>NC_136997.1:15950409-16217192 GCF_032717465.1 Coenobita brevimanus | reverse complement strand
TGTGTGTATATATATATATATATATATATATATATATATATATATATATATACAGGGTGTAACGCTAAGTATGACAAAAACTTACACCAATGATCTATCATGTAATTTTGAGTATACAGTATTTTGTTCTATAAACATATACTCTTTGCGACCCAGTTCAGTACACAGCATTCGGCTGTTTGTGTAAAAGCTTTGTCCCTTGCATGTGCCATTGGGTGATATTCAGGGCGACGTGAGACGAGTATTATTAGCTTATACTGTACTGTACATGAAATTTCCATATCCTATCAGTACAAACGAGTTTTAAGAAGAAACTTTACGTAGTCAATTGATTCTTTAACATCAAGTCATGCAGTCATACATTTCTTTTGCACAAATCGACTGTAATTAAAAGGATTAAATTCAAATTTTATGGCTTGCAAGGGAGTACGGAGGGAGGAGAGGCTGGTGTGTTGTTGCCAGTTATGTAATGTTTGGTTTGTAGGCTGTTACTACCAGCGTTATTATAACACTTACAGCTCATTCAATGAAAAAACGTTACTGTAAAGGGAAATTAGCCTCACTTTAAGTCTTGAAGAATATTATTTATTACAATTATTCTGCTGCAAGTAAACGTGGCGCCATTGGCTATCTCCACCTGTATTCCTCTCTGCAGCACTGGCATTACCATCGCAGAATCCGTAAAAAAATAGACGATATCTGCATATTCTTCATTGTTGTACGTACGTGGCATGCTGTTTCGAGAACAAGTGAAGCTGAACCCAGCGAACAACTGAACACGGAGAACAGTGTTTAAAGTGTGTGCCACTCCAGCAAATGTTCCCATTCAAATGACAGTCAGTGGACGCAGGATTGCCAAGTCCGTATCATCAATTTTGCTAGCTTAGTCCTGAAAACTTGCTAGAATGTCGCTAGATAGTAAACGCGCAAAACATCGCTAGAAAATACGATTAAATCTCTAGAATATCACCTAAAAATGGTAAAAGTAACCAGAATGTAGCTAGATATCATGTTGCCAGATGTTAAATAGTGACGTTAGGTAGAAACAAAAAACAGGTCTAGCGCCTTAGTCGTTACATTGGCAATCCTGTGTCACTATTCTCACGTCATCAGATGAAAAAAAGGGTGCCACGTTTACTTCCAGCAGAAACATTGTAATGAATAATAATATTACTCCTGACTTAAAGTGGGGCTAATTTCCTTTTACAATAACTTTTTTTTCACTAAATGAGCTGTGGGTGTTATGATAATGCTAGTAGTAATAGCCTACAAACCAAATGTTACATAACTGGCAAAAACACACCAGCCTCTCCTCCCTCCCTCCCATCTCCCTTGCAAACCATAAAATTTGAATTTAATCCTTAATTACAGTCGATTTGTGCAAAAGAATTGCATGAATGCATGACTATGTTAAAGAATCAATAGACTACGTATAGTTTCTTTTTAAAACTCGCGTGTACTGATAGGATATGGGATTTTCATGTGTAGTACAGTATAATGTTATAATACTCGTCTCCCTTCGCCCTGCGAAGCTATCACCTAATGGCATTATGCCATCCACGAAGCTTTTAGACTTAAACAGCCGAATGCTGGGTAGTGAACTGGGGTCACAGAGAGCATACGTTTATAGAACAAAATATAGTCAAAATTACATGATAGATCAATAGTATCAGTTTTTGTCATACATCGCGTTAAACCCTGTGTATATCTCTCTCTCTCTCTCTCTCTCTCTCTCTCTCTCTCTCTCTATATATATATATATAGATAGATAGATAGATAGATAGATAGATATATCTATATCTATCTATCTATATATATATATATATATATATATATATATATATATATATATATATATATATATATATATTCTTTGCCTAGAAGATAATCGTTGAATTTCCTCACCCCAAAACCTATGGCTAGACATTTCTTTTCTATGGTTGAGTATTTCTTCTCTGTCTAAGAGTTTCCTGCCAGCATAGGCTGCAGGGAAAGGTTTGATGTCTATGTATTGGAGTAAGACTACGCCAATACCCGAGTCAGAAGCATCCGTTCTCAGGACAAATAACTCCGTAACATCAGTTAACTCAAGAATGGGATTAGTAGACAGGGCATATTTGAGAGCATTAAAAGAACTTAAAGACTCCGTACTCCATTGTAATGGTTCATGGACATTCTTCCTCAGTATATCTGATAATGGCCCTGTGAGTGAGGAAACATTTGGGATGAACATCCTATAGAATGATACCATGCCAAGGAATGATATCAGAGTCTTTAGTGGATGGAGGTGGAACCTCCAGGATAGCTTTTACCTTATCAATGGGTTTCACAGTTTTACCATCAATCATATATCCCAAGTACTGGATCAAACAGAACCAAAACTTACACTTGGCTGGTCTTACTGTTAACCCGTAGGATCTAATCCTGTCCAAAACCCGTTTGACAGCTTCTACATGTTCTCTCCAGTTACTTGCATAAATAAACACATTATCAAAATATAAAGACATATTCTTTAACCCGGCCAAAATAATGCGCATTAGTCTTATATACGTAGCACATGCTGTCACCAGGCCAAAGGGTAGTCTGCAGAATTCCATCAAATCTTTGTGAGTAGGAAAAGCTGTAAGTGGTTTAGCTTTATCTGTCAAGGGAATTTGATAGCAGGCTTTAGTAAGATCCAACTCTGAGAAATATTTAGAACCATAGAATTAATGTAAATTTTCTTCAATAGAGCACATTGGTTCAGCATGGAACTCTGTCACTGAATTAAAGTCTCTGTAATCTATGGCCATGCGATAGCCACCACCAGATTTCTTAACCATGACAACTGGCGAAGAATGAGAGGAACTTGATGGCCTAATAATACTTTGTTTTAAAAGTTTTTCTACTTCGTCTTCAAAATAAGGCTCCAAATGGATAGGTACAGGGTAGGATCTAGTTTTAAGATACTCAGTAGTACAAAGATTTATGTCATGCTGAATAACAGTTGTGCAGCCAGGTACATCTGAAAAAACATCATCATAGTCATTCAACAATTATTTAACATCATCAACCTCTTCAGTACTTAAGTTAGGAGATATATCTGGCTCACCCCTCTCACCAACAGATTCATCATCATACAATAAGGGAAAGTCTTTCGATTCACCCTCTACCTCCACACTGGTTTCTGCAACTCCCATTTGAACTCTCATTAGGGGTTGGCAAGAGAAATCAGTATTTGCATTTTCATCCAACACATAGGTTACCGAAGCTTGAGCTCTCCGATGGTACCTTTTTAGAAGATTAGCATGATACCGTTTAGGTTTCCCTTTCTCATCAGTTAAATAAGTTACTTTATCTCTACATTCCAACACCTTGTACGGCCCACTCCAAGCCAAAAGAAGTTTACTGTGCTTCTCAGGTAATAAAACTAATACTTCATCACCTGGATTAAACTTTCTATCTTGGGATTTCATATCAAAATAGGACTTATACCTCTGTGAGCTAATGTCAGCATTCTTGGCAGCAATCTTTGCACACTGTTAATTTTTCCTTTAGCTCCAGCACATACCTAAAAATAGGCCTATCATCCTCTTCTATCTTCCCATAAATCTCTTAAGACAGATAATGGGCCTCTTACTTGCCTACCATAAAGCAGTGCAAATGCCGAGAAGCCTGTTCTATCACTGGGAATCTCCCTCATCGCAAACATAACCGGTACTAGATACCGATGCCATTCTTTAGGCTTGTGCTCGCAAAATTTCCTCAGAGGAGCCTTTAGGGAAGAATGAAACCTCTCAATACGGCCATTCCCACTATGTGAAAAGGGGCTGTGAATAAAGGTTTAACCCCAAGTAATCTATGAAGTTCTTCCATCATTTGCAATGTAAACTGAGTACCTCTGTCAGACAAGATCTCCTTAGGAACACCCACCCTAGAATATATTGAAATAAGTGCCTCTGCTACAGCAATAGATGTAATTTCCCTGTGGCAAAGTCAATAAGGGTTAGGATATACCTATGTCCATCAGAGGAAGGAGGGTTAAGTGGGCCTACAATGTCTATAACTACTCTTGAAAAGGGTTCAGTTATTATAGGCATTTGTCTGAGGGGAACGGGTTTAACTCTTCCCTTAGGTGATATTCTCTGGCAAACATCGCAGGACTGACAGTAATCTGACCTCTGAACTCAGACCTGGCCAATGAAAATGGTCTTTTATGTGCATTTCAGTTTTACGAAGTGAAAAGTGTCCTGCTAGAGTGCTTTCATGTGCTGTGGCTAGAACAGTTTTCCGACACACTGCTGGAATGACTAGTGTAGATATGCCAATCCTCTCAGTGATTCTGGAATTTGTACACGCCCTGTAGATCAACCCATCTCTACGTACATACTTAAATATTGTGCCATCCCTGGTCTTATTATTACCTGATTGTACTAAGTTTCTTATCTTAACCAGACTAGGGCAGTTTTCCTGTAAATCTGCAAACTGTGTGGGAGTTATGCTTAAAGGTTCAAGATTCGGGACAACCAATGGGTGAAGGGGTTTTGATTTAGAAGATCTGGTGGATATTGCATTGACTGTTTTACTGCTAGTATTCTGGGTAGAGAGCTGAACGTCAGGCTTGCATGCCCCAATAACATTGCCTATAAGAACAGAGCAAAATTTAATAGGGGCTCTAAGTACATCAGCCCAACCAACATAGTATGGACAATTTATGTAGCATCTAACCTGAGGGAATGAATTTATCCGGCCCAGGTAGTCCGCAATCTCCACCTTTTTACAGTCTTCTATATTATAATCACGCAAACCTCTTCCAACACAATGATGCAATTACAACCAGTCTCTCTCACCATTGTGGATACACAAGCCCCGTTAACTGTTCCTGAAGCTAGAAAGTTGGAGTTTTGATGCTTTTCTAAGCAAAATCCCACTTGTTGTACACCAGTAGAAGTACCAAGTCTAAAGTTAAGGGGGTTCTGTGGACAACGGGGTCTAATGTGGCCTTTCTCACCACACCCATGGTAAGTCACATTTGGGTTTACATATTTCTTCTTGGGTTCGTTAGAGGAACTAGGATTACCAGATAATGGCGTTACCTGGTCTGTAGTTTTCCGTACATCGGGAGAGGGTTTTTTCCTCACTGCACCAGTACTGGTCTTTGGGTAAGCTTTGTGGGCAGAAGACCAGTTATCTGCGAGGGCTATTGCCTCATCTAACTCAGTAGTTTTCTGTTCCTTTATAAATGTCCGCAGCTCAGGAGGTACAGAAGAGAGAAATTGCTCCAAAATAATAAAGGAGCATAGGTCTTCACAAGTTTTCTCCACTTTACAGGGGTCTGTCCAAAAAACAAACATTCGACCTAACTGAATGGCAAAAAGGTCATAGGTTTCACCTACTCTAATTCTAGCAGATTTATAATCATTTCTGTATGCATCTGGAGTTTTATTGAACCCCTTTAGCAAAAATTCTTCAGTTTTTCATAATCTTCAGTAACGTCTTCAGGTAGGCTAGTATAAATATCAACACACTTGCCAGTGAGTAAACTACCAAGGTGGACTGCGTAAGTTTCCTTCTCCACTCCTAAAAGCGTTGCTATCCTTTCAGATCTAATAAGGTAGTTGGCAATATCTTCACTTTCATGATAAACAGGTAAGCTAGGCTTTTTGGCGTTATCCATTTCAGAATGACTACAAGCTAGTTTATTGACCTTGGCCATATTTACCTCATGCTCGTATTTAAGGCATTGCAATTCTAGCTCACGATCACGGTCTCCAGCTTTCTCTTCACGTCCTCCAGCTTTCTCTTCACGTCCTCCAGCTTTCTCTTCACGTCCTCCAGCTTTCTCTTCACGTCCTCCAGCTTTCTCTTCACGTCCTCCAGCTTTCGCTTCACGTCCTCCAACTTTCTCTTCACATTGTCATGCCACGGTACGAAATTCAGGGCCAGAGTGATTCCCCAATCGATGACAATGTGGAGGACAAACATTAGAGGAAAACAAAGTCAGAAATGATGATCAGGTGATGTGGCAAAAGGTCATGAATGGTGATGAATTAGTGAGCGAAACAATGCTTATAATGCCCATATTACCGTTTGAAAACCAATATACTCTCGTACTACATATAAATTCGTACCAAATAAATAAATAAATACCGTTTATGAGTGGTGTAGAATAGTTATCCTCCCACTGAACTCGTTTTCTTTGCAGCCAGCCTGATAGAAAACCCTGTAAGGAAAGTAGGTACTCCTACCTGGATCGAGTAATTTAAACCTCAGGTGAGCGATCTCTCTATGAATTTTCGATGTTTCTCACCAAAAGCGGATGTTTGAGCCAAAAAAAGAAAAAAAAAGGTCCAAAAATGTCGGGACTGGGGCGTACCACTGCCCAGAAAATCGGGATGGGGCGGGTTAATCATCTTTGTTTCACTTCTGAAAATAAATCTGGCTGTACAACCCATCATTCTATTGTCACTTCCTATATTTACTTTGTTGATAACTGTGACATTTGTGATTGTGTTATTCTTGTCTGCAATAATGAAGTCGATTTCATTCGTTGTTTCTCCATTTGGGCTTCTCCAGGTCCATTATCTCACTGTTCTTTCGTGAAAGAATGTGTTCCTTATTCTCATGTTATACATTTCAGCAAAATTTTCCACCATTTCATTCTTTCTCCCACTCCAGTTTTTCCCATATATGCCTCTCCATTTTTTCATTTCCCAACTTTTGCATTGACATCTCCCATGAGTAAAGTATACGTGGTCCTTTCGTCTTGCATAATCTGGGAGATGTCATCATAGAGTGTTTCTACTTCTTCACCTGAGCTTTGAGAAGTTGGTACATATACTTCAGGATATATTGCACAGTCTAATTACCACCAATGCTGCTCTGTCAGATACACTGCGGAATATAACAATGTTGTCTACAAGATTTCTGTTATTTAGAAGTCTACACCACTAACTTTTTCATTTTGGCTTACCCTGTAGCAAAATAGGTGGTGGCTGTCTTCAAGCTGAATTACTTTTTCTCCTTTTCTATAAGTCTCACTCAAACCTGCAATATCCCAACTAATGTTTTCACTTCAGTTATTAAGTTATCAAGGTTGTAATCTGCGAGGCTTCTTACATTGTATACATTCTCTAACTTGCTAGCACAGTACCTACTCACTTTCGTTGGCACACTGCCCGTAAGCTGGTTCCTTCTTCCTCGCATAAGAAAAAAAAAAGTACAGGAGGCAGTGTGGCTGGACCTTTAGTGGACGATGATCGAAAAGGAACGCCCGTGAAATCATTTGCAATAGAGCTTATGTTTGGTTGGGAGGATTGTGGCAAATAATTTCATCTCCCTGCCACATAGTTTTCTTGTGATGTAATTTTGTGCCACCTTATTCATTATATTCGGTGGAGCCCTATATATCTACAAGGGGTAACATGGTCTGCGCCGTCTAAGATGGTACCTCGTATATCTACATGGCCTTCCCTTATGCACCACCCGCATACGCCGCGCCAGGTAGCAGTGGAATCCTGCCGCTCTCTCTCTCTCTCTCTCTCTCTCTCTCTCTATACAGAGAGAGAGAGAGAGAGATACAGTAAACTCTCCATATACAGACCCCTCTTTTAACAAATTTCGGTTTTAATGACCACTCTTGGCTGGCAGAATATTATGTTCATTTAGCGAATTTTCGTTCGGTAAAAGAATGAACACGCAGGAAACGCCAACCGCCATGGCGCCCCTACACACACACACACACACACACGTCTGCATCATTCAGATGCCGCAACAGTCTTTGGGAAACCAGTATTGTTAAAGAGCATAAACTGGGCACTTATCGAAAAAAAAGCCAGTTAGACCTAGCTGTATGTTATTGTGAACAATTATTGTACGGCTGACCTTTGCTATGTATTTAGCGATCTTTGGTAAAAGGCATGAGAGCTAGGAAATTAACAAACAGCATGGTGTTGGCTTTAATGAACGCTTGGCTTTAACGTCAAGAGACTGGTCCCAGTTAGTTCATTATATCGAGGGTCTGATATATATATATATATATATATATATATATATATATATATATATATATGTGTGAGTGTGTGTGTGTGTGTGTGTATTGGGAGGCCCTCAGGCAGTACTTCTTTGATTTTCCGTGGAATGATTATGCTTCCATGGTCGGAAGCCATCTGAGTGTGCCTTGCACATTATGGAGGTTATCATCTCAGCTATGGAAGCATAAATTCTCTTCTCATTCTCTTTAACCAATGTAAGAAAGCCTTTGTTTAATCACGCTTGTTCTAATGCTGTCCAGAACAGGGAGAGGGCCTATAAAAGGTACCAGAGCCAACCCACCCCTGAATCACACCCTGTTTTAGTTTCTGCACGGAATCATGCTACGTCTGTTCTTTGCTTTGCTAAAAATAACTTCATCCGTACTAAATGCTCTCAACTCTCCAACTCGAATTCTTCCCGCTCCTTCCGGCACTTTGTCGAAAACCTTTCTAACAGCTTTACCTCATCATCCTTCGCTCCTATTTTCTGTTCTGATGGCTCTGTAGCTGTTTCTTCTACTGATAAAGCAGATCTCTTCGTTCAGAGTTTCTCCTCCAATTCCATCTTAGACGATTCCGGTGCTGTTCCTCCATCACTTCCCTTCTCTGACTTCCTCATGGCTGACATTAAAATTTATTCAGCTGATGTATTTTCTGCCATCTGACATGTATTCAGTATCCACACAATATTTTTTTTCACCACAGGAAATTGTTGTGAAGAAAATACAGTGTGTCAGTTGTGTATACTGTATGAGTACATGTCAGTAAGTAAATCAGTACATTACTGAACGATAATGTATGGTGTTTTATATCCTTTATTTATTTATTTATTTTTTCATTCATTATTAAGATCATTTATTCATTTGTAACATGTATCAGTTTCATAACAATACATTTAAAAAATAGGGCAGGGGAATGAAATGATTGTAATTATTTTTCGATGCCGCACAAATCACTGAGTGAGGAACGTGGGGAGCGTGAGGTCAGGGCGGGCTAGAATGAAATGGTAAGAAATAGTTCAATCAGAGTGACCAGACGTGATGAACGACTATTGTTATTCCGTACGGCATAAAAAAAATTTCTAGTACAGCTAGAAGTGTCATATTTTTACGAAATAGATCGCAGATAAATGCTCTACAATATTCTATATTCACTGTCGAAATGTTTATATGTCTGTGAGTAAATGAGAATTGAATAAAAAAGAGAAAAATGCAATATGATAATTCTTTTTTTTTTTTTTTTCGCTCATTAGCATGATCAAAAAACAAATTGGCGTGAAATAAAAAATACAGCAAATTATATGGTTGGACCTAACCTACGTCGAAAGAGTGTGAGCAATTGATTTCAATTGGACGAATCCTGAGTCAAAAGAGTGCGAGCGCTTGGATTTCACTTGGACGAAACCTGCATCGAAAGAGTGTGTGCGGATGGATTCTTCACAGGGCCCCTGTGTATGAAAGGGTTAATAATATCTAGCTCAATCCTGCATCATCCTTGAACATGCTTGGGGTTCCATTCACTCGGGACTTATCTTGGAAAGATCATACTGTCTCTTGTAAAATCTGCTTCCAATAGATTGGGTGTGCTAAGTCGACTCCGTACCTTCTTTAACCCAGCACAGTTGTTGACTTTATACACGGGTTTTACTTGCCCCTGTGTAGAGTACAACTCTCATATGTGGGGAGGCTCCCCACATACAGCTCTTCTAAATAGGGTGGAGTCAAAGGCTTTTCGTCTCATCAACTCTCTTCTTAGTGGCTCCCTTCGACCCCTGTCTCTTTGCCACACTGTTGCATATTTATCTCTCTTCTATCGCTACTTCAGTGGTCATTGGTCCTATGAACTGTCTGCTTGCATACCTCCACCTCTACGACGGGTGTAGCACCCGTCTAGCAACAAACTCTCATCCTTTTTCTGCCCAAGTCTTTAATGCAAGAGTTAACCGTTACTCCCAGTCCTTCATTTATGCAACAGGTCAACTCTGGAACTATCTCCCTCTGTCTGTATGTCTTACTTCCTATGATCTCCAGTCTTACAAACGCAGTGTGTCCAGGCATCTCGAAATGAACATATCTTGATTTGGCTTTTTTTTTTTTTTTTTTTTGAAGGAACTGTTTGCGGGCTTCTGGCCTTTGGTTCTTTCTTCCATAAATCTCTCTCTCTCTCTCTCTCTCTCTCTCTCTCTCTCTCTAATGTATGTATGTATGTGTATATATATATATATATATATATATATATATATATATATATATATATATATTGTTACGGTGGCGCCAGCCCGGGGCTATTACAAAAAAGACAAGTCAGCCTTAGATGATCGGCCTCCACTGCGTTGCAAAAATAACGCAGACCCCGGCACTGACACTCCGCAAACTAGAGAAAAACTGCGCAACGGAAAGGTACTTACTTAAGAACGCAACACTCTGTACTTTGATAATAAACGGAACAGCCTACCTATAGATCTAGCCTACTATCGTCACTACCGGAAGTAATACCGCCCGAGACAGTATACAGGAACACCTCCCACTTACTTCCGGTGGTGACGACTTTCTACTTAACCCGTGTCCAAGGGGGGAACGCAGTTAACGGCTCACGATAGTTCTCACTAGCCTTGTGCAAAGAGATGGGATTAAACAGTGTAGGGGTTAGGGGTGTGTGTGTATGTACGTGTGTTGGGGAACGTTAATTAAGGCAGCGAGAGACTACGGTGAGCCAGACTGGCCCTCCAAAGACAACAAGGTCACAAAAACAAAATAAAATAACTACTTTCCCCAGTCAGCAACAAAAGAATAAAAATAAACGTAAATGAAAAGCCAGCTCGGCATAAAAATAACTGGGGAGAGAGAGAGAGTGTACAGACACCCGATACTAAAGCTGGCTGGGAAGAGACTGACTCTGATCAAGGCTCGCGCATGGCCAAGCGCGAACGCATAATCAAATTAATTAATAAGAACTTATATTCGTGCCCCTCTCTCTCTCTATACAATGAATTGGTACTTCTAATACAAGCAAAACATCATTAAATATACTGGTAGCTCACACAAGACAATCAAAATAATCAAATGCATATTCAGCATGGTATGAAATAAAATTGCCCTCAGTGGCAGGAACGAAAGAAACAAAAGAACTTGTAACACTCGCTAATGTAAACTCCGCGAATGACACGGATACATACTGCATAATCCCCCTAGCCCAGCTGTAACGGCTGCATCGGTGGGAACGGAAAGGCGGACAGCGTAACACGCCCTTCCCCAAGGGAAAATTTTGAGCCCTGGATCAAAATTTTCGAATCAAGACCCTGACCCCTCCCTGGATAAACAATCAGCAATTACGTTATCAGTCCCTTTAATATGCCTAACTTCTAAATTGTACTCTTGCAAAAGCAAACTCCAGCGGGTCAAACGCTGGTTCTTAAATTTAAACTTGTTCAAAAACTGCAGGGGATGATGGTCTGAATAAATCTTGATCACAGGGCCAAAAGGGGGCAGGTAGACAGCAAAGTGTTGCAGGGCCAGGATAATCGCTAATAACTCCTGCTCTATGACGGAATAGTTCTTCTGGGCTCTATTAAACTTCTTTGAGAAGTATGATATGGGATGTTCAACCTGGCCCTCATCTGGCTGCATCAACACTGCTCCTACCCCTACTCGGCTAGCATCAACTGCCAGCACAAAAGGTTTGTCAAAATCTGGTGCACGCAATATAGGGTGGTGGCACAGCAGAGACTTAACCGTAATAAAAGCTTGCTCACACTCGGCTGTCCACTGCCACTTCTTATCCTTGCGCAATAAGTCAGTAAGCACTGTGGAGTAATTCCCAATGAATCTTCGGTAATAGCCGATCATGCCCAAAAACCGCTGGAGGGCACGGCGACACTGGGGTGCTGCAAAGTTGGAAATGGCATCCACCTTAGCCTGAGGTGGAGCCACTTGCCCATGTCCCACAACAAATCCAAGGTACTGGACCTTAGCACGTACGAACTCGCACTTGTCTAAGTTGACTACTAAGCCAGCTTCCTCCAACCGCTTAATGAGCATTTCCACATGATCAAGGTGCTCCTCCCACTTGGTGTCATACACAATGACATCATCGATGTAAACGACACAATTGGGTATGCCATCCACCACTTTATCCATAAGCCTCTGGAAAGTGGCTGGAGCATTCTTCAATCCATAAGGCATCACCTGGCACTGATATACTGCACCACTGACAACAAAGCTAGCCACTTGTTTAGCCCTGTTCCGTCAGCGGGACCTGCCAGTATCCCTTTACTAAGTCAAGTTTGGTGATATAAGTGGCATTTCCCACCTTGTCCACGGAGTCATCGACCCGAGGCAAGGGATAAGCATCGGTCTTAGACAGTGAGTTAACCTTCCGGAAGTCCACACACAACCTAACCTTCCCATCTGGCTTCGGCTGCAAAGTAACTGGTGAACTCCACTCACTGAAACTCCTCTTGATCAATCCATGGTCCAACATATACTTGATCTCATTATCGAGAGCTTTCTGTCTGATAGGGTTGATGCGGTAGGGAGCTAATTTTACAGGCTTACTATCCCCAACGTCAATGTCATGAGTAGCCCAAGTTGTCAATCCCGGTGAATCTCCAAAAACTTTTGGATGTTTCCATAATCTGTTGCACAGCTCTTCTCGCTTTACTGGATCAAGGTGTCGCAATTTCTCCACCAGAGCTGCATAACCATTGCCCTCCCATAAGTCAGCTGGTAACATCTCACCACAACTAAGCACTTCCTCCTGCTCCTCCAACTCACTACCAACCACCAAAACTACAGGAGCGCTCTTATCCCTGGTTCCCTCAACATCCACTCCAAAGTCACCTTCCAGGGACTGTGGCTGTAACCCTGGTCCACTACTCACATCACCGGCACCAACAGCTCCCTTCACAGCACGTCCCTTTGATGCCACGTCCTCTCTTTCCCGTCCTTCACATCCCAGGTGAGAGACATCAGCAGTCATCCCACAATGAGAATCAACTGGGCGATAGTATGGCTTCAACATATTAATGTGGCACAACTGAGTACTCTTCCGCCTATCTGGGGTAACAATTAGATAGTCAAGTTCCCCAACTCTCTTCTTCACAATATAAGGACCACTGAATCTAGCCGCCAGAGGTTTTCCTTGCATGGGCAGCAGTGCCAAAACTTCATCTCCTTGCTTAAACTCACGACTTCTGACCTTCTTATCGTAATGAGCCTTCATTTTCGCTTGAGCCCCGATTAGATTGTCACGGGCAAGCTCTAAAGCGCAATGCAGTCTCTCCCGAGTGCGGCAGACATAGTCAAGCATGGATTCCTGGTTGCCAGATTTGTTGTTACTCCAGGCCTCTCGCACCACATCCAAGGGACCACGAACTCTGTGCCCAAACACTAACTCATTGGGTGAAAACCCTAACGACTCAGTTGGCACCTCTCTCACTGCAAACATAACAAAGGGTACCGCTAGGTCCCAATCCTTTCCACTATCATAGCAGAAGGTGCGCAGCATTGTCTTTAAGGTCTGATGATGCCTCTCCAGGGCACCTTGTGACTGCGGATGGTAGGCACTGGACAAAATATGTTTGATGCCCAACTCTGTCATTGTCTGCTTAAACAAATTAGATGTAAAATTTACTCCGCGGTCTGACTGCAACTCCTTGGGCAGGCCAAAATGAGTAAAGAACAGGATAAGTTGCTTGACTACTGACTTCGCCTGCATGCTTCTGATTGGTATAGCCTCTGGGTATCGCGTTGTAACATCCATTATGGTTAACAAATACTTGTTTCCAGCAGAAGTAGGAGGTAAAGGGCCCACAATATCAATGATTACCCGGGTAAACGGAGGTTCAACTGCAGGAATGGGAGTCAAAGGGGCCACAGGAAGAACTTGATTAGGCTTGCCCACTATCTGACACGTGTGACAGCTCTTGATGTACGCAGCAACTTGTCCCGGCATACTTGGCCACCAAAAGTTATATCTTAAGCGCTGCACTGTCTTTCTGTTTCCCAAGTGACCTGCTAAAGGTCCCTCATGTGCTAACTGTATTAACGGCACCCTATACTGCACAGGCACCACCACCTGCACTAACTCACTCACTTCCTCCATCCACCGTGGCGCCAGTGGGCGTCCATCGGCGATGTAAAACATTGTCTTTAATCAGGAACTCCTCCTTACCACACTCCATACTTCTTTCTTCCCCTACTCGAGCAAACAAGGGCTTTAATGTTACATCCTCCTGTTGCTTCACCCTCAATTCTGCTGGCCCAACACCCGCCAGCTCTACTGAGGACTGAGATAAGGGACTGGTCGGGACACTGGATTGCGAAGGGCGATCAATCTCAGCGTCACCTCTAGTACACTCGACAGGGGGAGGAATGTCAGACTCCACACTGACATCATCATCACCTCTACCCTCAACAGTGACACTCTGTTCCTCAGGCGCGTTTGACGGTGGTCCTGCATCCCCGCAGTCGACCCCAGCGTCCTGAAATTCTCCTAATTCAGTCGATGGGCTGGGTTCAGTCTCCACACAGACACACTCAGCACCACCTCTAGTGTCCTGAGTGGGAAGTGGGGCGGCACCCATGCACGCATTCCCACTCTCCTCACCCACCACAGCAACACTCTGCTCACTAGGTTCCTCCATTGGTGGCCCTGCCTCATCACAGTCGACCCCAAGAACCTGTGACTTCACCAGTTCTTCCTCCCGGGCTGCAACCTGTGCCATAGATCGTGTAATTGCACAGACCGGGAACATGGCTTCCACTTCTGCATCAACTTCAATACCAATTTCTGGGGCGTCAAAACACTTCTCTGCCACAACAACTGGTGGGGGAAGAGATGGAAATACTTTCTCTCCAGCCAGGTCGTTCCCCAGCAGAAAATCAACCCCCTCTAGTGGCATTACATCAGCAACAGCTACTTGAGCTGCAGCCTGAACAATGGGGCAATCGAGTTCCACATGAACATAATCATAGTATTCATCTGAGTTCATGCCTCTACACAGCACATACTTCCCTGAGTTTACAGGCCCTCCAGTCACGTTTCTGCACACAGACTGTTGTGCACAGGTATCACGAGCCACAGTAACTGGATAACTGATCCCATGAATTTTCACTGTGCCGTGACATATAAAAGGTTTACACCAGTCTAGGGACGATTTCTGAGGCAGTTCATCCGGAGGTGGCGTAGCATGTTGGGTAACCTTTTCAGCCTGAGCTGGCAGCGAGCACAGCCGGCTGCACTCCAGCTTTCCACAGACTTCTCCCTCACCGTTACCACTCTCCCAACTCCTCTCGTTCACCTGACTCGAACCTACAATTAGTGCCACTGGTTTGGCATTTTGGGAGGCCTTCCACTTAGGGCAGTTAGGCTTGATGTGCCCACTCTGTTTGCAAAAGTAACAAACTAGCTTCGAACTGGATACAGGGCTCTTTCTCCCTGAATTCTTTTTCTCCTCTGAACTTCCCTTGGACTGATTCACGGGAGATTTATCCCAGGCAGGGCCACTCACAGTCCTCTCCCTGGAATACTGAAAATTAGCATACTTGACCCCCATACTCCGCAAGGCAAACACCCGGTCATCAGCCCACGTCGCTGCTTCCTTCACGGTCTTAAATCTCTTCTCCCTAATTTTAACACCAATTTCTTTGTCAGCCATGCTGGTAAAATGTTCCATCAAAAGCAGTTCACGCACCTCGTTATACGAAGTGGCGCTCTCACTCAGCAACCACCCGTCTAACCTCTCCTCCAGATACCTAGCGTAGGCCATATAGGTGTCAGCAGGCCTTTTCCGAGCACCACGGAACAACAACCGATAAGCCTCTGGTCTAAGTTCATATGCCTTCAGGATAGCTGTTTTAAATTCATCATAATCATCTACATCCTCAGGGCTCAACCTATTATACACTTCCAAAGCTTTTCCCTTCAGCACATTAGATACCAAGCCCACCCAGCGCTGCCTGGGCCACTCAAACTCCCTAGCCTTCTTCTCAAATCTAACAAACCATTCTGTCACCTTCAACTCATCAAATGCTGGCACTAATTTTAGACTCCTTGAGAACCAACTCTCCCTATCCTCTGCACGGCCTGAGGTTTGGGTATCTGAAGTTGGTCTATTAGCAGTCACCTCCAAGCGAGTCTTCTCCAGCTCAAATCGCATTTTTTCACGCTGCAACTCCATCTCCTCTCTTGCACGCTGCATCTCCATCTCTTCTTTCTCTCTTGCACGCTGCATTTCCATCTCCCTCTCTTCCCTTGCACGCTGCATCTCCATCTTTTTCAACTCCAACTGCAACTGAGCCTCCGGTGACAAGACTCCAGGGTATATGGGAGTGGAATGAACAGCTCCAGGGAAAGCACTAGACATACCTGGGGGAACTGCTCTAAACTGGCTCGGCGGCATCATAGATGGTAATAGTGGGGTAGCGAAACGAGGCAACTCAGCACCATAGTCAAACTCAGGGCTCACACGAGGAGTACCTTTGCTATGTGCCTCTCGTTGTTCCATATCCACAGGTGACTCAGCACGTACGCGATCTGGTGTAGACACGCGTGACTCCATGGCGACAAATCAATGGCAGTACTCAATAATGAAATACTAATGCTGACTGAGAAACTACAAACACATCAACTTCACCTCAAAGCACAGAGAACACCAAGGTAACGATATCCTAGCAAGAAAAAGGCACTGTTAGGATATCCTGGCGAGGTCGCCACTGTTACGGTGGCGCCAGCCCGGGGCTATTACAAAAAAGACAAGTCAGCCTTAGATGATCAGCCTCCACTGCGTTGCAAAAATAACGCAGACCCCGGCACTGACACTCCGCAAACTAGAGAAAAACTGCGCAACGGAAAGGTACTTACTTAAGAACGCAACACTCTGTACTTTGATAATAAACGGAACAGCCTACCTATAGATCTAGCCTACTATCGTCACTACCGGAAGTAATACCGCCCGAGACAGTATACAGGAACACCTCCCACTTACTTCCGGTGGTGACGACTTTCTACTTAACCCGTGTCCAAGGGGGGAACGCAGTTAACGGCTCACGATAGTTCTCACTAGCCTTGTGCAAAGAGATGGGATTAAACAGTGTAGGGGTTAGGGGTGTGTGTGTATGTACGTGTGTTGGGGAACGTTAATTAAGGCAGCGAGAGACTACGGTGAGCCAGACTGGCCCTCCAAAGACAACAAGGTCACAAAAACAAAATAAAATAACTACTTTCCCCAGTCAGCAACAAAAGAATAAAAATAAACGTAAATGAAAAGCCAGCTCGGCATAAAAATAACTGGGGAGAGAGAGAGAGTGTACAGACACCCGATACTAAAGCTGGCTGGGAAGAGACTGACTCTGATCAAGGCTCGCGCACGGCCAAGCGCGAACGCATAATCAAATTAATTAATAAGAACTTATATTCGTGCCCCTCTCTCTCTCTATACAATGAATTGGTACTTCTAATACAAGCAAAACATCATTAAATATACTGGTAGCTCACACAAGACAATCAAAATAATCAAATGCATATTCAGCATGGTATGAAATAAAATTGCCCTCAGTGGCAGGAACGAAAGAAACAAAAGAACTTGTAACACTCGCTAATGTAAACTCCGCGAATGACACGGATACATACTGCATAATCCCCCTAGCCCAGCTGTAACGGCTGCATCGGTGGGAACGGAAAGGCGGACAGCGTAACAATATATATATATATATATATATATATATATATATAGAGAGAGAGAGAGAGAGAGAGAGAGAGAGAGAGAGAGACAGATATATAGATATATAGATAGACGGATAGATATGTGTGTGTGTGTGTGTGTGTGTGTGTGTGTGTGTGTGTGTGTGTGTGTTAAAAGTTATTATTAGTTAACTACAGGTATCAGAGGAAATGTTCGTTATAGATGTTGAATGTTTGAAACATGAATACTGAAAAAAAAGAAGTAGGGATTGCTTGTAATATAGCTCTGTGAACTATGAATTTATACGTTGTTAAAAGTTATGGCTGTTGACAGTGAAGAAGATTCACAACGTGCTGTGTTTGTGAAGAGAGAGAGGTTGGAAGTGGTGGAAGATATTAGGCACTTTGGTGCAGTGATAATAAATGTATGAGAAACGTGAAAAGTAGAGTGACTCAAGGTAATAAGGAGCCTAGTGCCATAGGCGTATGAAGCAGTGGGTCTGAGGGGTGGCAGCTTGCCCAGGAAAATGTGTTATTCACGACAAAGGTTGTTTTTTTCAGGGCAGTTGCTTCTGATGGTGTACCTGAACCTTTCAAAAGAATTATGGTTAAAGCTTTTCCCAACATTAAGATCGTCTTCTCCCTATTAATTTTCATGCAGATCGTTTCGTTTCGTTTTTAAAGGCTCCGACATGCTTGCATGCGTCGGCCTTGGTCACCTGATGGCGGCTCTCCATGCTGCACGATCCATTGCCGCCTCCCTGTTCAGTCCCTGAGGTCATACTTAATGACCTCGTCTCATGTCTTTCTCTGTCTACCCCTCACAACCCCACCCCCAATATTAACACTTCTCACCTTCCTCACCCAATGACCATCCCCCATCCTCTCCACATGTCCAAACCATCTAAATCTACCTCTCCTCATCACAACACCAATACACTCCAGTCCCATCCTACCTCCCAACTCTTCCATCATAAACCCAACCCCACCAGACCTTGCACGCAAGATACACTACATATCCACCTAATCATTGTCATTTCTGTACGTCTGAGCCAGCGAATCTCCTCGTCCTTTACTACCCAGGTCTCACTACCATACAGTATTACACTCCTAACATTTGCTGCATACATAGACCCCTTAGCACGTAGGGAGAGCCCTCTCAATATCAGAAGAGGCAACAGCTCCCTGAACTTCTTCCAACCACTTCTCACCCTAGCCACAGAGCTAGCTCCAGCCCCACCTCCAGCACACAACATGTCTCCCAAATAACAAAACTCTTTCACACACTCAAGAGATTCACCAGCATTCAATCCTTTCACGCCTGGCAATCTCCACCTGCTCTCCCCGACATGCTTTACACATAAAATCAGCTTTATCTCGCAGTCTATCTCTGGTACCACTACATTTCTTGTGGACGCATCTGTCACAATCACCGCACAAGATGGAATTACTTCCCACGCCCTTGTGCAAACTGCACATGGACACTCTCCCTCATCTTTGACAGTACCGTCACCAATTCTAGATATCATCACTTTTGTTTTATCTGCATTTACCCTTAAGCCCTTGTTCCCCATACCATCTCTCCACTTCCTAAATCTTTCCTCCTCCTCCCTTTCGTTCTCTCCAATCAACACCAAATCATCAGGATACAACATCCGCCACGGAAGTCCGTTTCTAAAGTCACGTGAGAGGGCTTCAAGTACCATGATAAACAACATGGGACTCAAAACTGACCCCTGATGCACACCAACATTCACGGAAAACTCATCACTCAAATCTCCATTCACTCTTACCTGGGTGCGAGCACCCACATATATAGCCATAACCACCCTAACCAGCCACTCCTCCAAGCCAAGCTTTCTCATTGCCCACTTCACCACCTCTCAAGGGACTTTGTCAAAGGCCTTTTCAAAATCAACAAAAACAAAATACCGATCCCTTCTCCTACCAATATATTTTTCCTGAAGCTGTCGAACAATGAATTTGGCATCAGTGGGCCCCCTACCTGGCATAAACCCAAACTGCATCCCATCAATATTCACACTTTCTCTAATCATACTCTCTAAAACTCTCTCCATTACCACCATTATCTGATCTAAAAGCTATATTCCTCTATAATTTCCTCTTTCCAGGGCATCACCCTTCCCTTTATACACATTTACAATTACACTCTTCAGCCAATCATCTGGGACAACACACTCATAAATAATCATATTTATCAGGTCAGTGACTAACCTTACCCCTATATCTCCGGAGGCCTTCAACATTTCGGCAGTCAACCCAGACACACCTTCTTCCTGCGTATTGCCTCACTCACAGTAGCAGCATCAATCAAAGGCCAAGGGTCAAACACTGGATCTGCTGGCTCCAAACCTTCTTTGTCTCAGTCAAACTCCTCATTCAACACCCGGCTATAATGCTCTCTCCATGCATCTTTAATATCGTCACTGTTCACCACTACCCTTCCTTCATCATTCTTCACACACTGCTCACCTATAATATCCTGATTATTCCTCTTCATCTGATTTGCCACCTTAAATATATTTTTCCTTTCCCCATGATTCAAGTTATCAAGTATAAGTCTCTGTGACTCAAACTTCGCCCTGTATACCTCTCTTCTAGCCCTACGCTTGGCAGCCAAGTATTCCTCCTTGTTACCACCTTTCTTCCATTCTTGGAAAAGCCTTCTTTTCTCCTTAATTGGAGCTTCTACACCCTCATCCCACCACCAAGTTCCTTTATGTCTTGGTGGTCCTCTTGTCCAACCGCATGTTACATCAGTAACTCTCAAGAAGTTGTTCTTGAGGGTTCTGTACTGTTCATTAACGCCTTGGTCTACAGCTCCCTGTTCAGCCACCACTCTCCTCATCTCGCTATAGAAGGCATCCCTTACTATTTGGTTTTTCAGCTTCCATATTTTCCCTCAAGGTACAAAAGTCCTCTTTTTCATCACTCGTTCTTTAAGCACCATATCACAAATCAACAGTTTGTGCTGCTGCACACACCTCTCACTTCCTATAACTTTAACATCCCTCACTAACCTCCTATCAGCCCTCCTAACCAGAAAATAATCTATCTGACTGCCATTTTCCCCAGACTCATACTCAATTAACCTACTCTCTCTTTTCCTAAAATATGTGTTGCACACAATCATGTCCGTTGCTTCCCCAAACTCGAGTATCCTTTCCCCTTCCGCATTCCTTATACCATAAGCACATCCCCCATGTACTCCTTCATAACCTTGTGCTGCTTCACCTACATGACCATTTAAGTCCCCTCCCAAAACCACTATTCATCATCCCGCATACCACCTACTACACTTATTAAATCATCCCAAACGCTATCTTTCTCTGCTTCATCCAATCCTGCCTGTGGAGCTTATGCCGATATAACTGCAGCTATCTTTTTACTGATTAGAATTTTCACTACCAAAATCCTATTGGTTACTCTTATAACATTCAAAACATATTCCACCCATTTCTCTGCAACCATCACACCAACACCCCCATATCCGTCTGTCCCCCCTGCTGAAACAACTTATAGTAACAGTCTATCCCAACAATCTTTCTGGCAGATCCACCCCTGTACCGGACTTCCTGCAAACATGCCACATCCACCCACCTCCTACTGAATGACTCAATGACTTCCCCCGCTCTTTCCTTCAACCTTCCCACATTCCATAAACCCCTCCTCATCCCCTGGGTGATTTACTGTCCTCAGGCTTGCTTTGAAACTTATTCTTGTGTTTTGTCATCGTCAGGATTAATAAAGCGGGTATAGACATACCACAGGCCCCACTCACTGCACAGGCCCAGGTCCAGGCAATGGATCTAGGACCCCTAGCCCACCAGCTTACCAGTGGCTGTGGTAGTGCCCTCGGGGCACCCCGCCAGGACAGCTGCATGGACACCCTCCAAGCGCACCTTGGCACTGCAACTATCCCGCCATTATAGACCCACTGATAGGGCAGCCTCCTGGGGCAGTACTCCCAGGTTCAGGCCCCTCTCTATTGGGCGGAAGCGGCAGCTTGGAAACCACAATGCCCTGTACCCCCTAGCACAGGCCTGAGCCCCATCTCGCCCTGGACCCATGATCTATGCCGGCGGAAACCCTGTCACACCTCCCCCCAGAAGTCCTCCACTAGGTAGTGGGGGGAAAGTTTTCTGGCCGCATGCCCTTGCTGGCGCCAACCCCTGTAACGTAGTGGGATACGTTGTGTGAAATGTAAAGTGCATGTGGTTTAGTACATAAGATGGAGGAAATGTTTGGGAGAGTATGCTGGTCTACTCCTAATGTTACTGTCACGCTGAAGAGGTCAGCAATGGGGGATGGTTACATACCTAGTGAAACAGAAGCCCCAGCTTTCCCTATCACCAGCATTCTCATTCCCCTCGGGAAAATATATATATATATATATATATATATATATATATATATATATATATATATATATATATATATATATATATCTGTCTATCTATTTATCTATATCTATATCTATATATATACTGTATATATATACCTTATATCTATCTATTCTATCTATCTATCTATATATATATACAGTATATATATATACATATATATATATATGTATATTTATCTATTTATCTATCTATCTATATATATATATATATATATATATATATATATATATATATATATATATGTACCCCTTCTACAATATGTCTACCCCCGATGTATATATGTCCCCTCCCAATGCATACATGCCCCCACTAAACTTGCTGACTTAGCACGCTTTCCCAGGTCCTGAAGCCTGGGAAGAAGGCGTTATTGCATCAGTTCTTAGCAGGCAGCCAAGACAGGCAGACTCTTTTACTGTGAGCTTGTAATAAACTCCTTATCTAGCTGTTTGTACACGGAGTTTCTATCACCAAAGCATTGCAAGTTACATTTGGTAGCAGCGGTGTTTCGAACCATCAGCTTCTGACCGCCTCCACCGGTTTTTAGTGACATCACAAGATACACGACATCTCGCATCTGCCAGCCTCACCCCTCCCCAGTGCCTCTAGTGGTGTAATACCTGGCTGTGCTTTCCGAGTGTACAATTTTTCTCACCAGTGCTCACCTCTCAATCAACCCCACCCCCACGCCTTGTTCCTGACCGCAAGTGTCACCGTCGCCGACCTACGCACCTGTTGCACCTGTTCCCAGCACCTGTTCCCAGCACCTGTTCTGAAATCATCATAACTCCTGCCCCCACGGTGCCACTTATCACTGTCTGCCCACTGCCTGCCCACCACCATTCTCTGCATTTGCAACTCAACAGCTCTACACCTGCCTTGAGCCAACATCTGCCCTCATAACCCACCACCTGCCTCTGCCGCTGCCACATCTGGTCCGCATTACGTGAGCCTCCTAAGACCTTCACTCCCTGCCAGTGACTCATCGCGACGTCTCTTCTCCTCTCCGCCCAGCTGTCTCTCCACCTCCGCCCCGCCTCGGCCCGCCCAACCCCGCCCCACCCTGCCCCGCCCCAGCCCAGCTATGCCCAGCCACCACTGCACGTCATACATCTCGAAACTCCCGTCTCTACTGTGTAACTGTAGTATATCTTTCCTTTCTATAGAGATTATCCTCGATTTTCTCCACAGATTGGATATTGTAAATATTCCATCTTATTTCCATTACCCCGTTTTCATCTTCACCCACGTTATTTATACTCCATCTCATCCTTCGCCTTTTATTTCAACCATCCATCCCCGCACCTTCATTCATTTTCACGAATACTCATATATTCCATTCTCTCATTATTATTTATACATTTCCACCTACGTATCCATCTTCATCCTTTCATTTTCCATTGCCGCATTAAATGTCATACTTTCCACGTCAACCGCTTAACACCAGCCCTCTCGACACGGAAATATCACCTGATCATACCCCGTCTGCCGACTCTAACACAATCACTCATTTACGGAGTGGCAAAGAGTACCACCGCCCTGTACCTGAGACTCCCGTTTCACTTCCAGCAGAATCACTTCCTACCCATCCTACACTCGTAAATCCAGATACCTCCTCCTCTACTCCTGCCACTACACTCCCTTCTTCTTCCTCTACTCCTTCCCCTGTCGTTCCCTCTCCTGCCTCCCTCCATACCCCGTCTTGCTCACCCTTACCTGCCACTACCTTCTCTCTCTCCCACATCTCTCCTGCCGCCACTTCTGCACTTCCAGCCATGGCCAACCCTCCACAATTTATCTATCTCGACGATGCCAATCGTCTCAAATTTACCGGCCAGGACCCAACTTGGTCTGTCTATGATTTCCTCAGAGAAGTCGAAACAGAAATCCACAATAGACAAATAACCAATGAATCGCTCAAAGTAGCCTACCTCATGGGTCGCTTGCACCATGGCAAATCGGACATCGGATTCGCGATCCGTGCAGGACATTTCAATAGCATTCGTACTTTTGCTGATTTTCGTACGGAACTCATCAGCCTTTGTTGCCAGCATTCAAATACTGCGTATCTCATGGGATTCATTAATCTCCTAAACCAACTAGATGAGGACTTGAGAGTCCCAGCGCAATACGCCAAGCTCCGCGAAGCTGCCACCGCCATGAAAGCAACTAGTAGTGAGATGCTCCAATTACTGGTAGGCACGAAATGGTTAGAAGACAAGAATGGCGTTCCAATGCTTTCACTCACCAACTATGCTGACTTAATTGGTTACCTAAGATTCCTTCACTGGCTTACTCCTAAACAGCGAGAGCTAGCCTTGGAAATCGGTTTCAATCCAGGAGATAAAATTATTCAGGTCACTAAAGCCATTCATGAAAGAACCGGTTCGAACTACACGTGTCAGGGCACCACCCAACCCTTGGTCTCCTCAGTCTGTCACACCTCCACTACCCCAGACCAATCTCGCTCCCGTCCCACCACACACAGCAGACCTGCCACACATCGTTCTCCTACCGCAGGTCGTGATCAATCTAGCGCCTGACGAAACAGACAATCTTCGATTCTTTGCTGGTACTGTGGTCATCCTGGACATCGAGCATCTAGTTGCGACCGTACATACAGACGTCCTCACTCCCAAACCAGACAGCGTACGCCTTCCCGCTCACGTCGTCCACACTGCAAATACTACAAATCAAGCACGACTCACACCACTAAGGAATGTCGTTACCTCAACCGCCAACAGTCGGGGGAAGCGCCGCGCCCGTATCGGACCAATATCGCGTAGAACCAGACACCCAACTCCCCATCCGCCATGTAGGTCCCATAACATCCTCGGGTTTAGTCATTCTCGGAAGCAGTCATGACATCTATCTATCTATCTATATACCTAGGCTGCTTCCCCCAAGGAAAGGGAGGTAGCCGAGACAGGACGACTCACTCTCCATTTACTCATCCATTCAAACACATTCATTCGCATCTTAGCCCCAAAGGGGAGAACAGACAGATCCTCACCGCATCACACCGCACAAGGGTCAACTGCGCAATGCAAGCAGTGACATCCACAGCAGGGCCCGACAGCAGAACTGGTTTACCCCTGCCACATCATAACAGACCCATCCCCTTACCCGCACCTGACCTGACTAGCTGATCAGACCAAATGCGGGAGAATATCCCCTCAGGGCTGCGTCATCACTTATTCATTCACAATTTCTCTCCATTTATTTCTGTCACTCACAGCCACTCTTCCTTGCTCAACAGACATCCCTCTCGCATCCAGCGCTCTCTTCACACTGTCCATCCATCCTATTCGTGGTCTTCCTCTCAGTCTTACACCTCTCACATCAGATCTAGTTATCTTTTTCACCAATCGCTCATTATCCATTCTCTCCATATGCCCAAACCATTGCAACACCCTCTGCTCAACTCTACCAGCCATCTCCCGAACAACTCCAGTTCTCCTTCGCACTTCATCATTTCGCACTCGATCCATACGCGTCACTCCACACATACTCCTCAGACATCTCATCTCCATTACATTCAAACTTTTCCTCTCTGCTACACCCATATTCCATGTTTCAGCCCCATATAACGCAGTCGGTACCACAACACCCTCATACAGCCTTCTCTTTACATCCATTCTAAGCGAACGACATTTAAACACTTTTTTCATTCCTCCCAGCACCTTTCCTACTTCATTTATTCTAAAATTCACTTCTGCATCTATTCTTCCATCCACAGCAACATGTGACCCAAGATATTTAAAACAATCTACCTCCTCAAGCAACTCACCATTCAAAACTATATTCATCCCCCTACCATCTATCAACCTCGTACACTTCATCACTTTACTCTTATTCTCATTTACTTTCAATTTCCTCCTTTCACACACCCTTCCAAACTCCTTTACCAACTGTCTCAATCTCTCCTCTGAATCAGTCACCAGTGCAGTATCATCTGCAAACAGCAGCTGCTTCAGATTCCACTCTCCTCCATCAACATTTACCAGACTCAGACCACCTAAAACTCTTGCATTCACCTCCCTTACAACACCATCCATGTAAATATTAAACAACCAAGGCGACATCACACATCCCTGTCGCAGCCCCACTCTCACGGGAAACCAATCACTCACAGCATTTCCCACTCTTACACACGCTCTACTATTTACATAAAAACTTTTCACCGCTTTTAGTAACCTACCATCAAGTCCATACAATCTTAAAACAGTCCACAAAGCCTCCCTATCAATTCTATCATACGCTTTCTCTAAATCCATAAATGCCCAAAACACATCCTTGCCTTTCGCTAAATACTTTTCACACACTTGTCTCACAGCAAACACCTGATCAACGCATCCCCTCCCTCTCCTAAAGCCACACTGCTCATCACTAATCACTCCCTCTGTACCCTCTCTAACTCTCATAATTAACACTCTACCATACACTTTACCTACAACACTCAACAGACTTATACCCCTAAAGCTAGTACATTCATACTTATCACCCTTGCCTTTATACAACGGGACCACACAAGCACTTGCCCAGTCAATTGGCACCATACCTTTCTCAAAGCACACATTCAATAATCTTACTAACCAGTCAACAATAGTCACTCCACCACCCTTCAGGCATTCCACAGCACACCCATCCATACCTGCAGCTTTCCCTGTTTTCATCTCCTTTACTGCCTTCTCCACTTCCTCCTTCGTGATCAAAGAATCATTCAACTCTCCCAACACATTTATTCCTTGCACCCTTCTATCTGCCACAATCTCAGCCACCCTTTCCTCCTCTACATTTAACAATCTTTCAAAATACTCTGCCCATCTCTTCCTTACTGCATCCATCTCAATTAACATCCTTCCATCCTCTGCTTTTACTCGTTCTTCCTTCCCAGACTCTCCCTTTCGCACCCTTTTCACCTCCTTCCAAAACATTTTCTTATTCTGTTGAAAATTCTCTGTCAGCCGCCTACCCCACCTCTCATCTGCTGCCACTTTAGCATCACGCACAGCCCTTCTCGCTCTATTCCTCTTTTCCTTATACCTTTCATATGACATCTCATCCTTCCTCTGCAGCCACACTTCATATGCACGTCTCTTCTCAGCCACAGCCATACTTACTTCCTCGCACCACCATTCACTTCCTTTTCTTACACCACCACCCACACGTCTCACACTACACACCTCTTCCGCATGCCCCACCACAGCACCCTTAAACAACTGCCATTCCTCCTCCACACTGCCATTTTCCCGATCTTTCACTGCGTTCCACTCATCTTTCAATTTCTCCTGATACTCTATCTTTTTCTCTCTTTTATCCAACTCACTCACTTTCAAAATCCTGCCACACCTAACCCTCCTAGCTCTCACCCATCTCTTACCTACTCTTAACTTTCCCTCCACCAGGTAGTGGTCAGACATACCTCCACCCTCCCCTCTCAGAACTCTCACATCCAACAATCTTCCTATTACATTCCTAGACACAACCACATAGTCCATCAAGGCTCTATCAACAACCCTTCCACCCTCCTGTCTCACCCATGTATACTTATAAATATCTTTCTTCTCAAACAGCGTATTCCCAATCACCATCTCTCGCTCAACACACATCGCTATCATTCGTTCCCCATTTTCATTTCTTCCAGGCACACCATGCATACCAACTACGCCTTCAACTGCTACATTTCCCACTCTAGCATTCAGATCTCCCATCATTACCACATTCACATTCGCTCCAAAACTCTGCAGACACTCATCAACATCATTCCAGAAAGACTCCCTCTCTTGTTCATCCCTTTCACTACCAGGCCCATATGCACTCACAAACACCCACAACTCACGTTCAAATTTCACTTTCACCCACATCAGTCTCGATGACACCTCCTTCCATTCAATCACACACTGCTGTACTTCCGGACTCACTAACAAGGCCACACCTTCTCTTGCCCTTCCTCTATCAACACCTGACAATCTTCCATTCACACTTCCAAACATAGATTCCCCCTTCCCTTTCATCTTCGTTTCACTCAAAGCCATACCAACGTCATTCTTCTTGGACACAGGATCTATAGTAAATCTCATCTCCGAAAATTCCTTACAAATTATTCATCGACATCACAACCACGTCAGCTTCCTAGAACCACCAGACATTCGCCTATGTGGTGTCGAAGGCTCAGAGTTTAAGGTTAAGGGAAGAGTCACCTTTGAAGTCAAACTCCACAGAGATTTGCCCCCTATCCCCATTGAATTTCATGTCACTAATGACTTGCAGTATCCCGCAGATGCCCTTATTGGTTTCTCCACCATGGCACAACACTCCATTGCATTATTACATGCTTGTGGTAGTATAGACATTTCTGGATTCCCGGTTTACACTATGGAATGTCCCCGTCCTGTTCTTCCAATCAGATCAGTCCTTCAGTTACCTCTGTCCCTATCACTACCAAAAAGTCCAACCCAGCCCAAACCACCACTATCATCATCTGAGAATACAGAGATCATTCCTTTACTGACTGCAAGCAAGGACATAAATTCCTCAATGTCTCCTGATACATCATCTCAGCCTTCGAACATGGCTCTTACCTCCTCTCCTGACAACACTAATGCTGACTCAGACATGTCTCAGTTACCTACCTCACACAGTCTGAATGATCTTCTCCAACACGCAGAGACGAAACGTGCAGTAACGAATACGTGCACAATTTTGTTACCGCATGAGTTCACCAAAGTCTCTGTTTGTGTTGCCGGTACGAAAGAAGGAGTGGATGTACTAACACTACCTGAGACGTGTTGTGTGAATGGCTTGACTTGTGAGTCAGCATGGTGTACAGTCTTAGAGGACAGTTTATGCTACCTGTACTTGCTCAATGTCACAAATGCTCCACTAAAACTTAAAAGTGGTGTAAAGATTGGAGACTTCCTAGTATACCCAGCGGCCGTAAGGGTGTGCCAAGATTCCTCAATTCCTACTATTCAGACTGATGATAGTACGCCAATCGGTGTATGTACTATTAACTCTACGGGATCTGCGCCAACATATTCACCCGATATGCTCTCACATCTCACTTGCACAGATTTCCCAGAAAATACGCCTCAACTCCTCGACCTTCTGACCTCGTACAGAAACGTGGTTGCCTTACACGGTGAACTGATGGGTAGAACAGACCTTGTCAAACATACGATTGAACTACTGCCAGGAACTCAGCCGACTTACATACCAGCGTATCGATTTCCTCACAGCCAGAGAAAGCAGACAGATCAAATGGTACAGAACATGTTAGACCAAGACGTTATTGAACCCTCCGTTAGTCCAAGGAATAGCCCACTTTTCTTAGTACCAAGGAAGGACGGGAACCTTAGACCAGTAGTCGACTATCGTAAGGTCAATTCTGTCACCGTTCCAGACCGTTTCCCGTTACCTGTCCTCACTGATTTGCTAGAATCCCTTGGTGAAAATAACGTAGTCTATTCATCTTTAGACCTCCTCAGCGGGTACTGGCAGGTCGAAATGGAAGAGTCCTCTCGCCCAGTTACAGCCTTTAGCACCCCTTCCGGACATTTTCAGTTTAAGAGACTCCCTTTTGGTCTGAGAAATGCTCCTTCCATGTTCATGCGACTTATCCATTCAGTCTTCAGCGGTATGATGGGACACTCTCTTTTTGCTTGCCTAGATGATATCATTGTTGTGAGTAAATCCATCCCTGATCATTTTACCAAACTCCAGCAAGTCTTTGAACGTCTCCAGCTCGCAGGCCTGAAAATCAATCTCAGTAAATGTGACTTCTTGCAAAAGAAAATCAAATTCCTAGGCCATGTCGTAGATGCACAAGGCATTCATACTAATGAGGATAAAACTAAGGCGATTATTAACTTCCCAGAACCTACCACTACCGAAGCTGTACGAAGTTTCCTGGGCCTCAGTGGCTATTATTGTCGATTCATACAGGATTATGCAAAGATCGCCGCTCCTCTGACCCACTTACTCAAGCAGAATGTGCCCTTTGTTTGGATTAACGACCAGTCACAGGCCTTCCAAGAGCTAAAGACAGCTCTTGTAAATGCCCCTGTTCTAGCGTTCCCTGATTATACCACACCCTTCCTTCTCTGCACAGACGCCTCAGGCACTGGGCTTGGTGCCGTTTTGATGCAACTTGATGAAGCATCAAGGAAGCGTGTAATACCGTATGCTAGTCGCACCCTTACAACCGCTGAACGTAACTACAGTGTCACAGATCTCAAAGCGCTAGCGGTAGTCTGGTCCTTGAAACATTTCAGAGATATAGTCTATGGTTATCTAGTGCATATCCAAACAGACCACCTTCCACTATGTGATTTGTTCAAGAATCGCAACCTAACAGGTAGGTAAGCTAGATGGTCTGTCATCATCCAGGACTTTAATCCCACTTTTCAATATGTACCAGGCAAGTTGAATGTAGTCGAAGACGAACTCTCCCGTCACGTAGCAGCAGCTATAACATCACTGCTGCCTGAAGTAACTGAAAACACTACACTAACGTCAGAAGTTGTTCGAAACTTTCAGCACCAAGACCCCATGTGGTCCAAAGTCATTTATTTCCTAGAATCTGGCGATGCCTCGACCTTACCTACTCTGCCAGTATCACGAGATGAGTTCATGCTAGATGATGATCTCTTGTACAGGAAAACACTGCTAACAGGCAAAGATATGCCCAATCGCGAAGTACGCCAACTTGTCGTCCCCACTGCCCTGATACCAACGGTTCTTCATAATGTTCATAATACTCCTCAAGCTTCCCATCCAGGTAAAGACCGACGCTTGCGCCAAGCATGTCTCAAATACTATTGGCCAACCATGCGCCGCGATATCAATGCCCACTGTGACTCTTGCCTCTCCTGCCACTGCCACAAAGGATCAACTGGCTTACCAGCGCCTCTCTTACAATACCCAATTCCGTCACGACCATGGGAAACTGTCTCAATCGATTTCTTAAAACTACCTCTCACAGAATCTGGCTCTGAGTACTTGTTCGTAGCAGTCGACCACTTCTCCCGCTACTGTGTCCTCGTACCCCTCTCCGACAAGACCACGAAGAGCGTTGCACATGCCCTTGTAGATCACGTAATTTGCCCGTTCAGTACCCCTCATACCATTCTTACTGACGACGGTACAGAGTTCAACAATAACCTTCTAGATGAGATCTGTCGCCGCTTTCATATCAGTAAGTGCAATGTCGTGCCTAAACATCCGGCTTACAATGGCCTTGTAGAACGCCACAACCCCAAAATCTTAGAGTGCCTCAAACATCTAGGCTCCCATAGTTCGTCCTGGGATGACTGGATTCCCCAAGTGGCGTCCTCCATCAATAGCTCCATCAATGCATCCATTGCTGAATCTCCCTTCTTCGTCCTCTTTGGTTTTGACAAGGACCTCCCATACTCTCTCTTATCCTCAAAGCCAGAATCCATCTACAACATGGATGATTATGTTAAACTAAAATTGGCCAACTTCCAGACAATCCACCAGTATGTCCAATCCACTTTGGCTTCCTCTCAGGAGGACATGCTGCAGCGCCAACATAGGTCCGCCTCTCCTATCACTATCAATGTAGGCGATCTTGTCTTTGCTCATTCCCATACGCTTTCCTCTAAGTTGGATGACAAATTTACAGGGCCCTACCGCGTCCTCACTCAACAAGGCAACAAATTTCACCTCCAGGACCTGTCCACTAGGGACACCAGATGGGTCCACATTGATGACTTAAAGCGAGCACCCCGTGGCCTTGTGTTGGAAGAGTCACTTACTCAACCTCCTGTCCCCTCTTCCCCTCCACACATCTCTCAGTCTACTTTGTCTCCACCTATCCCTCAGTATCCTTCCTCTCCACCTCCACCTGCTCATTCATCAACCAATCAATATCGGTCCAAACTGCGCTCTGCCCATCAACCTCTTCATGACCTCCCCCATTAACTCTACCTTGATTTTCTAGGTACGATGTTAGCGATCTCCCTGCTGGCAGTGCTGACCCTCCTGGGGTCTGGGTCAGGTCAGGACGATGGTGGAGTACGTCCCGGAACCTTGGTCGGCTCAGGAGGCGAGATCTCCTTGTGCTACGATCTTGCGCCCCTGGCCGACATAGCAATTGCCCTACCTGCCTACGTGCACCAGCTCCTCGGAATTAGGACCCATCTCACGGCCCTCATGGGGACACACAACCCGAATGAGTATCTCTATAACCTTTTCCTACCACTCTCCTGGCAATTGCAATACATAAGTAACAGATTCACCGAGCTCAATGACACATTTTCCATTAAGACACCCGTTGGTCATTCTCGTGTGAAACGAGGTCTCTTCGACTTCGGCGGTGAGATTCTGAGAGGCTTGTTTGACGTTGCTACAGCCCGTGATATTTCTGGCTTCAAATCTGATCTCACTCATTTAGCTTCAGCCCTAGAATCACAACGGGGAGTCATTAAAATCCAACACATTATGTTACAGAAGCTCACGACCCAACTCAATGAAGTCACGTCCACTCTAAACAATTTCACCGATATCTTACAACGCCACCTTTCAGATCTCAACGTTATCTCTCAGTTCTTCTACCTCAAACTCAACATGGATAATCTCCAACTGGCCATTGACTCTCTCCTGTCTCAAGTCTCTGCCTTGGTTCGTATCCTGGTCGATGCTATCAATGGGCGTGTCACTGCCGACTTAGTACCTGTCTCAGCTCTCCGTTCTGTCCTGGAATGGGCTCACTCCACCTTCGGTCTCTCCCCAGTCCTCCCCTACTCCTCCCTTGAATATTATTATCCTGTTCTCGAAGCCACTCTTCTCACCACATACGTCGTCGTCCATATTCCTCTCCGTTCTGCCATGACCTTTAACCTTTTCCACATCATTCCCTTCCCTTTCCGCCTCAACAACTCCTTGTTACAAGTATCTGTTCCTTCAGAATATTTCCTCCTCTCACATGATCATCTTTCAGTTGTTTTCCTTTCTTCCACAGACCTCCAGCAATGTTCCTCCCTTACTCCGACCTCTCGTCTCTGTGCTGCCCACCTTTTCGCTATCTTCCCTAGCAGTGCTACACCCTATGAGTCTGCTTTCGTTCGCAACCATTCCATCTACTCGGCCTGTTCTTTTGTCCCAGCTCCTGACCTCCTGGTCCACCATGCTCACCTCAACCATGCCCAGTACTTCTTCTTTGCTGTTCCCATCTCTGTCACAATCATGTGTCCTGGTTCTTTGGTTCGATCCGTCCCCACTAGTGGTCTCTACAAAGCACCTGACTATTGTGCCGTCAAATCAGAGTCCGTCATCACTTACGCCACTCGCTATCACCAAGCTGTCCGTAAACACTCCTATGACATCTTTCAACCGATCGACATGCCTTCAACCCTACCATCTGCCAACATTACCCTCACCTCCCCTAACTTGCGCATGCTAACCTTCCTGAGTGACAGTGATTTCATTATGGATCAATTTTCTCTGGCCTTCAGCCGTTCATGGGTTCATCCAACAGTTGTGTTTCCCCCTGTGGTTATCGCTATCATAGGTTTTCTACTCATCATATGTGCAGTGCATTGTTGTGTCAGAAAATTGGAACGTCGACTCCAGGAAATCAGAGTTGCTACAGGCGTAGTACGCCTTACACACGACGTAGAAACTCCCCGTACTTTGTGCCCTCACATTCAGTGACTACCAATGCCATCTGACCATTAACCAAACTGTGAACAGAACTCTGCCTACTAGAAAATGATGATATTTCTTTAATGCATTACTGAGTGACAGTGTATCCTACAGACAATACAAAAAAAAAAAAAAAAGAATGAAGCACAATGGAACTCCCATATCTACTCCTTGTTTATCATGTATCAAACTATTATTGTGTAATTCCCATTATGTCTATGTATACCTTCGACCCTTACTGGACTCGTACCTATTAATCCTTGTATATCTTATATGTATATATCCTTCTAATTCCCTCCCCTCAACATGGCCATATCTCCCCTACTGCCCCTGTATCATACTTATCCCTTGTACAAACCTCCCCGGTCCTGCCTTACTACTATCATCAAACCCCATGTACCTCCTGGTGTCAGAAGACACCATCTCAACTACCCAGGGGAGTAGTGTACCCCCTCCACAATATGTCTACCCCCGATGTATATATGTCCCCCCTCAATGCATACATGCCTCCACAAAACTTGCTGACTTAGCACGCTTTCCCAGGACCTCAAGCCTGGGAAGAAGGCGTTATTGCATCAGTTCTTAGCAGGCAGCCAAGACGGGCAGACTATTTTACTGTGAGTTTGTAATAAACTCCTTATCTAGCTGTTTGTACACGGAGTTTCTATCACCAAAGTATTGGAAGTTACACACACACACACATATATATATATATATATATATATATATATATATATATATATATATATATATATATATATATATATATAAATGCACGTGACAAAGAATGTAAAGATGAGCTAAGGTCATTTTAAATGTGATAAATTGTTAACCGAATTAATTTTAAAGCAGTATCCCCCAGACTAACAAGTGATTGTTCCCTGTCATCTCCTGGTGGTGTAGTCACACCTGTGTGGGACACACTAAGCATTAATCCTCTAGGTCTTAATTTAGGCAGCAGTATTTATCCCTTCCTCCCTCCTCCCTCTACCCTTCCCCCTTCCCCCTCCCTCCCACATCCCTTTATATATATATATATATATATATATATATATATATATATATATATATATAGGTGGGGGCGCTCACCATCCACTCACTCATTGTAGTGCTGCTCTTGTGTGTCTGCTCTGTCCTCTCCTCCATTCTTCTTTCCTTCCATCTTCTATCTTTCTTTCCTCCATTCTTTCCTTGTCCTTCTGCCTTTGGGTGACTTTACACTCCGTCTTCTGTCTTCCATTCCTTCATTCTTTCCTCTTCCTTCTGCCTATGGGTGACTCTGCATGTACACTGAGTGACAAGCCAAATGGTTTCCTGTACACCAGGAAACTATTTACTATGCTGGGTGGTAACCATATAACCAAATTTTGGCGCCTGGTGGTTTAGTGGGTAATTATTCTGCTCCAATCGGATTAAGCCGGTGAAGGTTTATATCCAAGTGGTGGTTGGGGATCATTACTCACGTAATACCACTCAGGGATGAGTGAGGTTGGCCACTCTCATCTTAAATGTCAGGACCAACTGCCTAGCCCCGGGCTCCTACGCTCCTGATGGTGCAACGTAGGATTGGATGATATATATATATATATATATATATATATATATATATGAGAGAGAGAGAGAGAGAGAGAGAGAGAGAGAGAGAGAGAGAGAGAGATATATAGATATATATATATATATATATATATATATATATACACACAGGTGCAGCATCTAACTGGTACCGGATATGTCCATGGGTGTTTGATAACGAAATGCCTTGCTGATAATTATACGAGGTATCATCTTATACAGCGCATACCATGGGAACCCTTGTATATATATAGGGCTACACTGAGTATACTGAATATGGCGGCACAAAATTTACACCTCACCAGACACTATGCGGCAGGGAGGTGAGATTATTAGGTATAATCCTCCCAACCAAACATGAATTCCTTTGCACATGATTTGACGATCGTTCCTGTTGGATCATCGTCTACTAATGGTCCAACAGCACTGCCTATTGTGCTTACAGGCAGTGTGCCAGCGAAAGTGAGTAGCCACTGTATATGCAATTTAGAGATTGGGACATTAAAGAAACTAAAATCTATGAGGACCCATACGTATAATGTAAGAAGCCTCGCAGACGATTACAAAGATGATAACTTAATGAGTGAAGTAGAAAACGTTAGTTGAGATATTGTAGGTTTGAGTGAGATCCAAAGAGAAGAAGAACAAGTAATTTACCTCCAATACCACAGCCACATATTTTACTACATGGGAGGGCAAAGTAAAAGAGTTAGTGTTGTAGAATTTTTAATTACCAAAAAATCTTAAAGTCAACACTGTTATATCAAGCAGTGAATCTGGCAGAATAGCATGGATTGTAATTTGACTGTGAAAACAAAAATCACCCTGAGAGTAATGCAAGTATATGCACCGACTTCTCAAAGCTCAGATGAAGAAATAGAAACATTCTATGACGACATCTCCCAGATTATGGAAGAAGAAAAGACCACATATGTTATACTCACGGGAGACTTCAATGCAAAAGTTGGGAAATCAAAAAGTGGAGAACATGTATTGGAAAATTTGGAGTGTTAGAAAGAAATCGAAGAGGAGATATCGGTGTAAATTATTCTGAAATGTATAACCTGAGCATAATGAACACATTCTTTTACAAAAGAACAGAGAGAGAATGGGCCTAGAGATGTCCAAATCAATAAATCAACTTCGTTTTAGCAGATAAGAAAACACGATCATAGTTGTCACGGTTATCAAAAAAGAAAATGTAGGAAGTGAACATAAAATGGTGTGTTGCACAGCTAGATTGGGTTTCAGAAGTGAAAGAAAGAAGATAATTGAAAATAAAAATATATGTCAAATAAAAGTAACCGAATACAAAGGAGCCTTTCAGTTAGAAACACCGAAAAGCTTTCATGCTCTAAGTCATGCTGAGTGTGATACTAATGAGTTTAATGATAGCCTAAGAGAAGTGCTAAGGGAATCAACTGAGGTAGCGGAGAAAGCTAATACAACGAAAGCCAAGAATCTTCATCTTGGCACACACAGATGCCATGAAGCTGCTGAAGAACGAAGAGGACAGGGCATTTCTGACGGCTCAATGGGAGGAAGGCCACCAAGCCACCATGCTCAGAATTGACCGGAAGCAGTCTGATGCTGAAGTCAAGTACCATGAAAGAGAGAGGAGGCTTCCTGAGTTCAGGAGCTACGAGAGCAGCAGTGGCGAGCAATGGTGGAAACTTCCATTGAGTTGGAAAACTCTGAAGAAGGCTAAGAAGACAAATAAACTGTTCCCAGACCATCCACGTCAGCTACCACATTCTTACCCAAACGACAACGATCGTGATCTCAAGTACCAGTCATCACTCCAAAGTTCTCTAATACTCTTTACCGAACGATGCCCAGTGACCAAACGCTGTCCATATCTTGGCTCCTGCAGCATCTGCATATGGCAAAGATCATTCAACAGTGGCTTTGAGCTGGCAGAACATCTGTTGGGGACAAATCAAGACCCGTAACTAACAGGCAGTAACTCTGCTTTTGTCCTTCAAGCATGGTGTTCCCCTCACCATTCTCTGGCATGGCAATTTTGTTGATGATGAACCTGGCCAAGAAAAGTTCGAACGTTTACCCATCCTGATGTCTGGAGAGGGAATTGTGAAGCAGCTGAACATTCCCAAGCTGTGATCAGGGACAGGAGCTGCCATGGTAGATGTGATCTTTGCTACCCTCCAGTAAGTGGTCCAAGCAGGTCCAGTGACAAGCATGGCCTTCAACATAACTGATAGCAACACTGGAATCTGCTCTGGGGCCTGCACTGTCCTGCAGCAGGAACTCCTCCACCTAGCCTTCAAGATGCACATCAGCAAGATCATCGTTCAGAAAGTCTTCACAGTCTGCACTTGCATCATCACATTAGTTCTGGACATCCCTTTCTTCAGGTATTTCACACTGGAATGGACCTACATGGCAGGAGATAGTTTTGAGCCACTCGCCAGGTTTCCTCCCCATTGCGATGGAGTCATTTTCTTCTGTCATCTTCGACTCACCACCCAACAGCTTCTGGACGATTACTAGGAGTTGCATGAGCTCACAATGATCCTCCTCTGTGGAGTTCCTCCTCAGGGCTTCCACAATTTTTAGCCTGGTGCCTACCGCCTTACCCGTTGGATGGCCAAGATCATCTACTCAGTCAAGATATACCTCTTCCCTGGATAGTTCAAGCGAACAGTGCGAGAGCTCGCCACACTCGAGCGGTTGACCATCTTTGCCATCACGATATACATTCCACACTGGCTCACAGCACCATTCACAGGGTCTGCTCCTCTGGACGACTTTAAGTTCTTTCAAGACATCCTGGACTACAGTGACTTAGATGTCTCATCCACTACTGTGAAGTCCTTGAGCTGTCATCTCTGGTAGTCTCTGAGGAGCTGGTTGACCTGGTGTTCTTCAATGAGTCCCTCGACTTGGAAAAAAAAGGGCCATGGTCGCAGCTCTGGAGAATGAGGAGAATGATAAGCTTGAGATGAAAAAGACTCTGGACCTGTATGTGGCTGTATACATACAGTATATAGATAGACATATATATATATATATATATATATATATATATATATATATATATATATATATGTATATATAACCATCATCATCATCAGCAGCCATTACAGGTCCACTGCTGAACAAAGGCCTCCTCAACCTTCTCCACGAATTTCTTGACTGAGCCAATCTTTGCCATATTTCCCTTGCAAATTTTTCTACCTCATCTGTCCAACTCCAGTCTGGACTTTTTCTGCTATGCATACAATCTCTTGCTGTCTGTCACGAGTCAGCGCGATTAAGTATTTGAATAAACTCGTGACATTAACTTTGGTGGGAAACCGCGAATTCTAGTGGAATCCCAGTATTTATCGCTCTGTTAAACCGCCACGTATTCACCCGATCGGGAGTGTTTTCAGAACAATTTTTCACTGTCATAAATGATCGTCTTCGTGCGCAACTTTAGCACCTCCGCTAAGTACTTTGTTATGGGCGTGTTTCGCTCATTCTAGCTGTTAGGAAGTGTGGCTCAACACTTCCCTCTTTCTCACAATTTGAACTCAGTCAAGATTTGTGCACCACGGAAGCAGGTAGCGTGTGTGGCAGTGTCCTTCCTCAGCAACGACGCCCAGTTCCCACCGTCGCCGTTGAATTCCAGAGGCTCAGCGTGTGCAGTGTCCTTCCTCAGTAACAATGCCCAGTCATCCACTTTGTCCACTTTTCTGACCAGTATTTCTTTTCATTTTCCTAGGTTTAAGAGTTAGCTTTTGAGTGAGCGAGTGAGTGCGATCTCCTTATTTTGAATTCATTTTGAAATGTAACGTAAATTTATTTCTTTGGAATCAATAAATTTAACAGTTCTTTTTCTTGAGCTTAATGTAATGTAAATTCGTGTTTTATTTCTCCATAAGCTTATTCTAGTTGCAGATCCTAGTTTGCATAAACGCTTTGCACTATTCACACCTGGTACTTAGGCCAGTCCTTTTTATTAACTTAAATCCGTTGTGCCATGTAGGAGTTAATTGCATCAGCAAGAATCTGTTTATCATTAATAGATATTGATTGTCAGGAGTGGAGTCACTTTCTCCAGAGGCCAACAGTACTAATAAAACAGCACACGTGAATAATTAGTCTTTGCTGTGTACTGTTGAGAAAGTTTATAAATTCTTGTCCTTAGAGACTCGGCGAAGTAAGCCGGCATAAAGTAATCATTGCTTGATTTTCACAAGACAATTCATTGTCCTCTTCTTAAGTATTATTGAATAATTATTCTTTAATATATCATGTACATAAAAACCTGTGACACTGGCGACCTCGCCAGGATATTAACTTCTAGCTCTAAAGCTATTCACAAGATAATACTCAATCATACGTAGGTATTTATCATTAAAGTCTATAGGCATTATCTTACCGGTGATTATTAATTCATTTTTATTAATTTACATAATAGTTTTCACAGTCAGTCGTTTGTTTAATTTTCTTTCTTTACCAGTTTAATTAGATAAACTGGTCACCACTAACCGGTGCCTATATTCTTTATTCTTGATTATTGGCATCTTTCTTTGCAATTGCAGTCAGTACTGAGTTGCTAGTTCACTTAGATTGAGTTACCATCATGTCTACCAGCATCTATGTACAGGAAGCCAAAGATATGGGGCTTACAGACCCAACTGAAGTAAAGAATTATGTCCTCTTTCAGCTTAGTCACGAGCAGCAATGCGAGAGTGATGCTCGTGAAGTGCGTAGAATCCAACACAAACACGAGCGAGAACAACGTGAACAAGAGCTAGAACAGTGCAAACACGAACAAAAACAATGTGAACTCGAGTTAGGACGAGTGAGAACAGCGTGAGGAACGAGAGAGAGAACGTCAATACGAGTTACAACAACGTGAGAGAGAACGAGAACACGAATGTGCTGAGCGAGAAGCATGCAAAAAACATGAAATTGAAATGTTGAAGCTCAAGCGAGATTCCTTGGCTTCAGATACATCTGGTGCAGCTGGCCCAAGCTCCACGAGCACTATCCCTGCACATATTATGGCGACCCCACACATCAAGCTTTCTCCATACAAGGAAGCTGAGCAAATTGAGCCATACATAGCTCGTTTTGAAGACATGGCTCAACTGTACCAGCTGGGTGATGCAGCTAAGTGGCTTCAGTTTTTTAGCCTGTTTGAGGTCCCTGCCCTCGATATTCTCCACAGAATTCGTGGAGACAATCTCACGTATGAGATGATGAAGGCCGCACTCGTCAAAGCGTACGGTCTCACAGTTGACGGCGAGAAGAGTCAGTTCATGAGGGCGCGTTTACAGGAAAAAGAGACTGCTGTTCAGTTTCTTGACCGGCTTACTGCTTACTTAGATGAGTGGATGGAGAAAGATGAAACTCCTTCCACGCGTGAGGGGATAATTGACCTTATGCTGCGCATGCAGCTAGAAAAGTCGTGGCCTACTGAACTTATGGCTCAGCTTAAGATCTGCCAGGTAAGAGATGCCAGCCAAATGGTGAAGAAGGCTGACACATTCTTTACTGTATACGGGTATCAAACTCGCAAGCAGCATACCTGGAACAGGAAACCTGATAAATCTGGAAAACCGTCTCAGACTGAACCCCAGCAACAAGGCCGTTTTCAGAATAATGGCCAAGGTCTAAAACTGCAGAAGAAGGACCAGGGGCAAAATACTCAGAAACCTGAGTGGAAGCGGTACGATAAGCAGAACCCTAACCAGCAGCAGTACTGGTATTTCAAGCAGCAGCAGGGCAAGGACAAACCACGTAACCCTCAGTCAGGACAATCGACTTTAGTGATTTGGAGACAGGATGCAAATGCAACCCTTATGCCACAACAAGCGTACAGTGGTGCCAACCCCATCAGCACAGGTACTTCCCCACAGTTCACTAGTTCCGCAGAGACAGTGAACCCTCCTCCACAGGTGGTCAATGCTCCAGCTCCTCAGATGGCGAGCACGACCCCTCAGGTATCAAGTTCTCAGGGCACCACATTTGCTGCATCGTTTGTTCCGCAGTCTCACCAATGACTGACTGCTACCTCCTCAGACCCTTCCACCAGTAAAACTGCCTTTCTTGTTCAGCCAGGGTTTGTAGGAGGTGTTTCTGTAAATGTCCTGAGAGATAATGGTTCCTCAGGTTGCTCTGTCAAAGTTTAGTTCGGCCCGACGAGTATACAGGTAAGCAGATCCAAGTTAGACTTATTGATGGGTCACTGAGATTGTTCCATGAGGCACGTATCCAGGTGGCATCTCCTTTCTACACTGGCTTGACAGCTGCTGTTGTCATGCCAGAACCCTTGTTTGACCTCATTATCGGCAACATACCGGGCGTCAGAAACAGTTGTGCTGTAGATGTTGCTACTCAGTTCGGCTGTTGCAGTAACACGAGCCATGGCCAAGGCTCCGAATCGTGTCACCCCATTGACCGTCACAATGCCGCAAGATTTGATTGGTAGTCAAGACGTTGTCCAAGAACAACAGTCTGACCCGACACTTGCCTCAGTGCATAAGAAGCTGGAGGGTAAAGTGATTAAGTATTCACGGGGAGGTCAAGCCAGGTTTCTTAGCAAGCGAGGATGGCTGTACCGTGAGTCATGAACACCCCAGGGCGAGGTTCGACTGCAGTTCGTCGTTCCCGCGAAGTATCACCAGGCAGTGTTCGAATTAGGTCACTGTTCAGTCATGGGAGGTCACATGGGCCAAAAGAAAACCTCTGACCGCATCCATGCTGACTTTTTCTGGCCAGGAATGGGACAGGAAATTAAAAGGCTTGTGCGTTCCTGTGATGTGTGTCAGCATCCACTGACCGAGGACGTGTCTGTCTCGCGCCATTGAAACCAATGCCTGTAATCCCTGAACCGTTCGAGAGAGTACCAGTTGACATTGTTGGGCCAATCTCTCCTAGGGCATGTGATGGATCAAGGCATATCCTCACTATTGTTGATTTCAGCACACGGTGGCCTGAAGCCGTGGCCCTTAAGAATATAGAGGCTGTCACTGTTGCTGAGGCATTGATCAAAGTGTTCTGTCGCGTAGGTATCCCCAAAGAGGTCTTAAGTGACCGAGGTTCGCAGTTCACCTCTGCAATGATGAACGAAGCATTCAGGTTGTTGTCCATCTGAGGCCTGTGAACTACGCCTTACCATCCCATGTGTAAAGGGCTATGTGAGAGGTTCAATGGGACTCACAAGAAGATGTTAAAGCACATGGCCAACGAACAGCCAAAGGAATGGCCGCGGTTCATTGCTCCTCTTCTGTTTGCTTATCGAGAAGCCCCACAGCACTCCTTGAAGTTCTCACCCTTTGAACTGGTGTATGGAAGGTTGGTCCATGGACCACTTCAAGTCCTTTGCGAGTTATGGGACAACGAAGAACCCGACCCTGAAGTCAAGACCACATACACCTACGTCCTTGATCTAGCTGACCGCCTCCAGTCAACGTACAGATTAGCTAAGGAAGAATTGATCAAGGCTCGTGAAGTTCAGAAAGCCTATTATGATAAGAAGGCAAAATTTCGGAAGTTTAGTCCAGGCGATAAGTGCTTGGTGTTACTCCCCACTGCCCAGAACAAGTTGCTGGCGCAGTGGAAGGGTCCATTTGATGGATGTAGTAGAGCGCATTTCAGACCTCAACTACATAATTCAGATGGGAAGTCTTCGCAAAAGGTTCCACATTAATATGTTGAAGGCTTATCATGAGTCAAACCCCGAGGAGACTGGCCTACGAGTAGCTGATGATAGTGACCAGCCACTGGAAGAAACCGGGGCAGCCGCGGTGATCCCAGCTGATGACCATGATGATGAGCCTTTAACTGCTCAGTCCCGTCAGGAAGAGACTATCGGAGATGTTTTAATTAACGCTGACTTGGCATTAGGTGATCAGAATGCCATAATGTCACTGCTCTGTCAGTATGCTGATGCCTTCTCTGACCAACCTAGACTTACAAAGGTTGATTGTCACAAAATTGAGTTGACCAGCGATACTCCTGTAAAGGTTAAGCCATATCCGATTCCCATGCGACTACTGGGAGCAGTTGACAAGGAAATTGATGACATGGAGATTGCATGTATTATTAAAAAGTCTTCATCTCCTTATTGCAGTCCAATGGTAGTAGCTTGCAAGAAAGATGGTGGAGTCAGGATTTGTGGCGACTATAGGAGGCTCAGTGCAATCACCAAAGTGGATGCTGAGCCGATGGGTGACAACATTGCCATCTTCTCCAGGCTGGCAGGGTAATGATATTTCACGAAGCTCGATTTGGCGAAGGGATTCTTCCAGATTCCCCTTCACCCCAAGAGCCGTCAGTTCACTGCCTTTGCTACTCCTTGGGGGTTGTATCAGTATAAAGTCCTCCCATTTGGACTTGCCAATTCCCCAGCAGTATTCAATCGTGCCATGAGACAAGTGCTCCATGGTATTGTAGGAGTAGAGATGTTCACTGATGATGTCCTCGTTCATTCCGCCACGTTGGAGGAGCACCTCAGACTCTTGGAAATTGTCTTCAGTAGACTCCAGAGTTTCAACATGTCTGTGAAGCCTAGCAAATGTAAGATTGCTCACAGTGAGGTGGAGTTCCTCGGACATATTGTTGGCAACAATCACTGCAGGTGTCAGGGTGACAGGATCAAGAAGGTTAGAGAAGCCCCGAAACCCGTGACCAAGAAACAGGTTAGGGCATTCCTTGGCCTAGTCGGGTATTATAGGAGTTTTATCCCCAACTTTGCTCTCATTGCCCAACCATTGTATGAGGTGCTACGGAAATATGCTCCAAACACCATTGAATGGGGAGAAGCGCAAGAGAGATCTTTTACCACCCTTAAGAACATGTTGTGCAAGGAGCCTATCTTGCAGTTGCCTGATTCCAACAAACCTTTCATACTGCGCACTGATGCTTCACAAGATGGAGTAGGTGCCGTGTTGATGCAGGTATCGGAAGGTGGAATCTTCCCAGTGGCATACCACAGCCGTAAGCTAAAACCCGCCGAGAGGAAATACAGTACTGTTGAGAAGGAACTCTTGGCCGTGGTTGATGGTGTTAAGAAGTATTATTATTATTTATATGGAGCACCATTCACTCTGGAAACTGATCATACGCCACTCACTAGTCTCAGCACGACAAAGACGGCTAATGCAAGATTGACACGCTGAACACTGTATTTACAGCAGTTTAACATTGTTGTGAGATACATCAAGGGAAGTGATAACGTAAGTGCAGACCTGATGTCTCGCCTGCTAACTGGTGACTAACACGGGCGACTGTTGTATGCTGGGTTCTGTAAGATTGGCGTCCTCAGAGATTTGAGTAATCCAATGACCAGCCTGGTTCCCAGTTAAAAGTGTACCAGTAATTGCTGACATCTTGTCCGTTGGTCCCACAGGACATGTTACGTCCAGGACTTGTATATACATGTATACAATAAGTTAAGGGGGAAGTTTGAGAACCCTGCAGAGACAGTACAAGGCTGTGTATGAATTACCTTGTGGAACGTCTCGAGCTGTGGGCTTCTCTGAGGATTCCCGGAGAATCCACAGTATCCACACGAGTATTCACACCCACGGTGGGTGTTAAAACGTGACCTGCCCCAGATCGCGTAGCGATTCTCAGCTTCCTGTCATTAACCTTAAGTGCAGAGTTAGGTTAACCAGTACACTGCCCGTTCTAAGAGATTTGAGCAATTCAAGAACTGGCACGCTTCCTGGTTAATAATGTTAGGTTAACTAGTAAACTGCCCGTTCTAAGAGATTTGAGCAATTCAAGAACTGGCACGTTTTCTAGTTAATAAGCGTTAACCAGTAAACTATAAGGGTCCTGAGAGATTTGTAAATCCTAAGACTACGTTTCCTGGTTAATAATGACATAAGTACTGATTGCTAGGCAGAGAGAGAGAAATGACACTTTTGATGCTCCATCTTGATTCCTTTCACGGGTGCAGCTGGTGGGTGCAGCATTGCCGTGCAAAACAGCTGATCATCCCTGACGCATGCTGCCGCCTCTTCTCTTCTGCCTCATCATCATCATTTATTCTTGATTTGCATTATGTAATTTTACACGTAGGTACAGTTACACCACAACTGTCACACCTACACCATGTATTTCATACATTACGCTATAATAATTAGTTGTTAATGTAAATGTAGCGAACTTTTCGCTCAGTTTGATCTGAGTACAGGATTTTTCACCGTCGTCATGGAGTTTTTCCCTCAAGCTTGCTTCTATTAATGTAAATAATTTTTTTTTTACTCACTGGCGACTGTGACTTTCTCCTGTAGCAGGATAGCACACACACACCACAGTGTGAATCTTGTGTGACTGAGTTAGGATTTACATGTATGAATATTAAATTTTTTTTTTTCCTGAAAAAAAAAAAAAATCATTTTTGATGGGGCGTAATGTCACGAGTCGGCGCGATTAAGTATTTGAATAAACTCGTGACATTAACTTTGATGGGAAACCGCGAATTCTAGTGGAATCCCAGTATTTTTTGCTCAGTTTAACCGCCACGTATTCACCGGATTGGGAGTGTTTTCAGAAAAATTTTTCACTGTCATAAATGATCGTGTTTGTGCGTGACTTTAGCACCTCTGCTGAGTACTTTGTTATAGGCATGTTTTGCTCATTCTAGCCGTTAGGAAGTGCGGCTCAACACTTGCCTCTCTTTCACGATTTGAAGTCAGTTAAGATTTGTGAGCCGTGGAAGCAGGTAGTGTGTGTGGCAGTGTCCTTCCTCAGCAACGATGCCCAGTTCCTGCCGCTGCCGTTGAATTCCAGAGGCTCAGCGTGTGCAGTGTCCTTCCTCAGTAACGACGCCCAACCATCCGCTTTGTCCACTTTTCTGACCAGTATTTCTTTTCGTTATCCTAGGTTTAAGAAATAGCTTTTGAGTGAGCAAGTGAGTGCGATCTCTTTATTTTGAATTCATTTTGAAATGTAACGTAAATTTACTTCTTTGTAATCAATAAATTTAACAGTTCTTTTTCTTGAGCTTAATGTAATGTAAACTAGTGTTTTATTTCTCCATAAGCTTATTCTAGTTGTAGCTCCTAGTTTGCATAAACGCTTTGCATTATTCACACCTGGTACTTAGGCCAGTCCTTTTTATTAACTTAAATCCGTTATGCCATGTAGGAGTTAATTGCATCAGCAAGAATCTGTTTATCATTAATAGATATTGATTGTCAGGGGTGGAGTCACTTTCTCCAGAGGCCAACAGTACTAATAAAACAGCACACGTGACTAATTAGTCTTTGCTGTGTACTGTTGAGAAAGTTTATACATTCTCGTCCTTAGAGAATCGGCGAAGTAAGCCGGCATAAAGTAATCATTGCTTGATCTTCACAAGACAATTCATTGTCCTGTTCTTAAGTATTATTGAATAATTATTCTTTAATATATCATATACATGAAAACCCTGTGACACTGTGCAGCTACTCAGCCTCGTGCTCCATCGGTTATCCCTTAGTGTTGTTAAATGGCCTGCCCACCCCCATTTCTGTTCTTTTATACCTTCTATAATATCTTTGACTTTAATCTGCTCTCTCACCCAAGATGGTCTTTTCCTGTCTCTTAAAGATATTCCCAAGATGGACCTTTCCATTGCTCTCTGAGAACGGATTGATTTATTTTCCATCGATTTTGTTAGTTTCCAAGTCTCACAACCATACGTCATAGATGGAATTATACATTTGTTATATACTCTTCATACAAACTGGTAAGCCACTTTTCATAATGTGTCTATGTTTACTGAAGGCTTTCCATCCTATTGTAATGCATCGTTTTATTTCGCTATCATGGTCTATCGTTAATTTTAGTATTTGCCCCAAGTAATTGTACTCCTCGACTTCTTCAAGAATTTATTTGCTTATTCTGACGACGCTCTTTGGTGTGTGTGGATGAAACATCAGTTTTACTCCGGTTCATCTTGAGCCCCGCTTGGAGACTTTCTCTGTTTAGGTCATTCAACATTTCTTACAATGTCTCTGCTGTTTCTGAGATTAGGACAATATCATCTGCAAACCTTAAAATAGCTTTTCTCATTCTATGTTTACTCCTTTGTTTTCTCATTCTAGCTTTCTGGAAATACTTTCTAGGCATGGTGTAAAAACTTTTGGTGAATTTTCCAAGTCCTTATATGATTTAACTGTAGCAGTTCCCTCTTTATATTATGTTTTCGAGCAATTTTGCAATGTTCTCATTCACTCCTTGTTGTCACAATGAATTTATAATTGTTATGTGCTCCACTGAGTCGAAAGCCTTTTCGTGATTAACAAAACCTAAGCACATTATACTCTACAGTTGTCACGAATTCGTGAGATTGTGTATTGATACAAATTCGTGACATTGTACTTTGCTGGGAAGCCACGAACTCTAGTGGAAGACCCACTGTGTATCACTCAGTTAAACCGTCCTTGTATGCACTTTGAGCGGGATGGTTTTTCAGAACATTCGTCACTGCTTCTAAAGTGACTGTTCTAATGCACGACATTAATCGCTGAGTGATTTTATTGCATGTGTATATCATTCGCCCTGCCTCTGATGAACGTTGAGGTTAGGCCACGCCCACTTCCGGTGAACATACTCATTTCTCACGCCCTTGTACCCGGCTTGATTACATCAGTCAGTTAGTGTCGCACAGCCACGGGAGCAGGTGTTGTCGTGTGCAGTGCTGAGGAAGACCCTCATCGTAGCGACTAGTCTCCAGCAGTTCTACGATTTCCCGTATCTCCCCACCGAGTTGGTGATCGGCAGCAGTGGACCTTAGCAGTGAATTGCAGCGCCATAGCAGTTTGAGACGCCCAGCCTCTTCGCAGCTATAGCTCAGTCTCCACCACTGACCAGTATTTCCTCTTTTTTTCCTAGGCTTAATATTATTAGCTATTTCCTTGACAGTGTGAGTGTATTTCCTTTGATATTTTGAATTCACTGAGATTCTTGTAACGTAATATTTTTTTGCAATTAATACATTTATAGTTCCTTTCTTGTGCTTAATGTAAATACAGAATCGTGTTTGATTTCTCCACACTGTGCTTTTTTAGTTTGCTCATCCCAGTTTGCACAAATTTCTTGTATTAATCACAACTGGTACTTAGGCCAGTTCTTTGGTATTAATTCTCAAAATTTTTGTGCCAACTAGGCTTTAGAACCAGGAAGAACCTGTCCATTGTTATTGGTATTAATTATCGATTGTCTGGGGTTGGGACACTTTCTCAGGTGCCAGCAATACGAGCAATACAGCATTCATGAGTGGTTAATCTCTGCTGTGTACTGTTGAGAAAGTTTATAAAATTCTCTTCTTTAGACAATCGGTTAATTAACCGACATAAAGTAAGATTTACTGCTTGATTTCACAAGTCGATTCCTCGTGTCAATCGACTATATTTGTTCGGATTTCAATCTTATTACCACTTCCCCCCATGACAATAGTTTTCCTAATTAGCTGATTCATTGTGTGTTGATGATCAGTGACCGAATATCTGCTTCGGAAGCCTGCCTGTTCACGAGGTTGATTTTCCTCCAAATTTGTCGTTACTCTGTTAGTGAGGACTTTAATGAAGAGTGTGTAAATGACTGGTAATAAGCTACTGGGTCGATAGTTACTAAGAACTTCTGAGTCACATTTTTGTAAGGTAAAATGAGTATTGCATTACACCACATTTTGGGATTTTTCTCCTTTTTTGTACATTGAGCAAGTAAGCGAGCAAGCCTGTTTTGTACTTCTACTCGTGCCTCCAACAGTAAATCTGCTGCTATTCCATCATCTCCAGGAGCCTTCCATCTTTTCATATTCTTAAGAGAAATATATACTTTGTCTGGTGTTACCTCACGTATTTCCCTTGGGTCAACTGAAAGTTAGCTATTGGTACTACTGTCTTTGATGCATACAGTTCTTTGTAAAATTATTCAACTTTCTTCACCATCTTATTTCTGAATTTGATGTCTTCACCGTTTTTGTCTTTCAGAGATTTAATTTGTTGTTTTCCTAGTACCAGTTTACTTCGGACCTGTTTCAGACTTTTTATTTTGATGACATCTTTGATCTGATCCATGTTTCTCTTTCTTTTTTCTTCACTTTGTCTCTTTTTGATAAGCGTATTTACTTCCGCTCTTTCTATTTCATCTTTCTTTGTTTTTACTTTCATATCCTTTCTTTTTTTCATAAGTTTGGGTGTCTTTTTTTAATATTGCTTGGCTTTGGTTGTGTTAGGTTCTCCTACTACCTCCGCTGATTCTATTAACACTTTTGTTAGTCTGTCATTCAGCTCATCAGTGTCACATTCAGCATCACTTAGAGCCTGAAATCTGTTCCTTATTTCCAACTCAAAAGCTGCTTTGTTTTCGTTTATTTTTATTGGACATATCTTTTTATCTTTAATCATCTTCTTTGCTTCACTTCTGAAAATAAATCTGGCTGTACAACCCACCATTCTATTGTCACTTCCTATATTTACTTTGTTGATAACTGTGACATTTGTGATTGTGTTATTTTTGTCTGCTATAATGAAGTCGATTTCATTCGTTGATTCTCCATTTGGGCTTCTCCAGGTCCATTATCTCACTGTTCTTTCGTGAAAGAATGTGTTCCTTATTCTCATGCTATACATTTCAGCAAAATTTTCCACCATTTCTTTCTCCCACTCCAGTTTTTTCCATACATGCCTCTCCACTTTTTGATTTCCCAACTTTTGTATTGACGTCTCCCATGAGTAAAATAAATGTGGTCTTTTCGTCTTCCATAATCCGGGAGATGTCATCATAGAGTGTTTCTACTTCTTCACCTGAGCTTTGAGAAGTTGCTACATATACTTCAGGATATATTGCACAGTCTAATTACCACCAATGCTGCTCTGTCAGATACACTGTGGAATATAACAATGTTGTCTACAAGATTTCTGTTATTTAGATGTCTACACCACTAATTTTTTCATTTTGGCTTACCCTGTAGCAAAATAGGTGGTGGCTGTCTTCAAGCTGAATTACTTTTTCTCCTTTTCTATAAGTCTCACTCAAACCTGCAATATCCCAACTAATGTTTTCACTTCAGTTATTAAGTTATCAAGGTTGTAATCTGCGAGGCTTCTTACATTGTATACATTCTCTAACTTGCCAGCACAGTACCTACTCACTTTCGTTGGCACACTGCCCGTAAGCTGGTTCCTTCCTCGCATAAGAAAAAAAAAAAAAAAAAGTACGGGAGGCAGTGTGGTTGGACCTTTAGTGGACGATGATCGAAAAGGAACGCCCGTGAAATCATTTGCAACAGAGCTCATGTTTGGTTGGGAGGATTGTGACAAATAATTTCATCTCCCTGCCACAGTTTTCTTGTGATGTAATTTTGTGCCACCTTATTCATTATATTCGGTGGAGCCCTATATATCTACAAGGGGTAACATGGTCTGCGCCGTCTAAGATGGTACCTCGTATATCTACATGGCCTTCCCTTATGCACCACTCGGGTAAGCGCCAGCTAGCAGTGGGATCCTGCCTATATATATATATATATATATATATATATATATATATATAATATATATATATATACATAGAGAGAGAGAGAGAGAGAGAGAGAGAGAAAGAGATACAGTAAACTACTATATACAGACCCCTCTTTTAACAAATTTCGGTTTTAATGACCACTCTTGGCTGGCAGAATATTATGTTCATTTAATGAATTTTCGGTAAGAGAATGGACACGCAGGAAACGCCAACCAGGATGGTGCCCCTACACACACACACAGACACACACTGGAGACACCAAGGAGTGCAGACGTTCGCCTGCAGTGCTCCATACCGAGCCAGCACGGCCAGTGGGATTACCTAAAGTAGTATCTTTATATGAGTCAAGCTCTGTACCAGGTTAGACTAAATGATTTTTTATTATTGAAAATAAAAAAATTTAGGAAGTTTAAACTAGACTTGTTCAAACAGAAAAGAGAACCGAGTGGCAAAAGAATGCGCTCAGTCAGCTGAGGTTTGTTTAGACTACAACTTCCCCAGGGAATGTACAGTAAGTACACTGTGCTTTTAGTATTGCAAAATGGACACATACTTTAGTGAAGCAAATTTGGAAAACAAAAGGGATAAAGGTAGAAAGCAAGATGATTTCTACCAAGAACTGGTTGACGTGGAGACTCACAATACACTGGTTGAACGTGTACACAAACTGGAAATGGCTTTCAAAAATGAAATTGATGAAATAAAGAAGCAGATGCACTTGCAAAAGGAAGAAATAGAAAAACTAGGAAGGGTGGCCAGCAAGAAAGACAACCATCAGTGAACTAACAGTGGAATTGAGTACACTTAGGAAGAAAATGAGTGAAATGGCAAGTACCGTAGTCAATCACGAGAGTATTATGGAAGAGTTCAAAAATGATACAGAGACAATTAGGCAAGTAAGCAGTCTGATAGACCAGAGCAGTGATACTGAGAAGATAACACAGGTGAATGAAGCTGTGCAAAGCTAAAAAATGATGTGGAAACCACATATGCTGAAATGGTGAAAGTAAAGAAAGACGTAGAAACAAGGATAGAGGAAAAAAGCATTAAAAAGGAAGTGAAAAGAATAATCCAAAACAGTCCAAAGTTAGTCAGAGATTCAGTAGATATCAACAAATCTATAGTAATCACTGGTATAGAAGAGGAAGAAGTAAAAAACAAGATCACAAGAGACAAAAAGGTGATGGCAAATGTTAGGAGCTTACTGAAAGAAGTACCAGAGGAAATCTGTAGTAAAGATGTAGAGGAACACAAAAGGTTAGGGAAATATGAGAAAAGCAAGACAAGACCTCTAAGGGTGACTTTCCAGAGTGTAAACACTGTGGAAGAGATACTAAAAATTTCAAAGAATCTTATGGTAGAAGAGGAGTTCAAAAATGGATAAAAAGATGCCTAACACAAGAAGAACTGGAATTACTGAAAGAGAAGAGGGAGGAAGCAAAAACAAAAAATGAGGGAAGATCAGACGAGGAGAAGAATAGATTTTTTTACAAAGTAATAGGATTGCAGGTACGAAAGTGGTACACAAACAGGAGGGAATAAAAAGGAGGAAGGTAGTAGAACCATGTCAAGACAAGTATATAAACAAGATGATAAAGTTGTACTCAAATGTGGATGGAATGGTATCTAAATTACTAGATATGAATGATTGTCAGAAAAAATGAACCACATATAAAATGCCTAACTGAAACAAATTTAACACCAAGGATATACAATGACATACTAAACTTAGAGGAATACAATATATGGAGAAGAGACAAATTTAAAAAAAGGAGGAGGAATTATAATATTAACTAAGAATAATCTTAAAGTCAATGAAATAAAACTAGATATACCATCACAAGTAGAACTGGTTGCAGTAGAGATCAATACAGCTGAAGGGAAAGTAATTGTAGCCAATTTGTACATGCCACCAAGATCAAACACATGGGAAAGAGACGAATATGAGGACCTGGCAGAGAGTACAATTCAGAGTTTAAGATCATTACTACATAAAATGGAAGAGAAATCGGAAAGAATTATACTAACTGGAGATTTTAATACAAATATAAATTGGAATACTCTACATAAAATTAGCCAAGAAAGCTTTTGGGACCAAAAGCTCCTGGATCTCGTGCAGGAGTTTTTCCTAACGCAACATGTGAGGGAAACCACCAGAAAAAGAGGACTCGATGTACCTTCAGTGCTAGATCTAATATTTACTAGGCAAGAAAATGATATTGACAGTTTAATATATTACCCTCCACTCGGCAAAAGCGATCATGCAGTACTAAATTACAACTTCAGGATACCATATGACATAGTTAACAGCAATGAAAGTTATAAAAAGAGCCTAAACTATAAAATCAGAAATTATCAAGACCTAAAGAAGTATTTCTTAGAAGTTGATTGGGAAAATGAGCTTAGAGGACAAGATTTAAATGCTGTATATAAAAAATTCTGTGAATTTTATGAAATAAGAGTCCAGAAGTACATCCCAGAGCACAAAGAAGCAGATAAGAAAATACAGAAATGGTTCAATACAGAATGTAAAATATCAAAAGAAAGAAGAGATTTGTTGTGGAATAGATACAGAAGACACAATAGTGAAAGGGCGTGTAATACTTACAAACAGGCAAGAAACGATTATACAAGAATAAGGAGGGAAGCCCAAAAACAGTTTGAGGAGGATATATTAAATAAAAGTAGTGATCAACCAAAGCTATTTTACAGCTACATCAGAAGCAAAACCAAAGTAAAAGATATAATACAATCCATTACGGACGAGGGAATCACCTATACACAAGAGAAAGATATTTGTGAAGCACTAAATAAGAATTTCCAATTAGTTTTTACAGAAGAAAAAAATTTTGAGAGGGACTATGTGGAACATGCATGTCCACACATACTACCAGATATACAAATATCAGAAAAAGTAATACAGGAGGAGTTAAGTAAATTAGACAGAGGAAAAGCAAGTGGTCCTCATGAAATTTCATGTTGGGTACTACGAGAATGTGAAAAGGAGTTAAGTAAACCATTATTTTTAATTTTCAAGAAATCCTTGAGTCAAGGTAAACTACCTGATATTTGGAAGAAAGCAAATATTGTCCCCTAATTCAAGAAAGGAAATAGACAAAATCCACTCAACTACCGACCAGTATCACTGACCAGTGTTGTAAGCAAGGTATTACAAAAGCTTATAAGAAAAGCTTGGGTATATAAATCACCTAGAAGAACACAGTATGATAACAGAAAGACAGTTTGGTTTCAGAAAAGGAAAATCATGTGTTACGAATCTGTTGAGCTACCATGAGAAAGTAACAAACACAATACAGGAAAGAGAAGGATGGGTGGACAGTTTTTAGTGTATATAAGTGATATAAGCAGTAACACTGGAAATGAAAGCTATCTGAATATGTTTGCAGATGATGCAAAAATACAAAGAATTACTAACACAGACTCTTGTAAAGAGCTACAAGAAGAATTAAATAAACTCTATGAATGGAGTAATACATGGCAAATGGAATTCAATGTGGACAAGTGTCATGCAATCAAGTTTGGTAAAAGTGGAAAAAGGCCTGATTGGGATTATACGTTAGGAAATAAAACCCTACACACATCAGAAAGAGAGAAGGACCTAGGTGTGATTATCAATAACAGACTATTTCCGGCTGACCACATCAGTGAGAAGGTACAGAACATGTTTACACTGCTTGCAAATATAAGAATAGCATTCACATATATAAATGAAGACATGCTAAGAAGGATAATAACATCATTCATTAGACCAACCTTGGAGTATGCATCAGTAGTCTGGCGTCCTTATCTCAAAAAACACATAGACAAGATTGAAAAAGTTCAATGGGCCGCTACAAGATGGATACCAAGCTTAAGGGACCTAAGCTACGAAGAAAGACTAAATAAACTGAATCTACCAACACTACAGGAGAGAAGGAAAAGAGGTGACATGATAATGCTACATAAATGCATATCAGGGAAGGAGAAAATAGACATAAATGATTAATTAACATATGGGGAAGCATCAGCAAGAGGACACTGCAAAAAACTGCATAAGAAGAGAGGTGATAAAGACGTAAGGAAATTCAGTTTCCCAAACAGAGCAATTGATCAATGGAATGCACTACCGAATGAAATAGTGTGTGCCAAAACAATAAACAAATTTAAGGATATGTACGATAAATATGGTTTAAGACACGGGAGAGTACGAGCTTGACTCATTCCTGTAAAGATACAATTAGGTAAGAACACACACACAGGTCTGCATCATGCAGATGCCGCAACAGACTTTGGGAAACCAGTATTGTTAAAGAGCTAAAATGGGCACTTATCGAAAAAAAAAAAAAAAGCCAGTTAGACCTAGCTGTATGTTACTGTGAACAATTATTGTACGACTGACCTTTGCTATGTATTTAACGCTCTTTGTTAAAAGGTATGAGAGTTAGGAAATTAACAAACAGCATGGTGTTGGCTTTAACGAACGCTTGGCTTTAACGTCAAGAGGCTGGTCCCAATTAGTTCATTATATCGAGGGTCTGATTATATATATATATATATATATATATATATATATATATATATATGTGTGTGTGTGTGTGTGTGTGTGTGTGTGTGTATTGGGAGGCCCTCAGGCAGTACTTTTTTGATTTTCCGTGGAATGATTATGCTTCCATGGTCGGAAGCCATCTGAGTGTGCCTTGCACATTATGGAGGTTATCATCTCAGCTATGGAAGCATAAATTCTCTTCTCATTCTCTTTAACCAATGTAAGAAAGCCTTTGTTTAATCACGCTTGTTCTAATGCTGTCCAGAACAGGGAGAGGGCCTATAAAAGGTACCAGAGCCAACCCACCCCTGAATCACACCCTGTTTTAGTTTCTGCACGGAATCATGCTACGTCTGTTCTTTGCTTTGCTAAAAATAACTTCATCCGTACTAAATGCTCTCAACTCTCCAACTCGACACTTTGCCGAAAACCTTTCTAACAGCTTTACCTCATCATCCTTCGCTCCTATTTTCTGTTCTGATGGCTCTGTAGCTGTTTCTTCTACTGATAAAGCAGATCTCTTCGTTCAGAGTTTCTCCTCCAATTCCATCTTAGACGATTCCGGTGCTGTTCCTCCATCACTTCCCTTCTCTGACTTCCTCATGGTTGACATTAAAATTTATTCAGGTGATGTATTTTCTGCCATCTGACATGTATTCAGTATCCACACAATATTTTTTTTCACCACAGGAAATTGTTGTGAAGAAAATACAGTGTGTCAGTTGTGTATACTGTATGAGTACATGTCAGTAAGTAAATCAGTACATTACTGAACGATAATGTATGGTGTTTTACATCCTTTATTTATTTGCTCATTCATTAGGAAGATCATTTATTCATTTGTAACATGTATCAGTTTCATATCAATACAGTTAAAAAATGGGTCCGGGGAATGAAATGACTGTAATCATTTTTCGATGCCGCACAAATCACTGAGTGAGGAATATGGGGAGCGTGAGGTCAGGGCGGGCTAGAATGAAAGGATAGGAAACAGATCACTCAGAGCAGCTAGGCGTGATGAACGACTATTGTTATTCCGAATGCCATAAAAAATTTTCTAGTATAGCTAGAAGTGTCTTTTTTTTTTTACGAAATGGATCGCAGATAATTGCTCTACAGTATTCTATAATCATTGCCGAAATGTTTATATGTCTGTGAGTAAATGAGAAATGTATATAAAAGTGAATGATACAATATGGTAATTCCTTTTATTTTTTTCGCTCATTATGAAGATCAAACAACAAATTGGTGTGAAAAAAAAATACAGCAAATTATATGGTAGGACCTAACCTACATCGAAAGAGTGTGAGCAGTTGATTTCAACTGGACGAATCCTGAGTCAAAACAGTGCGAACGCTTGGATTTCACTTGGACGAAACCTGCGTCGAAAGAGTGTAAGCGGTTGGATTCTTCACAGGGCCCCGTGTATGAAAGGGTTAATAATATCCAGCTCAATCCTGCATCATCCTTGAACATGCTTGGGGTTCCATTCGCTCGGGACTTATATTGGAAACATCATATTGCCTCTCTTGTAAAATCTGCTTCCAATAGATTGGGTGTGCTAAGCCGACTCCGTACCTTCTTTAACCCAGCACAGTTATTGACTTTATACACGGGTTTTACTTGCCCCTGTTTAGAGTACAACTCTCATATGTGGGGAGGCTCCCCACATACAGCTCTTCTAAATAGGGTGGAGTCAAAGGCTTTTCGTCTCATCAACTCTCTTCTTAGTGGCTCCCTTCAACCCCTGTCTCTTTGCCACACTGTTGCATATTTATCTCTTATCTATCGGTACTTCAATGGTCATTGGTCCTATGAACTGTCTGCTTGCATCCCTCCACCTCTACGACGGGTGTAGCACCCGTCTAGCAACAAACTCTCATCCTTTTTCTGCCCAAGTCTCTAATGCAAGAGTTAACCGTTACTCCCAGTCCTTCATTTATGGAGCAGGTCAACTCTGGAACTATCTCCCTCTGTATTTCTTACTTCCTATGATCTCCAGTCTTACAAACGCAGTGTGTCCAGGCATCTCGAAATTAACATATGGAAGTTAAGAAGTCACTGCATGATGGTATTGCAGTGACTTCTTAACTTCCATACTCACCTCCCTATTTCTCATCACTGCTTTCAGTGTACCAACAACTTCTCTTCCCTGCTGTACCCTTTCACGTACTTCATCCCCCAAAGTTCCATCCTTACTCATCACACTACCCAAGTACTTGAATGCACTCACATTCTCCATATCCTCACCATCCAACCTCACTGCACACTCTGTGGCTTCATTCCTCTCAAACACCATAACTTTACTTTTGTTTACATTAACTTTCAGCTTCCTCCTCCTACACACTGTCCCAAATTCATTCACCAAACCTTGCAACTCCCATTCATCTTCACTCAACAATACTGTATCATCAGCAAACAGCAACACCAGAAGCTTCTAAATCTCACAATCCCTACCCTGACGTATGGAAGCGAGGCGTGGACATTGCAAGAGGGGAACAAGTCAAGAGTGAGAGCATTGGAAATGAGTTACTTGAGAGGAGCATGTGGAGTGACGAGGAGGGACAGGTTGACGAATGAAGAAGTGAAGGAACGTTGTGGGGTAGATGTGGATGTGGTTGAAAAGATTAGGAGAAATACACTGAGGTGGTTTGGACATGTGGAGAGAATGGAGAATGTAAGACTGACTAAGAGGGTGTATGTCGGTGAGGTGGAGGGAGGGAGAGGGAGGGGTAGACCGAGGATGAGGTGGAGGGATGGAGTTGAGAGGTATATGAGGGAGGGGGGGGGTGAGTTGGGGGGAGGGGAGTCAAATGGTGGGTGACAGAGTGACTTGGAGGCGTTTTGTCTGCGGCCACCCTTTGCGGGATTAGGGCGTCGGGCTACAGATAGATAGATAGATGTTTTGCTCACTCTTTTTCCGTTAGCCGTTACCAGTTATCGGCTGGCCTCAGCCCTCGCCTTGCTTGTTTGAATTAAGTCAGGATTAGAGTGCCGTGGGATTAGGTTCGTTGGCCCAGCTTGGAGCAGCGTGTGTGCAGCGAGTTCCTGAATCCCCATCTAGCGTGAATCGGCGAGAGGTTCAGCGTGTGTGGCAGCGTCCTTCCTCAGCAATGACGCCCAGTTCATCCCACTTAGCCCACTCTCTGACCAGTATTTCTTTTTGTATTTTCCTAGGTTTAAGAGTTTAGCTTTTGAGTGAGCGAGTGAGTGTGTTCTCCTTATTTTTGAATTCATTTTGAAACATGTAACGTAAATTTAACTCATTGTAATCAATAAATTAGCAGTTCTTTCTCTTGAGCTTAATGTAATGTAAACTCGTGTGTTATTTCTCCATTTTAAGCTTATTTCACTTATCGCTCCTAGTTTGCATAAACGCTTTGTATTATTCATAACTGGTACTTAGGCCAGTCCTTTTTGCATTTAACTTAAATCCATTGTGCCGACTTGGAGTTAATGCACCAGCAATAACCTGCTTATCGTTCATAGCATTAGTTATTGATTGTCAGGAGTGGAATCACTTTCTCGTGAGGCTAGCAGTACTAACAAACAGCATTTGTGAGTAATTAGTCTCTGCTGTGTATTGCTGAGAAATTAAATAAATTCTCGTCCTTAGAGAATCGACGAAGTAACCCAGCATAAAGTATCAATTATTACTTGATTTTCACAAGTCAATTCTTTGTCCCTATTTTCAACCAACACATTTAAAGTATTATTTAATATTATTCTTTAATATTGCATATTCACAAAACCCCGTCACACTCTTACCTGGGTGCGAGCACCCACATACATTGCCGTAACCACCCCAACCAGCCACTCCTCCAAGCCAAGCTTTCTCATTGCCCACTTCACCACCTCTCTAGGGACTCTGTCAAGGGCTTTTTCCAAATCAACAAAAACAAAATACAGATCCCTTTTCCTATCAATATATTTTTCCTGAAGCTGTCGAACAATGAATATGGCATCAGTGGTCCCCCTGCCTGGCATAAACCCAAACTGCATCCCATCAATATTCACATTTTCTCTAATCATACCCTCTGAATCTCTCTCCATTACCACCATTATCTAATCTAAAAGCATTGTACCTCTATAATTTCCTCTTTCCAGGGAATCACCCTTCCCTTTATACACATTTACAATTACACTCTTCAGCCAATCATCTGGGACAACACACTCATAAATAATCATATTTATCAGGTCAGTGACTAACCTCACCCCTATATCTCCGGAGGCCTTCAACATTTCGGCAGTCAACCGAGACACACCTTCATCCTGCGTATTGCCTCACTCACAGTAGCAGTATCAATCAAAGGCCTAGGGTCAAACACTGGATCTGCTGGCTCCAAACCTTCTTTGTCTCAGTCAAACTCCTCATTCAACAACCGGCTATAATGCTCTCTCCATGCATCTTTAATATCGTCACTGTTCACCACTACCCTTCCTTCATCATTCTTCACACACTGCTCACCTATTATATCCCGATTATTTCCTCTTCATCTGATTTGCCACCTTAAATATATTTTTCCTTTCCCCATGATTTAGGTTATCAAGTATAAGTCTCTGTGACTCAAACTTCGGCCTGTATACCTCTCTTCTAGCCATACACTTGGCAGCCAAGTATTCCTCCTTGCTACCACCCTTCATCCATTCCCGGAAAAGCCTTCTTTTCTCCTTAACTGCAGCTTCTACACCCTCATCCCACCACCAAGTTCCTTTATGTCTTGGTGGTCCTCTTGTCCAACCGCATGTTACATCAGTAACTCTCAAGAAGTTGTTCTTGAGGGTTCTGTACTGTTCATTAACGCCTTTGTCTACAGCTCCCTGTTCAGCCACCACTCTCCTCATCTCGCTATAGAAGGCATCCCTTACTACTTGGTTTTTCAGCTTCCATATTTTCCCCCTAGGTACATAAGTCCTCTTTTTCATCACTCGTTCTTTAAGCACCATATCACAAATCAACAGTTTGTGCTGCTGCACACACTTCTCACTTCCTATAACTTTAACATCCCTCACTAACCTCCTATCAGCCCTCCTAACCAGAAAATAATCTATCTGACTGCTATTTTCCCCAGACTCATACTCAATTAACCTACTCTCTCTTTTCCTAAAATATGTGTTGCACACAATCATGTCCGTTGCTTCCCCAAACTCGAGTATCATTTCCCCTTCCGCATTCCTTATACCATAAGCACATCCTCCATGTACTCCTTCATAACCTTGTGCTGCTTCACCTACATGACCATTTAAGTTCCCTTCCAAAACCACTATCTCATCATCCCGCATACCACCTACTACACTTATTAAATCATCCCAAACGCTATCTTTCTCTGCTTCATCCAATCCTGCCTGTGGAGCATATGCCGATATAACTGCAGCTATCTTTTTACCGATTAGAATTTTCTCTACCAAAATCCTATTGGTTACTCTTATAACATTCATAACATATTCCACCCATTTCTCTGCAACCATCACACCAACACCCCCATATCCGTCTGTCACCCCTGCTGAAACAACTTATAGTAACAGTCTGTCCCAACAATCTTTCTGGCAGATCCACCCCTGTACCGGACTTCCTGCAAACATGCCACATCCACCCACCTCCTACTGAATGACTCAATGACTTCCCCCGCTCTTTCCTTCAACCTTCCCATATTCCATGAACCCCTCCTCATCCCCTGGGTGATTTACTGTCCTCAGGCTTGCTTTGAAACTTATTCTTGTGTTTTGTCATCGTCAGGATTAATAAAGGGGGCATAGACATACCACAGGCCCCACTCACTGCACAGGCCCAGGTCCAGGCAATGGATCTGGGACCCCTAGCCCATCAGCTTACCAGTGGCTGTGGTAGTGCCCTCGGGGCACCCTGCCAGGACAGCTGCAGGGACACCCTCCAAGCACGCCTTGGCGCTGCAACTATCCCGCCATTATAGACCCACTGATAGGGCAGCCTCCTGGGGCACTACTCCCAGGTTCAGGCCCCTCTCTATTGGGCGGAAGCGGCAGCCTAGGAACCACAATGCCCTGTACCCTCTAGCATTGGTCCGAGCCCCATCTCGCCCCGGACCCATGATATATGCCGGCGGAAACCCTGTCACGCCTCCCCCTAGAAGTCCTCCAAAAGTTTTCTGGCCGCATGCCCTTGCTGGCACCAACCCCTGTAACGTAGTGGGATACGTTGTGTGAAATGTAAAGTGCATGTGGTGTAGTACATAAGATGGAGGAAATGTTTGGGAGAGTATGCTGGTCTACTCCCCATGTTACTGTCACGCTGAAAAGGTCAGCAAAAGGGGATGGTTAGGAAGCCCCTTCTCTCCCTATCACCAACATTCTCATTCCCCTCGGGAATAAATATATATATATATATATATATATATATATATATATATATATATATAGAAAGAGAGAGAGAGAGAGAGAGAGATGAGCTATGGTCATTTTAAATGTGATAAATTGTTAACTGAATTAATTTTAAAGCAGTATCCCCCAGACTAACAAGTGATTGTTCCCTGTCATCTCCTGGTGGTGTAGTCACACCTGTGTGGGACACACTAAGCATTAATCCTCTAGGTCTTAAGTTAAGCAGCAGTATTTATCCCTTCCTCCCTCCTCCCTCTACCCTTCCCCCTTCCCCTCCCCCCCTCTCCCCTTCCCCCTCCCTCCCACTCCCCTTTCCTCCCCTCCTACTCCCTCATCCTTTGTCTCGTGCATTTTTAGATTCAGGTCATCCTTTGTTGTGTTCCACTCCCTGCTGCAGGTGACCATAAGTTAAGCTGCAGGTAAAAATTCAGGTCATCCATTGTTCTGCGTGCCACTACCTGCTGCGGGTGTGCATAAATGACCTCTACCCTTTACGTTTCTGTCTCACTCTGTCTGAAGATCTAATATATGAAAGTACGCACTGTCGCTCCTTTCATTTCTCCTGTGGTTAGTTTGTATACATATCTTCACGGTGAAGTGAAGTCTCTGCATATATATATATATATATATATATATATATATATATATATATATATATATATATATATATATATATATATATACACACACACACACACACACACACGGAATTGGAGCATGATATTTTAAGCATATAAATGTCTTAAACATAAATTATTATTATAATTACTTATATATTCATGTGATATGCCTATTTGATAATATTGCTTTGAAGATCAAGGCAGCTACGAGCATTTTGAGGGCAAAACTCCTTCCGTCGTGAAATACTTTCTCTTATGATTATCGGTAATGCTAGGGATGCCTTCACATGGGACCAGAAACTGAGTACGGAGGCTACAAGATGATTGCAAGTGTGTGTTAGACTTCACATTACCTGTGCTGTTTGGGTGTGCTCCTTCAGAATGGCCCAAGTATCAAAAGTTAAGAGTAACAGATGAGGAAATGGAACTGTTGACATGTGTTTGGGTTTTGTTAGCCAACTAGGATAAGAGATGCAGAAATTCGTAACACAAGTGGAGATAAAAAATCTATTGACGAACGATTGGGTAGAACAGTGTTTACTAGATGAAATGCTTAGGCTACACAAAGGGCTAGTGTAAATAGGTAGTCAAGACGGTATACAGGAGTGGATTTATGGGTCAGAGGAGTGGAGAAACGAAAAGAAAGTTTCTGTATGTTTAAGGGCTTAAAGTTGGGGTCCGTATTTTCTTCAGTTGAGGAAATCCTCTAATACCTTTCCCTAAGCAATTTATTTTGCTCATTACACATTACTGTCCTATATACTGTACTGTAGCCATAATCTGCATATAATCACATAAAAAGAAGGTAGCCATTTAAAAAAATGTCTAGGAAGGTGTCAGGGAGTTTCCTTAACCAACGAGAATACTAGCCTTGGCCCTCAGATGGTCATGGAGTAGTATATGACCAAAATACACATGTCTACCTCTTGGTGATTTAGATTAATGCACATATCATAAGATCTTCCCCTTGACTGGTGTCGTTCATCACTAGACCATCGGAATTAAAAAAAAAAAAAAAGAGTCCATTTTTTATTGAGAATCATAGACCAACCAGACGGAAAATTATGGAGCTCACTGGTAAAAAGAAAAAAAAGAAAAGAAAAGAAATGGAAATGCTAAGAAACTAAATATTTGATGACCTGGATCCAATTGTGGAAAATACTTTACTATATATACTCTTTTCAGCTTAGCATAGGAAGGTTCTTGCCTTTTTGCAGTTTATTTCACATAGTTCAGTGGTAATATATTCTTTTTTACAGGAGATGAACAGAGAAAGGAAAAACAAATTAAATGAAAAAATCCATACACATATTACAGATGTCATATCTTAAGACAAGGCTAAGGCTCTGTCAGTCTATCAGATATAATCGCTAGGAAATTCCGAACAAAACTAACTGCAAACTACAGAAAGTTTAAAATACAAATTTATAGTATCTCAAGTAAAATTTGTACTGTTATATAATTTATGCTTGACCTTCGAATTAAATCTTGAAAGAGCAGTTTAGGAATATACTATCAATGTTTGAAAATTAAAGCTGGCATCATTGCTTGAGACGCCCGCAAAATTTTACAGTATAGTTGATATATTCTAAAACTGAATCTTTCTCTCCAAGGAGACGACAAGAATCTGCGTGCATTCTATGATCAGAATATCCTCTGCAAAAGAAGAGTCATTATAAAAATCCTACTATAGTTTTATGAACTGAACAATATTTTTTGGGGAGAAGAATGTAAAAAGCTCCTTCAAAGGAGGTAATCTCAGTCATCATGGTGCCAGGACACCGTTCAAGAAAAATGCATTCGAGTAGACTTGGAATCTGGCCTACGGATTCGACAACATTTCAAGCTTCCTTGAAGCAGCCTAGAAGGTGCACCCTTCAAAGGAAACTTTCTTAAAACTGATTGTCTCTGCGATCAGAATGTAGTTTAAGGAACTTATTTCGGAAAATTATTTGGACAGTTATGTTGATGGAATATTCTTTTCCCACCAACAGTGTTTTGCTCTAGTTGCATCCATTTACGTTTACATACTGCCATGAAGCAGGTCTTCTGTTGCTCTTACTTGCCAAAACAAAGCGTTGCAACAGACTGTGTGGGTGATGATCTTTGATATGTTCTGCCAAATACATCACTGCGTGACTTGAACTGGAGGATAATTTACTCAGGTTTGTCTCTGCGGTATACAATAAGCTTTACCTTTTCTCTTTCGTTTACAAGAAATAAAATTTCTTTCAGAAAGTTAAGCTTTTCAGGAACTTAATATTTTGCATTTCATATTTCTGTAAGGGATTGTTTTGGTTAAAAAGTTAAAATGATTGTTACTGAATACCACCTGGGATATTTCTTTTGATTAAAACTAAGATTTTATAGAAATTAAATCCAGCATTGAGCATGCCATCGTTTCAATAACCCATATCTATTTTTTATCAATGTAGCATATACTTTGTGTACACTTAATACTGTGTGTAAATACACACTTCCAAGCGCTACGTGCAGTCGACATGGCCACCGAGACAGACACACGAGCCAGGAACTTCAAATATCGCGAATGAGCCCCTGGTTGCCCCTGGAGACATTCTTCGTCCTCCGCTTCATGTAAAGCTCGGGTAAATGAAGCAGTTCGTGAAGACACTGGGAAGATGAAACACTGAGGCATTCGGATATGTTGCAAGCAAATACCCAGGCATCACTGAAGCTGAAAGAAGGTATAGTCATCGTCCCACAAATAATGGAACTTCTGAGAGACCACAACTTCAGCATCTATCTGGCTGACGTGGAACTGGCTGCCTGGACCACATTCAAGTGGATATGTGAAAATTTCCTGGGAAACAAGAGGTCACCGGATTATGAAGATGGTCTTGAGAGATTTCTCAATTCATTTGCTGCTTTGGGCTGTCGGATGTCGCTGAAAGTTCGTTTTCTCCATTTGCACCTTGAAGCTTTCGAGCTGAACCTGAAAGCCGTCTCTGACGAATAGGGAGAATGCTTCCATCAAGATATCAGTGCAATGGAACATCACTATCAAATCTTTTGGAATGAAAGTATGCTCACGGATAACTGCTGGATGCTGTGCAGGGACTAGCCTGGAACGCAGCATTGAAGGAAGTCTAAAGCTTGACGATTTTGAGTAGTGTGACTTTTTCAAAAGTGCACCGAAACTCACTGTCTGTTATATGCCTTGCAGGAGAGTTTCATGCTTTGTCATTTCATTTTGAGTGAAAACAGAATATATTTGTGAACTATTTGGGTACACTGAATTCACACGAGGAATCGACATACTTCAAAAAACTTCAAAACCTCAACTATACTAAGAAAAACTTCGTTTTTATATGTAAGCATTTGTGTCCAGCGGTAAAATTCAGCCAAAATGATAAAACGTAGTTACCATAATACTGTGACGTGCTACGCTAAAATGGACTGCATATTCGTGATTGTCAAAAATAGGTCTAGAAATGTTATATTATACACCTGATGAGAGAGAAAAGTTTGATTATGTAGACCTGTGGATCTGCTGTTACATCCGAACACTGAAGAAGGAGACAGAGGCCAATTTTAAGCGTTGTTAAAGGACTATAAACTTTTTTTTTTAAGCTTTGTGTATGATCACTGTTTCAGACAATGTATAGCCCTGTGTGAATAAAGTGTATTTGATTTTATGTCGCTTTGTGTTTACCTTTCCTATCCTCGGACAATCGTTCTTTTTTCTTTTAATATTATCTCCTTTCTATAGCATTAAACATTATTTTCTCAAAGTAACTGAATTTTAATTCATGATCCAGATCCTGTGTAGTGAAGAAAAAGTCTAGGAAACCGATTTCATTTCGAAGGATGTACCGTAGAATCAGCAATAAAATCAGTGCTATGATAGCTATAATTGTACCCTTCCCCTGCACAAAAGACGCCACTAGATATTGTAATTTATACCAAGAACAACTGGACAACAAATTGTAAATTAATGGGAAGTGAGAGGGAGCAGTATTGATATAAGAGTAGGAGGGATGTATTGATATATATCTCATAATTCGTCAGTCAGAGACAGATGAACAGATTTAATAAAATCATGCTATATTGGCTTGTAAGAGAGAAAAGTCTAAACTGCTTTATGTGTTCATAATATTACGGTAACAAACCACTCTAACATGCCGCCCTCTTACACCTTTTCGTATTTTCCCTTCAAATCACAAAGCAGACTTCACTCTGTTTTTTAAGAAAGTCCCTCCCTGGTCGACCTATGACACACAGTCACCTGCCTGAACGAAGATCCAACAACAAGCAGTTATGTTAATTGTGCTATCATAATTCAGCATGCTTATCTCCAAGGCAGATTAGCTGTTGAATGGTGTATTTAGACGTGCGCCTTGGCGAGAAGAGAAAGGTCGTGTTGCTCATAAATGTGAGCACTGTATGGGTGTAATGGTGAGATCGGAGGCGGCGCTGCCTCACTCGGCATGACGCCTTCAAACAGGCAACTCTGCCTGCTGCTCCTCTACCTGGCCCTCGTCCCCGCAGTGGCATCCTCCTTCACTAAATCCACAGTGCTGTCAGGTGAGCCACTCAGCACAAACATAGGCCTACAGAACACCCTGTATTATAATACACACCCTGCATAGCACAAACTCTGCTAAAATTGTGGGGGAACTGAGTTACTGCCTACTAATGTGCTGATGAATTTTGAGTAAACAAAAAACCAATTCACTATTTACGATCCAAATTCAATTAAAGCAGGGACCGATCCACGGCTGCCCTCCCATTTAAATACGCATTTGTTAACCCATCTGTGCCCAGGGTCCTCAATATAGGAAGGAACTAGGCATTTTCAAAAGTTGATAAAGAAGAGAACCTCAGGCAAGAGACCTATGAGCTTTGCGACTATGAGCCGGTAGGCAGAAGGCAGTACCTTTAGCACCCTTCCAACACAGTCACAAACAGGAACCCTGGGAGCTAATGGGTTAAACTAGAGGTGCTGTGTAAGTGGGTCCTATTTATGCTGGGGTTTTCCATTATAAAGGCTGACCCGATAACTAACCCTCAATGCTGAGTCACACTTCCAAACTAAAGATCCCTCTATGACCCCAGCTGCGCAACTAAAGGTCCCTCTATGACCCCAGCTGCCCAACTAAAGATCCCTCTATGACCCCAGCTGCGCAACTAAAGATCCCTCTATGACCCCAGCTGCGCAACTAAAGATCCTTCTATGACCCCAGCTGCCCAACTAAAGATCCCTCTATGACCCCAGCTGCGCAACTAAAGATCCCTCTATGACCCCAGCTGCCCAACTAAAGATCCCTCTATGACCCCAGCTGCGCAACTAAAGATCCCTCTATGACCCCAGCTTCCCAGCTAAAAATCCTTCTATGACCCCAGCTAAGAGTACAAAATTATGATCTTAAGGGCATGAACAACTGCTTATAACGAGTGTTCTTAAAGTACTGTCTCGATATCCACAGGATGTATTGAAATGGGTTCTTGGGGGTATCCAGGGAGGCATATTGAAAAACAAAAAATGTGTCAGGTAACTATGACCAACTGGCAGCCTCCAGTAGGTCCTGCGGTTCAGTTGTTTGTTTTCTGTCATTCTCTTATTTTTTCTTATAAGATTTTGAAAGTGCAAGGAATAATGCTCGAGAGGGGGCATCAGATTGACTTGGAGTATAACTTAGGGGTATTGGGACCAAAAAAGTTTAAGTACCACTGGGTTAGAAGGAAGATAGTGACAATGATGAGGATAAAGGACCTAAATAATTGGAAAAAGCTGATCATAACAGATGCGACGGTTGACTATTGAATAACGGGGGAGCGATCCGAGGACGAGGAGTTAAGGCTGGGACTTTCCTCGAACTCCTCTCTGCTGGTGCTAGTCACTTAGCACCCTCACGGTTTATTCTAAAGGATCTAACAATTGAATAGTCCACACACACACACACACACACACACACACACAATATATATATATATATATATATATATATATATATATATATATATATATATATATATATATATATATTATATATCTATATTATATCTATATTATATATATATATATATATATATATATATATGTCCATATATGTATATATATATATATATATATATGTACAGCTCCGGACAGATGAAACGGCTACACCCCATCCACCAGCGACTTGGTTTGGGTCTCAGTGGTTCTGGTAACAGTTGCAGGTGGAGGGAGGGGGGATGTGGGAGGGTGAGGAGGGGAGAAATGTGGGCGGAGTTATATAGGGGGTAGTGTGAGAGGGTGAAGAAGCAGCACAGTCTGGCTGGTGGGAGGGGGAGGCGAATGGTTGGGTAGCGGAGACGAGAGTCTGCTGGAGGGTAAGACAGGTGAGTGTGATTAGATGAAAAGAAATGACCAAAAATGAATTATTATAATATCTGCTGCATATATTGCATTTTATCTACTAAATAAAAACACTGTCTATTATTCACCACCGTATTTGGGTATCCTACTCATTATTATTATCCTTTGGATATTAGGCAATAAATAAAGATATTGGACGGTCCTTCGGACCCGAACCAATTTTTTCATAACTTTTTCCTTCAGCTATTTCCGTATTCCTATTATCCCTCGTGCTTGAAGTCCCCCTTTTTATCACTTTCTCCTACGCCCTACATTTTTTTTAGGCATAAGGCAGTTTAACTTTCTCTTTAAATAACCATATTTGCCAACAAATATTCCTTTCATTAATCTATTTAATTACCTGTTTTCTTTCAATATGCATTTGTCTAATAATGGGTGTTACACCTTAATTGGCGCCGCTATTTGACGTTCTGAATAAATTTGGTCTAAATTTACGCATATATTGCAGTCTCTCTCAAGTAGGCTGGCAACCTCACACATCCTCCCCCCTGCTTTCTCCTTCTCTCGCTACCCGTTCCCTCCTTTCCTTTTGTAGTACTGTTTATCTATTCTTTCTCATATTTTTAACCTCATTCCTTCTTACAAACTTTTAGTGCCATAGGAATTTCTCCCTTATCACCTACAGTCCTACTACATGAATGTGGAAAAAACTGCCATCGGGAAAAGAATAACTGGAAATTTATGGCGAAGGTTACGATATTAGTTATTTAGAATGAAAGTGTTGGCAGATACGCATTCTTGACGTGATTATCGCAGCCACAGCATTTCGCCTTCATAAAACAGAAGGACTATAGGTTTCATGCATTACCTCCTTACGTCCAGCATTACTGTGCAGAACGTCATGTATAACACATTAAGGACCACAAGGACAGTACTGGTAGTCATCGTGATTCTCATGAATCTCTCCATAGGCTGTTGAAAACAGTGCTTTATGCTCAACTTCAGAATTATGTTCTCATCATGGCAATGATAGGCAAAGATAATAAAAACAATATATACAACCAAATTATCATTTATTATACAACAAAGCTCAAACTGCCTCCGTGCTACCTGAAAAAAATTAAATACCTTCTCATATATATATATATATATATATATATATATATATATATATATATATATATATATATATATATACATATAATCATACAGGCTCTACACTTATGAAATTTAACATCGAGTAAGCCTATATGCCCAAAGTAATTTCCTCTGCATGGACTGACGTTGTAACGAAACTGGTTGTCCCCCTGCAGTAATTATTAATATATTTTTATGGTCATGTATGACTGAATAGTTTAGTTTATACAAGCGAAAACCTCAGAAATAATACTCACCGAGTATTATTCCTTCTCCAGCAGTTGCGCCTTCAGTGACACACTTCCAAAAATCCTCTGGCTTGTCAACATAACGTTTGCTAGGGTCCTGTGATGCAACCCTGCTTCGTGCAATACTCTTCTCATAGTCTTTTCGCTGATATCATGGTCTGTGCATCGGTTTCTGTGGCGTGTAGTGCAACATGGTGGTTTCCGTGTGGTAGGTTGCCATGCTAGTTAGTGTCCTCTGCTTTACCCAACACAATAAATTTTAGATCAAACAGTGTTGTTCATGGTTATTAATATATATATATATATATATATATATATATATATATATATATATATATATATATATATATATATATATATAGGATCATGTATTTAATTTCTTCAGGTTACATGTGATTGTATGAGCTGGTTACACCCTTGAGACTGCAGCACGGAGGCAGTTTGAGCTTTATTGTATAATAAATGATAATTTGGTTGTATATATTGTTTTTATTATCTTTGCCTATCATTGCCATGATGAGAACATAATTCTGAAGTTGAGCATAAAGCACTGTTTTCAATAGCCTATGGAGAGATTCATGAGAATCACGATGACTACCAGTACTGTCCTTGTGGTCCTTAATGTGTTATACATGGCGTTCTGCACAGTAATGCTGGACGTAAGGAGGTAATGCATGAAACCTATAGTCCTTCTGTTTTATGAAGGCGAAATGCTGTGGCTGCGATAATCACGTCAAGAATGCGTATCTGCCAACACTTTCATTCTAAATAACTAATATCGTAACCTTCGCCATAAATTTCCAGTTATTCTTTTCCCGATGGCAGTTTTTTCCACATTCATGTAGTAGGACTGTAGGTGATAAGGGAGAAATTCCTATGGCACTAAAAGTTTGTAAGAAGGAATGAGGTTAAAAATATGAGAAAGAATAGATAAACAGTACTACAAAAGGAAAGGAGGGAACGGGTAGCGAGAGAAGGAGAAAGCAGGGGGAGGATGTGAGGTTGCCAGCCTACTTGAGAGAGACTGCAATATATGCGTAAATTTAGACCAAATTTATTCAGAACGTCAAATAGCGGCGCCAATTAAGGTGTAACACCCATTATTAGACAAATGCATATTGAAAGAAAACAGGTAATTAAATAGATTAATGAAAGGAATATTTGTTGGCAAATATGGTTATTTAAAGAGAAAGTTAAACTGCCTTATGCCTAAAAAAAATGTAGGGCGTAGGAGAAAGTGATAAAAAGGGGGACTTCAAGCACGAGGGATAATAGGAATACGGAAATAGCTGAAGGAAAAAGTTATGAAAAAATTGGTTCGGGTCCGAAAGACCGTCCAATATCTTTATTTATTGCCTAATATCCAAAGGATAATAATAATGAGTAGGATACCCAAATACGGTGGTGAATAATAGGCAGTGTTTTTATTTAGTAGATAAAATGCAATATATGCAGCAGATATTATAATAATTCATTTTTGGTAATTTCTTTTCATTTAATCACATTCATCTGTCTTACCCTCCAGCAGACTCTCGTCTCCGCTACCCAACCATTCGTCTCCCCCTCCCACCAGCCAGACTGTGCTGCTTCTTCACCCTCCCACACTACCCCCTATATAACTCCGCCCACATTTCTCCCCTCCTCACCCTCCCACATCCCCCCTCCCTCCACCTGCAACTGTTACCAGAACCACTGAGACCCAAACCAAGTCGCTGGTGGATGGGGTGTAGCCGTTTCATCTGTCCGGAGCTGTACATGTATAGCACGGGTAAGGTCTTGCCGTTAGCAACGAGGAAAAATTGTTTGAGTAGTTTTGGTAATGGCGAATGTGTGAGCACTGTTGACGCTGCACTTAACACAGGGCAGTGCCAGATGTCAGTACTGTCGTACACAGAATGCAACCACTCCATGGCAAGGAAAGAATAGGGGTCCCTGTGTGGGTTTGCTCTGGCCACGAGAGCTGCTGCTATAAGTGCCAAACTTGGTTAGGGAACAATGACATTCAAAGGATTGTGGGAGTATCATGACGGCCAGGAAGTCACCTCATGGGCTATTTGAGACGTCTAACAGCCTGGCCCACCATGGGCGTTGGTTGGATGTGGTAGAAGACCCGAGTAGTTCATGAGTAATTTCAACCTACTTGGTGAAATTTAGACTGAGTTTTTTTTTCACCAGCCCACGGGGAATCCGTGTATGTGAGTGCTAGGAAAAACAAACAACCACACTTATCATGAACTGAAATACAGCTACAGGTACTGTACAGATATACAGATTGTAGTATTTTTTATGAGTGCACAGAAACTTGGGCAAGTATCGCATACTGAACTGCAGCAGAGCTAAGGGCTGCTGATTACTAGACTGTATCACCAGTCGAACAGGGTAGTACTCCAAAGGTGGATGGCAAGCTGGTGACAGGGAGAGCTGGAGTTCCCTTTTCACCAGCCCTCAGTACTTGATCCTGACTATCTCCCTTTTCTGCTCATTTTCATTGCACAGAGAGTAGGCCAGCATACCCTCTCAATACCTCTGTCATTTACTGCCTACACCACACTATAAACACGTAAGATATCATACCTATTTTCACTCCCTTTAACAATGGCCGTTGCATTATTACTAGCAAACAAAGTGGTATCTCGGATTGGCACCACCGGCAGGGTAGGGCTGGCGGCACAAGGTCTTCCCGGTCGCCATCAAACGGCTGTGCTGGCAGCGACTGTTGCAAATTCCATTCATGCTCGTCAATAGAGAAGTGCAGGTGCGGCCTTATTCTTCACCAATATTCGTGGTCTGAGCACAAATCTTATTTCAGCTCATTTTTCCTGCAGTCCATATCCCCTCCGGCCGTGTTCCTCACAGAACCACAAATCTCTCCCTCTACCGAAATATCCCCATTTTGTTTTCCTGGTTACCATCTCCTCATAAACTTACGTAACAAGGGTGGAACCAGTTGTTATTTCAAATCAGAATATGCAGTTGACACTGTTTTAAACTTCACTGCAACTAATTTTGATTATCCACTGTATAAACTAAATTACCCAAATATTACCAAATATATCTGTGTAGTCTATCAAAACCCCAATGCTTCTTCAGAACCCAGTGTATTTGACTCCATATCCACACGGTTGAGTAACCTCAACCTTGCCCTTAGCACCAAAAATACCATTTTCAGTGATTTTAACATACATAATGTTGAATGGTTATTGCGAGCTGTTTGCAGAATCGTTTAATCTCATGCAGTTGGTAAAGCAACCAACAGGAATACCAGATAATCCTGACCATAATGCCCATCTCTTGGATCTATTCATGACGAAAAATCCAAATCAATACAGGACACCACTTGGATCCTCTGACCACAATCTCATCAAAGCCTAATTAGTTAACTCCCCAAAATCTCCCTGTTCTGAACCCGTCAGGATTACCTGATGTCACTTTGATAGGGCAAACTGGGATGCATTTAGAAATTATCTTGCTGACATTCCATGGCAGTCTTTCTTCTCTAGTGATTTCAATTCTACCCAGTCCCACATTAATGACTAATACTGGGTGGTATGGATTTATTCATACCAAGTCAACACTTCACCAAAAGATCAAACTCTCCAAAATGGTTTGATAGCAACTGTCCCAAGGCAACAGCCCAAAAATCATTAGAATATAAATCTTACTTATATATAAAAAAATCTGAATCACTCAGTCAATCTAAAATTGCTAGAAACCATGCAAAAGCTGTAATAAATCTCACTAAATCAAACGTTCTTCAAAATCAAGCATCATAACTACTTGACAACCCTAATGACAATAGAATATTCTGGTCAGCTATCAATTCTTTCAATAATAACTTTAACAAGTCATCATCCATTCCCACACTAAAATCTTCAGATGGCAACAGTACAAATGCCCCACGTGGGAAAGTAAATATCTTTGCCAGAACATTTGCCAGAAATTCTACCATAGAGGAAGTCAGCCAGAACGTCCCAGTACTAGAACTTGAGTCTCCCGAAATTATTCCTCTTACAGTACAGACGAGTTATATAAAATCCATCCTAGACAATTCACCAACCAGCAAAGCCCCAGGCCCAGATGGAATTGCTCCATTTGTCTTGAAAAAGTGTTCCCCACAACTTGCCTCTGTTCTAGCTAAATTATTCAGACTATGCATACGTACTTCTTAATTCCCTAATTAATGGAAAGAAGCCAATATCCACCCAATTCCAAAGAAAGGAAGTTCCTCTGACCCCTCTTATTACCTCTTGGTAAAGTATTTGAAAGAATAATTAAGAAGCACATAGTTAATCATCTTGAATCCAACAACCTAATTAGTGATAGACAATATGGTTTTCGCCACGAAAGATACACCATTGACTTACTCAGTCTCCTGACTCATACCATCCATCAATCAATAAATTGACCAACATGGAGAAACTCATGCATTAGTCCTTGATATATCTAAAGCTTTCAACAAAGTGTGGCACCATTCCCTGCTGTCCAAACTCCCTGGCTATGGACTAATGTCTTTTGTTCCTCTGCTCTCCTCATATCTCAGCAACAGAAAAATAACAGTAAAGTAGTTTATGCGTATTCCAATTTCCACTCAATTAACGCCGGCGTGCCACAGGGATCAGTTCTGGCGCAAGCCCTGTTTCTATCTGTCACCCACAATCTCATCCACTCATATGCAGATAACTCAACACTTCGCTTTCATTCATACTCAAACACTCATTTACAAAGACTAGTATCTCTAACTCTTAACTCAGTACAGCCATCTCCATAAATCAAGACTTATCTACGATCAGTGAATGGGGACAAAACAACCTTATCTCATTATATGCTAGTAAAAGCAAATATATACGATTTACTAATAGACAGATATTGCCAGATTCGTATATTACCTTCAATGGTACTAATACTCCCATCTCCAAAAGTATTGAAATTCTCGGTGTATCACCTAACGGTGCCCTCAGCTGGACCTCTCATGTCAGATCATTTGCTAAAACCCCCTCAAAGAAAATTTAATTATTGTACAGAGCCCATAACTTATTCACTAAGGAGGAGTTAGCAAAATTTTCTAAGGGCCATGTGTCCTCTTAGCTTGAATATTGCTCACCCTTGTGGAATGGATGCGGAGAGGTTGCACTAACACAACTATACAAAATTCAGAGCAAAGCTGTTGGAATTATTAATAACCCTTCTATTATAAATAAACTACCTCCCCTTCCAGTAAGAAGGAATGTTGCTTCCCTTGCATTATTTTACAGGTATTTTCATAGCAAATGCTCAGACAAAGTTGTAACCATTGTGCCAACTCTCCATGCCATCACTCGTGCTACACGGACATCTGGTAGTGCTCATGACTGGAATTTCACACAGCCATACTGCAGAACTTCTGCCTATCAGAATTCTTTTATTACCAGAACTACATCTCTCTGGAATTCACTTCCCCGGAGTTGTTTCCCTCTAAACTTCAACCTATACTGTTCAAGTCCAACTGTTACAGATATTTTATGAATGGAGGACTCCAGTAATCTAGTGTATGGATTATTTATTTATTCATTTGTTTTTCCTTCCTCTGTTCAGTTATTTAAACAAATTAGATCACATTTCAAATTGTGTCTCTCGTTTCCTTCTCCCAGGAAAGATGTTAGTCTTTACTATATGGAAAAAAATAAGTCTTTACAAATACATTGCATTTCTCCTTTTCTGTGACCCTCTCAGCTGTGTGACAGACACTGCATTGTCTTCCAAGGTAAAGATAAGGGTAACTCTTGCCAGTGTCCATTTTCATTCTCTTTTAATTCCTTAGTTTCGTCTATATTCATCCTTCGCATTCTCACATATGCATTTGCTACACACACACACACACACACACACACACACACACACACACACACACACACACACACATTATATGATCAATCTATCTATCTATATATATATATCTCTCTCTCTCTGTCTCTCTAATTGTGTGTGTGTGTGTGTGTGTGTGTGTGTGTGTGTGTGTGTGTGTGTATACAGAAATCGAGGGGGATGCATGTTGAACTCTCTAAGCAGTTCTAACAGGTGCGTCTTTTTCCGACGTATTTAATGGCGTGCACTACAGTTGCTAATGGTAAGTGGTTGAATGAGCACTTGAGTCTCTCCGTTTAGTTAAAGGGGGCAACGTTACCCCGTTATCTGTTTATACAATAACCGTTCAGCGTTGTAAATGGTTTCCTAGGACAGTCAATGTAGAGCCAGCTAGAGGCAGCACTATATCGACTGAGTTGATCATGGGTGCTCCCACCCTCCGATTGGTAGACTTCTTTATTCCTCATTTCTTGTGACTGTTTCTTGTCACTCTACACAACCGATTAGCATTCTTATCAATCACATTTACATTTCTCTCCTTCTTTGTCTTTTGATTTTCCAAACTCATTTCGTACGAAGATGTCACATTCGTACATCACAGATGGTATTAACCTAACTGCATGTTGGCCTCTTTTACCCTGGGGGTAGGGTTTTTTTTTCAAGAATACTCCCCCAGTATCCCTGCTTGTCGTAAAAGGCGACTAAAAGGGTTGGCGGAGGGTTAGTGCCCCTCCCCGGAAAACAACTAACTAAAAAAAACAAATAAGCCTCGGACAAGGACTGATCAAACGATGACGACCAAGGACCGGACAAAGGACATGGTTATCGGAAAGTGGAATGTAAGGGGAGTGAATGATGAGGTGAAAGAGAGAGATTGTCCAGGTGCTTGAGGGTGCGAGAGTGGATGTATGTGGAATAACTGAAACAAAATGGAGAGGAGAAAGTGTGAGAGAATGGGAGTATGGATGGGGTATATGTGCAGGAGTAGGTGACAATGAGAGGGCAAAGGAAGGAGTATGTATAGTTGTGAGTAAAAGATGGAAGAGGAGCATAAGCCAGTATGGATCAGTTGAGTCAAGGATTGTGTGGGTAAAGTTGAAAGTTGGAATACAAATGTGGGAGATTGTGTGTGTGTATGCGCCAACGCAAGATCGTGCTAGAAGAGTGAGAGAAGAGTTCTGGACAAATGTAAAAGTGTGCATGGAAAAGTTTGGAAGGAATGAGAGAGTGTTTTTGATTGGTGATATGAATGGTAAAGTTGGGAATGTGAAGGTGGATGGAATAGTTGGTGAGTGGGATGTGCCTGCTGAGATTGATGAGAATGGGAATGCGTTAGTGGACATTTGTGCTGGGAGGGGGTTGGTGATAGCCAATACCCTCTTCAGGTATAAAATGATCCACAGGTATACATGGCGAGTGATGAGAAGGGTGGGTGGTGAACTGAATGAAAGGAAAGCAATGATTGATTATGTGCGTGTGGATGAAAGGATGCGAAGATGTGTAATGGATGCAAGAGTTTATAGAGGTTGGGGGAGTGGACTTTCTGACCACTACTTGGTGGTGGCCAGAATTAGAATTCAAGTAAGATGGAGGAATAGAAGAAGGGAAAGACGAGAGGAAGGAGTAGTTGCAAGGAGAGTGGAAAGGTTACAAGAGGATGAGAAAAAGGCAGAGTATAAGAGAGAAGTGGAGGAACGATTGGGCAAATATGAATTGGAGCAGATGGGAGACGTGGAAGGTGTGTGTAGGATATTTACAGAAGAAATATGTGCAGCATGTGATGTGGTGTGTAGGGTGAATAGAAGACGGAGGGGGGTGCAAGGAACAGCGTGGTGGACTGAAGAGGTGAAACAGGCTGTGGCACAAAAGAAGAAAGCATACAATGAATGGATGAGAAATAGGGGCGTGGAAGAAGTTGAGAGGCGGAAGAGAGAGTTATATGTAGAAAGAAAAACAGAGGTGAAAAGATTAGTAAGAGAAAGAAGAGAGTGGATGAGGAATTTGGAAGGAATTTGAGTGTAAAGTGGAAGGACTGTAAGAAAATGTTCTGGAAAGAGGTGAAAAGAGTTAGACAGGGTGGAAGTGAAGTTAGCAGGGGAGTGAAAGATAAAAATGGTAGATTACTAGTGGAGAAGGGAGAAAAAGTGAGCAGATGGAGAGAACACTTTAAGGAATTGTTGAACGTAGAGGATGGAAGTAATGCGAGTATAAGTGGCTGGGGAATGGCTGGGAGAAGGAGGGAGGTGAGAAGACAGGAAGAAATCAGTAGGATAGAAGTTGTGGAAGCAATGAAGAAAGTTAAATCGGGGAAAGCCCCAGGAATTGATGGAGTGTGTGGTGAAATGCTGAAGCATGGGGGAGAGATAGTAGTAGAATGGATGTGGAAGATGTGCAGATTGGCCTGGGAGGAAGGTAGAGTCCCGGAGGATTGGAAGTCAGGTATAATTATTCCTTGTACAAAGGTAAAGGGGAAAAAGAAGTGTGTGGTAATCATAGGGGCATTTGTCTTCTTAGTATAATAGGAAAAGTGTATAGTAGGATACTTATTGACAGAGTTAGAGAAAGAACAGAGAAATTAGTTGGAGAAGAACAGGGAGGCTGTAGGAAGGGAAGAGGTTGTGTAGATCGGATATTCATTCTTAGATCTTTAGTGGAAAAGTTTCTAGAGGAGGGAAAGAAGTTGTATGCGGTTTTCATGGATTTGGAGAAAGCATATGACAGGGTGGATAGACAAGGATTGTGGAAAGTGTTAAGAATATATGGAGTAGATGGGAAGTTGTTGAATGCTGTGAAGAGTATGTACCATGGTGCGAAGACTGCAGTGCGTGTGGATGGTGAACTAAGTGAATTTTTCTCTTTGAAAGTTGGGTTGAAACAGGGATGTGTCATGTCTCCATGGTTGTTCAATCTGTACATGGATGGGATAATAAAAGGGGTACAAGGTAGGGTAGTGGATGTTGGAGTGGCCCTGGTGAGAGAGGATAGTGTTTGGAAACTCCCTGTACTGTTGTTTGCAGATGATACTGTGTTGTTAAGTGAAGACGAAGGGGAGCTGCAAGGCTTGGTGGATGAGTTTGGGAGAGTGTGTAAGAAACGGAATCTAAAGGTGAATGTAGGGAAGAGTAAAGTGATGGTCTTTGAGAGAGGTGAAGTCAGTGAATGTACAGCGAGGTTGGATGGTGAGGAATTGGAAAATGTGAGTACGTTTAAGTACTTGGGTAGTGTGATGAGTAAGGATGGAGGTTTGGAGGGTGAAGTGCTTGAAAGGGTACAGCAGGGAAGAAAGGTTGCTAGTTCTTTGAAAGCAGTGATAAGAAACAGGGAAGTGAGCATGAAGTGAAAAAGTTACTACATGACAGTATTGTGATACCAACTCTAACGTACGGAAGTGAAGCTTGGACGTTGTTGGAAGGACACAAGTCAAGAGTGAGAGCAGTGGAAATGAGTTATTTGAGAGGAGCTTGTGGAGTCACATGGAGAGACAGGCTGACGAATGAGGATATAAAGAAGCCTTGTGGTGTTGATGTGGATGTGATAGGAAGCGTTATGAGGAACACACTGAGGTGGTTTGGCCATGTGGAGAGGATGGAGGGTGAAAGACTGACGAAGAGAGTGTATGTGAGTGAGGTGGAGGGGGGAAGAGGGAGGGGGAGGCCGAGGATGAGATGGAGGGATGGGGTGGAGAGGTATATGAGAGAGGGAGGTGTGATCTGGGAGCAGGGCAGTGAAATGGCGGGGGACAGGGCGACTTGGAGGCGATTTGTTTGTGGCCGCCCAAACGGGATTGAGGCGTCTGCCAATAGATAGATAGATAGACTCGAGCGTTTCAATAATATCATGGTCTTCATAGTCCAGACCATTTTTCTTCATTGGGAACTTTATTTTAGGGGTCTCTTTGACATTTACGTCTGTTTCTTATCCAAACTGCTTAAATTACATCACTTCCTCTCTCCTCATTTACTAGATTATTATAACGTGAATCGCTGTATCTCAACACGCATAGCGGGTATATACACCCTCAGCTGAATTGCTCTCACAAAACTAAGCACTGAGCTGTAAAAATTTCGTGCACTACTGGCAAGCACCACATGATCATCTCTATACAAAGGATCCAAAACTCTTCTGTTTTCATTATATATCACCAGATTCACTCCACACTTCGTAACTTCTGACAGATCTACAAACCCAGCTATTTATATACTACAGCCTTCTTATGAAACTGTTCAGTCTGTAAAATGACCCCACTGTTTACATAATAACGTAAAACTTTGCGTTTTGGTAAACTCCAACTAACTGGCCTCTTTGCCAAGAACCCAGTACAGTTACACTTTTTTAAGGTAATTGTAATCTTGTTGGTCATTAAGATAAAATAATAACTTCGTTGTTGTAAGAATGTAGAAAATTAGAAAAGTAAACACTTAAAGACACTGAAGTGATACTTGCATTTTGACTTAAAAACATGAATTCAACATGTTCACAGGAACAAGAATTCAAAATGTTCATACGAACTGCGTTTTACTGGATGACAAAACACAAAGCTTCACGATGAAACCAAACGAGAGTCCTATGAAGCCTGGTTTTGGCGCTGCTCCATATAATCTGCCGATAAAATGTTGCCGACGATTTAGTATCCCAGGAGCTGGGCACAAATACTAGTGCAAATAACATTAATAAGGAGACGGAATGGGGCTGAAGCCAGTCAAAAGCAGATGCTACTGTCCTGTGGTATAAACTTCTTCGTGTGTGATGTGTTCAAAGACGAAAAAATATTAGGCTGACACCCAGTGTTGTTTACTAAAAAAAAAAAAAAAAAAAAAAAAAAAAAATGAAGTTGCTGTCTTGGTGATGGAATGATAGGCATTCAAACTGACCGAAATAACTCTGAATTAAACAGCATTATTCTTAGTGTGTGTGTGTGTGTGTGTGTGTGTGTGTGAACTGATTTAATTCTGCCCTAATATATGACAATGGAATTGTTAAATTTCTACTGAGTTAGCGAAGGCAAGTACATTTGTCTCTCGGATAATAAAAAAGAAAATCTCTGCTTTGCCATTGCACACAGTTCTTGAAGTTTCTCTCCAGTGTTGAGGTACAGTATATCTGTGTGAAGGACCCGTTACTGACTATTTGACATGGTCAGGGCTTCATCAAATGAAGTTGCAGCAAGTTTTATCTGAGGTGCCATTGGTGCTTCACGAATTGGGTCGCATGAACGCATATTTTAGTGCAGCTCCTGAACTTTCAGAGACTTTACAGAGTCTTAGAGATTGAGTTGGACAGCCGATAAAGCTGTCACGAACCCCTTCAATGCGAGTGGTCTTTTCAATGGTGTATTACGTCGTCTGATCGACAGCAAAAATATAATGTCATCAAACTGGAATGGTTCATTTCCTTGCTGTTTATGCCGGGCACATTAGATTTAGATAATATGCCATTAATTCTGAATATATGTGATGTTCCATCAGTTTACCTGGAATAAAACACATACCTTTTAGAAACCTTTCTCATGTACCCTAAAAGAGGTACATGGGTGCAATAAAATTAAAGGTGTTTTCCATACCTAACATACCTTTCCCTCTCTGTCCATAACACGGAACCATTCATACGTTCATCTACCCTGTCACAGGCTGCGTTTCCATTACAGAAACCTGAAGCAGAAGTACATCTTTTTCTCTGTCCACCATATATCCCTAACACCTACCATAATCTCTATTCAAGGCACGGATTTGGTGGGGGCATGGGGGGCGTAGCTCCCTTGTTTTGGCAAATCAGTAGTTACTTGTAATATAAGAAGAATGTTATTTACCATAATATATGCAGAACCAACTTGACTCAATGTTTTCTCAGAATCATTTGAGTGCAAAGAAGGATTTGGCAACAAAGCTGGAGGATTGAGTGTGAGTTAGCATGACTCCAAACTTTAAATTCTGTTGGTTATCACGGCCGCCCTTTTCCAAAGTCCTGGATCCTGCCCTACTATTATTCACCTTGTGATACGCATATTTAACCTAGACCCATGAATGGCATATGGTTAACTGAAGCTCCATTTGGAGGTAATGGCCTTTTTATTATCTTATGTTAACGTTTCAGCCTAACTCTGGCCCAGTGTACAGTGCCCTCAGGCCTGGCTACGGAGGTGGGACGGTGGGAGGATGTACAGTAGGGCAGCTGAGTGTACATGCGTGGTTAAGTGTCTTTGTGTGTGCTTTCGGTGTGTAGAAACAATAGTGACACTACTACTACTACTACTACTACTACTACTAACTACTACTGCTGCTGCTGCAGTTACTGCTACTACTACTACTACTGTTAATAATAATAATAATAATAATAATAATAATAATAATAATAATAATAACAATAATAAAAAGAAAATTATGGTTAATGATAATATTACAGTATACCAATAACACTACAACTACTACTACTGCTACTTCTACTACTACTACTACTACTACAACAACAACTACTACTACTACCACCAGCACTACTGTTACTACTACTACTACTACTACTACTACAACTACTACTACTACTACTGCTAATAATAATAATAATAATAATAACAACAATAAAAACTACAATGCCGTTATATCGTCTAAGGACAATTTTGATAATGAAAAATTGCCACAGACATTGCTATAAAGTGACTTTGTGGTCAAGGTCTTCTGGATGTCACCTTCTGTCATCAGGATCTGTAAGTCTACCAAGATTGGTAGTGAGAAGCAAAATGCACATCGCGGGCGAAGCACTCGGGGATGACAAGACGAGGCAGCCCATTCTCCTGTACAGTACCTCCTTTAACTCTGACTATATTACACAGATAGTGTTTAATTTACGTTCTGTTATTTACAGTGTTTTTTCTTCCCCTGAACATTGTATTTACTGTAATCTTCAAAGGACGAGATGCCTTTCCTAAACTAATTGAAACCGTCTGACCATAACAATAAAGAAAGAGCTATGAATCTATTGTAATAAGAGGATTACCCCCTTCTTTTCCATGACGTCTGTTTTATCTTTTCCCTGCTATTCCAGACAATTTCATAGACCCTTTCATGTAAATTCAGATGACTTCTCTGTCTTTGCGAGTAGTCAAAAAATTTTTATCTCAGAGAATATTAAGCACTGCATTCTGGCCGTGTCCCAGGTGTATGCCATACAAATTTCATCTCTCTAACTTAAGTGCTTCTTAAGCTTTAGGGTCCTTATATTTTCTGGATCCTATCTGGGTTCCGGTAGTCGGATCAGGAGGATATTTGGTCAGATGAATCGGCCAACCAGTACCATAATATGGCGAGGAATGAATTCTGCGGCTCAAGCTGTATGTAAAGGCAGCGATTTAGATCTTCCTTACAATAATAATAATAATAATAATAATAATAATAATAATTATAATAATAAAAAATCATGGCTCTGCAAAACTTAACCTCAGAGTCCCCGGGGGGGGGGGCATAAATGCCCCTACCTTCCGCCCCTCTCCCAGTGATGACTCGGGCTGCCTGGAACCACTGTCTGATTCACTTCTCCATTTCTGCAACATTTGCAGCCTTTCCTCTAACTTTCACTCTGTTGAGCACCACCTCCCCTCCTCTAAACCTCACCTTCTTTTCGTAACTGGGACAGCTGTCTGAGACAACTGACCGCAAACCCTTTTCTGTATCCTCCTACTTTCTTTACACACGTTTCAAAGCCAAAGGTGGCTGTTTTGTATATATACACAACGATTTATCTTGCTCTCGTGTCTCTGAACTCTATTCTTCTGAATTGTCTACACTCTGGCTTCGGCTCTCCTGTCATTCTCCTACTAAATATATCTGTGCTGTTTACTTATCCCCTAATTCTACTGACTATCAAAAATTCTTCGACTATCTTACTTCTACAATAGAACATATTCTATCCATTTCTCATTTCTCTGAAATCTCCATTCTAGGAGAGTTCAATGTTCACCACTAACTTTGGCTCTCCTCTCCTTTCACTGATCCACTTGGTGAACAAGCCTACATCTTTTCTTTCCTTAATGACTTAGAGCAGCTTGTACAGTACAGCACCCTACCCATATCCCTGACAGACTTGGAGAGAGCTCCAACATACTTGACCTCTTCCTTACAACTAATCCTTCTGCTTACACTGTTAATCTTTTCTCTCCATTGGGCTTCTCTGATCACAACCTTATTACCTTAACCTGTCCTGTCATTCCAGTACGACCTGTGGATCCTCCAAAGAAACGTCGTCGGTGGCACTGTGGAGCTGCAGATTGGGAGGCCCTCAGGCAGTACTTCTTTGATTTTCCCTGGAATTATTATTGCTTCCATGGCCAGGAGCCATCTGAGTGTGCCTTGAGCATTACGGAGGTTATTCTCTCGGGCATGGAAGCATACATTCCTTTCTCATATCCTTTGACTAATGCAAGAAAGCCTTGGTTTAATCACGCTTGTTCTAATACTGTCCACAACAAGGAGAGGGCCTATAAAAGGTACCGGAGCCAACCCACCCGATTCATATCTTTTTTACGTTTGTCCCCGGAATCGTGTTACGTCTGTTCTTTGCTCTGCTAAAGATAATTTCATCCGTACTAAATGCTCTCAGCTCTCCAACTCGAATTCTTCCTACTCCTTCTGGCACCTTGCGAAAAATCTTTCTAACAACATTACCTGATCATCCTTCCCTCCTCTTTCCTACTCTGGTGGTTCTGTAGCTATTTCTTCTATTGATATGACAGATCTCTTCACTCAGACTTTCTACTTCAATTCCACCTTGGACGATTCTGGTGCTTTTCCCCCATCACTTCCCCAATCTGACTTTCTTAGAGCCGACATTAAAATTTCTTCAGCTGATGTATTTTCTGTCATCACAGGCCTCAGTACTAACAAGACATATGGGTCTGATGGAGTCCTTCCTGTTGTTCTCAAGAACTGCGTTTCTGTGCTTACACCCTGCCTAGGCAAACTCTTTCGCCTTTGTATCAACTTGTAAATTTCCTCCTTGCTGGAAGTTTGCTCTCATTCAGCCAGTCCCAAAGAAGGGTGACCATTCCCAACCCTCTAACTATTGTCCAATTGCTTTAACATCCTGTATCTCAAAAGGTTTCAAGTCAATTCTTAATAAAAAATTTTTAAAGCCCCTTTCCTATCACAACCTTCATTCTATTCGTCAGTATGGGTTCCGTCAAGGACGCTCTGCTGGCGATCATCTCACCTACCTTTCAGACTCCTGGACATTCTCCTTTCGAGACATTGGCGAAAGCTTTCCCATTGCACTTGACATCTCAAAGGCTTTCGATCGAGTCTAGCATAAATCTTTAATTTCCAACTGTCCTCTTATGGTTTCTATCCTTCTATCTGTGCCTTCATCTATAGCTTCCTTTCTGGTCGTTCTATAGCCGCTGTTGTAGACGGCCACGGTTCTCCTAGATCTATCAACAGTGGTGTTGCTCAGGGCTCTGTCCTATCACCAACTCTCTTCCTTTTATTCATCAATGACCTAAGCTGTACATCTAACCCTATCCACTCATACGCTGATGACTGAACCCTTCACCTTTCCATTCGGTTCCCGCAACGTCCAACTCAGCAGTTACTTCAGCAAACAAGGGATGAGGCTATGGCACACCTAATGTCTGACTTAGCACGTATCCCTGAGTGGCGTAAAAATACTCTTATTTTAATACATCAAAGACTCAGTTTTACACCTATCAACCCGACAAAATCTTCCACAGGTGTATCTACTAAAATTTAATAATATTCACCTTAATCCTGTATCATCCTTGAACATGCATGAGGTTTCATTCACTCGGGAGTTACCTTGGAAAGATCAGATTACATCTCTTGTTTAATCTGCTTCCAAGAGATTAAGTGTGATACATCAACTCCGTGCCTTCTTTACCCCTGCACAACTGTTGACTCTATACACGGGTTATATCCGCCCATGTATGGAGTACAACTCTCATGTGTGGGGAGGCTCCCCACATACAGCTTTTCTCAGTAAGGTGGAGTCATAGGCTTTACATTTCATTAATTCTCCTCCTGTTACTGGCTCTCTTCAACCACTGTCTTCTCACTGCACTGTTGCCTCTTTATATCTTTTCTATCGCTACCCCCCTGTGGCGGGGGGGACACAATCTGGCCGCACTATGGATGGTACTACTACTCTGTGGCCAGGTTGTGTTAGGAAGAATACTGCCACCGTATTCCCTGCGTGTCGTAAAAGGCGACTAAAAAGGGCAGGGTGAGGGGACTAGGGACCCCCTCGTCTGTTTTTTAGTTCCTATAAAGAGACAGGCCAGAGAAAGGGATGGGGGATTGAGTTATCCCCGTATCCTGAAGATTGGGTCTATGAATGTGCGTGGATGTAGTACAATTGAGGCTAAAAGGGAGGAGATTGGGAGAATGTTTGTGAGAAGAAAGGTGAATGTATTAGCTTTGAGTGAAACGAAGATGAAAGGGAAGGGTGAGTCTATGTTTGGAAGCGTGATTGGGAGATTGTCAGGCGTTGATAGAGGAAGGGCAAGAGAAGGTGTGGCCTTGTTAGTGAGTTCGGAAGTACAGCAGTGCGTGATTGAATGGAAGGAGATGTCATCGAGACTGATGTGGGTGAAAGCGAAATTTGAACGTGAGTTGTGGGTGTTTGCGAGTGCATATGGGCCTGGTAGTGAAAGGGACGAAGTAGAGAGGGAGTCTTTCTGGAATGAAGTTGATGAATGTCTGCAGAGTTTTGGAGCGAATGTGAATGTGGTAATGATGGGAGATCTGAATGCTAGAGTGGAAAATGTAGCATTTGAAGGTGTAGTTGGTATGCATGGTGTGCCTGGAAGAAATGAAATTGGGGAACGAATGATAGCGATGTGTGTTGAGCGAGAGATGGTGATTGGAAGTACATTGTTCGAGAAGAAAGATATTTATAAGTATACATGATTGAGACAGGAGGGTGGAATGGTTGTGGATAAAGTATTGATGGACTATGTGGTTGTGTCTAGGAATGTAATAGGAAGATTGTTGGATGTGAGAGTTCTGAGAGGGGAGGGTGGGGATATGTCTGACCACTACCTGGTGGAGGGAAGTTAAGAGTAGGTAAGAGATGGGTGAGAGCTAGGAGGGTTAGGTGTGGCAGGGAGGTTTTGAAAGTGAGAGAGTTGGATAAAAGAGAGAAAATGATAGAAGAAGAAATTGAAAGATGAGTGGAATGCAATGAAAGATCAGGAAAATGGCAGTGTGGAGGAGGAATGGGAGTTTTTAAGAGTACTGTGGTAGGGCATGCAGAAGAGGTGTGTGGTGTGAGACGTGTGGGTGGTGGTGTAAGAAAAGGAAGTGAATGGTGGTGCAAGGAAGTAAGTATGGTTGTGGCTGAGAAGAGACGTGCATAATTATGAAGTGTGGCTGCAGAGGAAGGATGAGGTGTCATATGAGAGATATAAGGATAAGAGGAATAAGGCGAGAAGGGCTGTGCGTGACGCTAAGGTGGCAGCAGATGAGAGGTGGGGTAGGCGGCTGACTGAGAATTTTCAACAGATTAAGAAAATGTTCTGGAAGGAGGTTTAAAGGGTGCGAAAGGGAGAGTCTGGGAAGGAAGAGCGAGTAAAAGCAGAGGATGGAAGGATGTTAATTGAGATGGATGCAGTAAGGAAGAGATGGACAGAGTATTTTGAAAGATCGTTAAATGTAGAGGAGGAAAGGGTGGCTGAGACTGTGGCGGATGGAAGGGTGCAAGGAACAAATGTGTTGGGAGAGTTGAATGATTCCTTGATCACGAAGGACGAAGTGGAGAAGGCAGTAAAGGAGATGAAAACAGGGAAAGCTGCAGGTATGGATGGGTGTGCTGTGGAATGCCTGAAGGGTGGTGGAGTGACTATTGTTGACTGGTTAGTAAGATTGTTGAATGTGTGCTTTGTGAAAGGTATGGTGCCAATTGACTGGGCAAGTGCTTGTGTGGTCCCGCTGTATAAAGGCAAGGGTGATAAGTATGAATGTACTAGCTTTAGGGGTATAAGTCTGTTGAGTGTTGTAGGTAAGGTGTATGGTAGAATGTTAATTATGAGAGTTAGAGAGGGTACAGAGGGAGTGATTGGTGATGAGCAGTGTGGCTTTAGGAGAGGGAGGGGATGCGTGGATCAGGTGTTCGCTGTGAGACAAGTGTATGAAAAGTGTTTAGCGAAAGGCAAGGATGTGTTTTGGGCATTCATGGATTTAGAGAAAGTGTATGATAGAACTGGTAGGGAGGCTTTGTGGACTGTTTTAAGATTGTATGGACTTGATGGTAGGTTACTAAAAGGGGTGAAAAGTTTTTGTGTAAATAGCAGAGTGTGTGTAAGAGTGGGAAATGCTGTGAGTAATTGGTTTCCCGTGAGAATGGGGCCGCGACAGGGATGTGTGATGTCGCGTTGGTTGTTTAATATTTATATGGATGGTGTTGTAAGGGAGGTGAATGCAAGAGTTTTAGTTGGAGGTCTGAGTCTGGTGAATGTTGGTGGTGGAGAGTGGAATCTGAAGCAACTGCTGTTTGCAGATGATACTACACTGGTGGCTGATTCAGAGGAGAGATTGACACGGTTGGCAGAGGAGTTTGGAAGGGTGTGTGAAAGGAGGAAATTGAAAATAAATGAGAATAAGAGTAAAGTGATGAAGAGTACGAGGTTGGTAGATGGTAGGGGGATGAATATAGTTCTGAATGGTGAGTTGCTTGAGGAGGTGGAGTGTTTTAAATATTTAGGGTCACATGTTGCTGTGGATGGAAGAATAGATGCAGAAGTGAAGTTTAGAATGAATGAAGTAGGTAAGGTGCTGGGAGGAATGAAAAAAGTGTTTAGATGTCGTTCACTTAGAATGGATGTAAAGAGAAGGCTGTATGAGGGTGTTGTGGCACCGACTGCCAAAAAAGTCGTGTCTTCTTTCCGAACCCGCAAATATTCGAACAGATAAGTCCAAGCAGAAGGGATAGCGTCACAAGTCTGGCAACTGTGTCAGACCAGACGGTGGTGGGGGTGGAGGAGGGTCAATGAAGGATGTGTGTGCTGTAGTTGTTGTTGGCAGTGTAGTCTAGCATTACACCGCATAGTAAAGGTGCTAAATGTGATATTACACATGATTTGATACCTGTAAATAATGAAATGTATCGTCAGCCAGAAATAATGCCTTAATCGTTTAGTCAATCAAACGTTAAATGAAACGACGAGGTGCAACCCCGCCCCCTCCCCACTTTCCTGCCACACCCCCTCCGTCGGGTATGAACAAACCACATGACATCGGAATAAAAGACAGAAATGTGTGTTTTTCCAGTATGTTTACCTTCTGAACATGGCAGGATATATATTGTATATATACCATGTGTGGTGTGGCAGACGCATGCGGTGCCTTCATGGTAATAACAAGAAAAGCATTCCACATGTGGTTAGTGTTTTGGTAAAGGGATGAGGGAAACCCATAGATATAAATAAGTCTAGATGCCGCATGACACTACTTGAGATGCGTCTGCCCGGCCACCATCTTGGAACGGTCGAGGCAGACGATGTCGTGTTCCTGACAATGGGCAAAGTTGACCACTGTTTACCTAGAAATCCTGCAGCATTGCTGCTTTTGGGTGTAGAAAGTGTCGGAATATATCAAGAGTGACACCGATAGCCTGAGCGGCTCAACTGTCTGGTTATGCAAACGTCCTTCAGCTGATTCCCTATCCCCAGAAAGGAGGATGGTGGGTTGTAGAAGGGAAATTTAAACCTACAGTCCACTGAGTTCACGTTTCAGATGAACCAGGAACCACAACCATTACTACCACAACAACAGCCACCACCACAACCACCACCACAACCAACACCATCACCACCATCATCACCACCACCACCATCATCACCACCACCACAACAACAACAACCATAACGACAACCATCACCACCACCATAACAACAAAAATCACCACCACCACCACCATAACAACCACCACCACCACCACCACCACCACAACAACACCACCACCACCATACCACCACCACAACAACAACAACCACCACCACCACAACAACAACAACCACCACCACCATAACACCAGCAACCACCACAACAACAACAACAGCAACAACCGCCACCACGACCATAACAACCTCCACATCAACAGCAACAACCGCCATCACCACCATAACAACCACCACCACAAGTTACCACCATCACCACCACCACCACATTCACCACCACAACCACCACAACAGCAACAACAACCACAACCATCACAACAACAATCACCACGACAACAATAACCACCACCACCACCATCACAACAACAACCACCACCATCACCACAACCACCATCACATCAACCACTACCATCACAGTAACCACCACAACAACAACCACAAAAGCAACCACAACCATCACAACAACCACCATCACTACAACAACCACCACCACAACAACCACCACCACAACAACCACCACCACAACAACCACCACCACAACAACCACCACCACAACAACCACCACCACAACAACCACCACCACAACAACCACCACCACAGCAACAACCACAATAACCACAATCACATCAACAACCACCACCACAATAACCACCACTACCACAACAACAACAACCACAACAACAATCACCACCACAACAACAACAACCACAACAATCACCACCACAACAACAACCACCACAACAACAACCACAACAATCACCACCACAACAACAACCACCACCACAACAACCACCACCACCACAACAACAACCACCACCAAAAAACAACAACCACCAGAACAATCACCACCAACACAACAATTACCATCACCACCACCACAACAACAAAAAAACACCATCTCCATTACCACAACAACAAAAATCACCATCATCACCACCACCACAACGACAACAAAAATCACCATCACCAGCACCACCACAAAATCCACCATCACCACCACCACAACAAAATCCACCATCACCACCACCACAACAAAATCCACCATCACCACCACCACGGCAATAACCACCATCACCACCTCCACCACAACAACATTCATTCTCATAGTCTGAATTCACTTTAAAACAAGCCCCACTTTTACATGCTTGACCGCTCCAAGATGGCGGCCACACAGACGCACCGCTGCTGTATTGAAGAATGGGCGATGCGGCATCTAGTCTTATTTATATCTATGGGGAAACCCAGCCACAGGTGTTACGTAAGGTGATGAAACCAAGATATACACCCACCAGCACATAGTCATATCTTCACAGTCATTCAGTTATCTATACTGGACGACGTGAAATAGAGGGGAGATTCCAGTTATCATTAATAAAAGCTGTTTTATATCATATTCTTGAAGTTTCATTAAATTCCAAACATATTATGAAACGTATTCCACCGTTATTCCGTCCTCTAAAGTATTCCAAATATCAAAGATGAATTAGACATGACAACTCATGTATATGAAACTGCAGTATATTTTGATTACATGTAAATACACGATGAATGATGCATATGTAGATATTTAGTGACGTAACAGTGATGATAGTTGACTATAACCCTATTACCCAGTATGTTATTCCCAACAATTTCCAGCCGACAGTAATACATGGCACCCCAAATCACTCACCCCCACCACCGTCTGGTCTGACACAGTTGCCAGACTTGTGAAGGTCTCTCTGCTTCTTCGATTTATCTGTTCGAACATTTACGGGGTTCGGAACGAGGACACGACTTTTTTGGCTGACTATACCGACTGCGTTATATGGGGCTGAAACATGGAATATGGGTGTAGCAGAGAGGAAAAGTTTGAATGTAATGGAGATGAGGTGTCTGAGGAGTATGTGTGGAGTGACGCGTATGGATCGGGTGCGAAATGATGAAGTGCGAAGGAGAACTGGAGTTGTTCAGGAGATGGCTGGTAGAGTTGAGCAGAGGGTGTTGCAATGGTTTGGGCATATGGAGAGAATGGAAAATGAGCGATTGGTGAAAAAGATAACTAGATCTGATGTGAGAGGTGTAAGGCTGAGAGGAAGACCACGAATAGGATGGATGGACAGTGTGAACAGAGCACTGGATGCGAGAGGGATGTCTGTTGAGCAAGGAAGAGTGGCTGTGTGTGACAAATAAATGGAGATAAATTGTGAATGAATAAATGATGACGCAGCCCTGAGGGAATATTCTCCCGCATTTGGTCTGATCAGCTAGTCAGGTCAGGTGCGAGTAAGGGGATGGGTTTATTATGATGTGGCAGGGGTAAACCAGCTCTGCTTTCGGGCCCTGCTGCGGATGTCACTGATTGCACTGCACAGTTGACCCTTGTGCGGTGTGGTGCGGTGAAGTTCTGTCCCTTCTCCCCTTTGGGGCTAAGATGCGAATGAATGTGTTTGAATGGATGAGTAAATGGGGAGTGTGTCGTCCTGTCTCGGCTACCTCCCTTTCCTTGGGGGAAGCAGCCTAGGTATATAGATATAGATAGATAGATCGCTACTTCAATGGTCACTGCTCCTCTGAACTGTCTGCTTGCATTCCTCCACCTTTACGACGGGTGTGTAGCACCCGTCTAGTAGCAAACTCTCATTCCTTTTCTGTCCAACTCTCTAATGCAAGAGTTAACCGTTACTCCCAGTCCTTCATTTATGCAACAGGTCAACTCTGGAACTGTCTCCCTCTGTCTGTATTTCTTGCTAGCTATGATCTCCGGTCTTTTAAACGCAGTGTGTCCAGGCATCTCGAAACGATCGGATCTTGAATTTTGCTCTCTCTTGAATTTGGTTTTGTCTTGGAAGGAACAGTTTTTGCGGGCTCGTGGCCTTTGGTTCGTTCTTCCTAGGATAATATAATAATAATAATAATAACAACAACAACAAGAACAAGAAGAAGCGGTGCCAAGGCATAGTAAACCCGTTACATACAATCATTCCTGTGTTGACATATAAACGGAACAGGATATCTAGTCAAAGATGTCACTTCTCAAACGTGGAGTAAATCAGGTGAAAATTGACGATTTTATGTCCATCTGAAATTTTAGGCCCGACTCATCTGACACTGACCCCCCTACCGCTGACTGGGGGTGACCCTCTGATGTAATTAGGCATGATATTAGATACGGATTTGAAAAAATGCGCCTTTAGGTTTTGGTTTCATGTTGATATAACGAATTTGAAAGCTGTTATGGCGAAAAAAAAAAAAAAACTTTTTCTTACCTTTTTTGGGCCTACAATGTGGGCCTTGGCCCAATTTGGCCCAAAATTTAATCAGGTAATCATAAGTTCAAAGCCCATCATTCCTGTAATTTTAGTTATAATTGCACCAGTAGTTTTCTCGTAAAGAAATTATCAGACAGACAGACAGACACACACACAGATAAACAAACCAACAAACAGACAAACGGAGAGAAAATGATAGCTGGACCCGAGCCCCTCCAGGTCAGGGACAGGTAATAATAATAATAATAGTAATAAATAGTTGTAGTAATAATAATAATAATAATAATAATAATAATAATAATAATATCTACACAATAATTGTAATAAATATTTGTCCACGCATCTAGACACATAGTCGAAATCCCCTCTCCCCTTCCCCTCTTGATGTAACTAGGTCTGATGGTACTGTATACAGACAGAACTATGGCAGAAATGACTTGTGTCTGATAAAGACCGGACCAAGGCGAAATGTTACACATCTGAAAATATAAAGGCTTTTACTTTAATATGGTGCTTTAACCAGTTTTCAAGGCACACTAACCATACGCGTATTATAGTCACTGACATGCAGTTTTTCCAGAAACGGTCTTATTACATGCACTTCTTACACATTATTCTCTCTAACCTTCCAGAACATTTTATTGCCTCTGTAATAAGGACTTACGCTATCTCACTGATACCTACTGCTTTCCTATTCGTCAGCCTCTTCATATCATTTTTCATTTCTGTATTTTTGTTATTCTGTGGTGTCCTTTCTCTCTTTTTATATCACCATATCGAGTCCCGTTTACTCTCCAGTTTCTCAAAATATCACATCCCTCTGTTCCTTACTTGTCGTCGTTTGTCTGCATTTTTCTACTCCACCTTTTGCATTTTTTTTCTTTATTTTTTTAAAGTCCGTTATCAATTTCATTTCATAATTTCAGAGTACTTAGTGGTGCTGGAGAGGGACTCAATTGTGCTATGCAGTCAATGTAACAGGGTGGTTCTGTTCCCATTTATTCACATCCCTCAACTTCCTATCCTCCGACTCGGGGATGATAGACTGTCAAAGAAGAGCAGCTTTAGTCAGCAGTCCAACGGGATCACGTTTCAGATAAACTTGGAACTACAACTACTACTGCTGCTACTACTATTTTGCATTCATTGTCATCTATACCTTAACCCTCATAAATTTCTGTCCTCACTGTACTCCATCGTCATTTTACTAGAGCTACATTCTGTCATCCAAGGCAACCAATTCATCCATTTTTTCCTCGTTGTCCATCTTCCATATACCACTCATTTATTTATTTTTTGCTAATCAGCGCTTGTGCTAAACTTCCACATATTAAGCACTCTTTGTCAGGTATTTCGTGATTGCAGTCACCAACTTTTTTTTGGTTAACCTGTCTCCAATATGTTTTCAGTAACGAGCAGTCAATTTTATTTTGTTTGTGAAAGGAAGAAGAATGTGATGGAACTCCTTCCCTCGTGTGCCACACCACAGGATTGATAACAGTCACTAATTTCGATCTCTTCTCCCCCAGAGAACATGATCCTGGCTCAAGATGCTCTCAGAACACTGGCATCCGAGTCACTGCGTGGCCACGACCTGCTGCTGGTCACAGACGACGAAAGTCAGCGCCTGCTGGACGTGGGCCGGGTGGTGGCAGCAGCTGGAACCTCACAGACGCCTGTCCTTCACCTCACCCAGCTCTCACTCCTCCACACCGCACATCCCCCCCACCACACCCAGGGCTCCCTCCTCACCGCTATCCTTCTCTTCCAGCATGACCCCACCACCTTCCTTCTCCTCCTGGCAAACAACAAACACTGGAACCCCAGCTACCTCGTCCTCTTCTGCCTGGACACGCACCTCAACACCACCACTGTCCTCAGCCAGCCCGTCATCCAGCGCTCCAGGTTCATTCTGCTGCTCCAGCCAGCTGCCAAAGCCAGCCGACCTCACCTTCTTGCCTTCACCTCCAGACCTACAGATGTTCACCACTCAGTCAAAAAGACAACCCTAGGAGCCTGGAGTCCTGAAAAATTTCTTAGTCGGGAGGCTCTGTTTCCTCCCCACTTCAAAGACTTTGAAGGTCATGTCTTCAGGGTGCCAGTGATATGCTTTGATGAACCTTTTATTTACTTTGACAAGAAAAACATGGCAGGTGATTGTATTGGAGCCAACGCAGATGCTGCAAAGACTATTGGTAATAAACTTAACTTTCGAATGAAATTTTACTACATGGATGATGTAATATGGGGAGTCAAAAGGAATGGAACATGGAAGGGAATGTTTGGTGAACTGATGTACAAAAAAAGGGATCTAGTGATAAACTCACTGGACATCGCTCCTGATTCAATAAGCGACTTTGATTCGACTTACCCATATTGGGAAAGTAGTTTTGGAATCGTCCTGGAAATACCTCAGCCATTACCCCAATGGAGGAACATCCTTTATCCTTTCTCCCTGTTAACATGGGGTTTGGTGTTTGTCACCACGGTGGTGATCTCCTTTCCGCTGGCATTCATCCTTCACAGACTCCATCACACCAGCGACCCTACTAGTATCGTTTTCAAGGTGACGAATCACACTGACATAACTGGCACTTTCTTTCCCTGTTTCACCACAACACTCATCCTTCATTAACTGGTATGCACTTTGTACTTGTCATCACTGCTCTTATCTACCCTTATTACAGAATTACTGTTTATGCTCATTATGGCTACATCATATTCTTTGATTGCAAACTATAGTTTGTTTATAGCGTAACGGTATATTTCATCCTCTGCTACTCAAACATTTTTTTTTTTTCAGCCTAGCTCCATCTGTGCGTAATATTCTTTCTAGTGTGACAAATGTACGCTTTCTTTGTCATATATGTTTTCCGTTTAAGTGTGTGCACTCACTAGATATCAGTGGGATCAATTTGCATTTTGCTGTGGCATATGCATTAGCCCCACTTGAGGCAAAACATCTTCACCTGCCATATTTCTGTTACAAGTACACCTATGCCCTTTGCTGTGTTTACTGTATATACACTGTGATGAACTGTTAACCCGCCCCATCCCGACCGATTTTCCATCACTGACTCCCTCCAATCCCGACCAATTTTGAAAATAAATGTTTTGGCTCAAACCTCTGCTTTTGGTGAGAAACATCAAAAATTCGTAGAGAAATCCCTCACCTGAGGTTTAAAATACTCGATACAGGTAGCTGTACTCCTTACCTTACTGGGTTTTCTATCAGGCTGGCTCCAAACAAAACGAGTTCTATTGGAGGGTAACTATTCCACACCACTCATAAATGGTATTTATTTATTTATTTGGTACGACTTTATATGTAGTACGAGAGTATATTGGTTTTCACGCAGTAATATAGGCAATATAAGCATTGTTTCACTCACCAAACACATCAGTATACCTGACTTTTTTTGGCGACATTACCTGATCATCATTGCTGACTGTTTCTTCCTCTAACCCCTAAACTGCGGGGTTGTTTTTGCCTGACTTGCGTGTCTCATGGGCATATTCGCTCTCCGACAGACTCTCTAAAAATATTTGCCCAAAATCGGTTATTAGTCCTAGAATATTAAAATTACATATGCCTATGGCACATACCTTCAGCTTTCTCCTGGGATGTTTGTTGAGCCTTCGTCGAGCACCGTAGGACTTGTGGAGACCTCTGAAGTTGGGTACCGAAGTCTCCACTTTACACTTCCTGACAACCTGTAATATGATTACCACAGCCTGATATTATCACTAGAAAACGTATTCTATGATTCTCAAATACTTTGGAATCCATACTCCAAAAAAAAAAACAACAACACTGTGAAAGTAATGAAAATTACGAGCGCGTATGACCTTCCCACTTGACATCGTTCGCCGCTGGTGTTCTGTCATTTATTATTCATAAAAACACTCACAGTTTATATTTCTATTACTATATAACACTTATATATATCTACAGTCTTTATCCATAAGTTTCCTTCAGTAACAGTAGTTTATTGTCACTGTAGGCATTCAATTTCTCTTTCAGTAAAATACGTAGCATTCACTTTCTCGTCCTGTATACTAGCGTTGAGAGTGAATCTGTCACTTTCATTTCCACTTTCATAACTCATAGTATTCATACATGCTAGAGTGAAACTTTCACTTTCATTACTCCTAGTATATATACTCATATTCTTATATTACTACTCATTTACATTTCTATTTATATTTCTCTATTTTATTTACATTACTTACATTTCTATTTTATTCACACTGTGTTATGCAGTCACTTGCAGTAACTTATAAAATTATTTTCCACTGTTCACTTATATTTACATTCATTGCTTTCACCTGCTGTTTACATATTATTTACACATTATTTACATTTCCACTTGCACTGTTTTACTCACCAGATAGATTGTAGTCACTGTCTATCATTTTCATTGACAAATTAGCCAGTTCACGTTCAACAGCAGTCACTTACCCCTTTACCTCTTTCCACATGAGGTTTAGTAGAGGGTAGAGGTCACCTCTTTCCACACGAGGTTTAGTAGGGGGTAGAGGTCACAGGGCCCTTTGCATGGGGCAAAAAGCGACGGAATTGGGCAGGCGCGAATCCGACATGCTTTCACCTTGAAAGACGACAGTAAACTGAATACAGTGTGGTGGCCTGCCTAGGGGAAATGCAATGCTGCGAATGTCAGCGGGGTGAAAGCTGCTAATATATACGCTATGAAATGATTGGCAGGAAATCTAGACAATACATAATAAATTAGGTAGTTCCAGGTGAATGTAAATATCACTTAGGCTTTTCCCTCCCTTTCTTATATATATTTTTATTACGAGAGTAGATTATACGGCATATTTCAAGGGGAGTTAAACAGCGAAAATTAGTGAACGAGTGCCTGTGAGGTATTTTCAGGTAATAATTAGCCAATTCCAGGTGTATGGCACTATCACTTAGCTTCTTTCTTTCTTGTATATATTATTTGGTATAAGAATAGGGCATAGGGCTTATTTCAATGGATGAAATCAGTGGAAAATTCCAGGGAAGGTTTACTTTGCGTAGCACGGCCGGGCAGGCAAGAGGAGTGGGTAATGGAGGGGAGGTAGGGAGGGGAGTCAAGAATGGGAAGCAATGGCTAAATTGTCAACAATGGATGGGAGTACAGATGAGATTAGGAGTGCTGACTAGTGTTGAACATTGGCAGTACTGATAGATGATACAAGCCACCACTTGAAAGGCTGGGCGAATTCAAAATAACACAGAATCACAAAAGTGATGCCCCGCGGTATGATCCCTTGCTTCCAAGTGTCATGAAAGTGATGCCCTGCGGTTAAGGGGCTAATGCTAGGTAAACTTTGTCCTCCACATTGTCATCGATTGAGGAATCACTCTGGCCCTACATTTCGTACCGAGGCAAGACATGTCTTTACTCTGGTAACAGGTGAATTGCTGAGACAATGACGTGCAAGGGGGGGGGAGGTCATGCGGGGTAAGGCATTGTCCCTGCCTGGCATCTTGTAGAGGAAGGTGTCCCGTGTATACGTACCAAAAATCACACATGAAAATTGAAAATTGTGCAGATTAAGGACCTTGCAATTGATGCGCGTTTATGTACATCAACGGGACTGATAGTGACATAATGTGTGGATGCATATATATGTCAACGGGACGAGGTGGGTTAATATCAAAAAGTGCAGCCTCCTGCATGTATTTCATCCACAAAACTAGAAATCACTCAGAGAGCGCATACCTCCTCCAATGCCATTGCAGGATCGGGATCCAGAACTGAATCCGCCCCAAATTTAATCAATTCTTTCATGCCCCATGGCCCATCCTTCCAAAAAATTTCACTGAAACTCACTTAGAACATTTTGAGACATCGTGTGGACAAACAAACATAGCTGAATACATAACCTCCTCCTACTTCATTGGCAGAGGTAATTAGCGATGTGACTGACTGGAAAAGCAGCATATACAGAAGGTGCCCCATCAAGTCATAAGAAAATAGTGTGACAGTGGTTGAATTTGATTATGAAAAAGTACCATAGAAACTAATTTTGTGGAAGACATTAACATGTACTGGCCATATAATGGAGAAATGAAGCATTTCGATACATATACAAGTGCTAGTGATAAAGTACCCAACACTCCATCGGAAGACAGAATGATGCCCTTTAACCCCTCCCATCTGGCAGACGTTCCCCCCAGCCAGGGATTCCCGACAAAAATGGGCAAAATCGTCTATCTTTAAACCTTCATATCTCTGTTAATCTGCCCCGTCCTGGATACGTGAATTCACGTCCTCACATGATGTGCACTCATATCCCGGAGACGTAAATTGAAGCGGCAACATTGCAAGGTCTCTAATTTGCACAATTTTAAATTTTTGCGAGTGATTTTGCGAGTGATTTTGGCACGTATACACGGGACACCTTCCTCTATTCCTCTACAAGATGCCAAGCAGGGACAATGCCTTACACCGCATAACCTCTCCCTCCCCTCTGCACGCCATTGTCTCGGCAATTCATCTGTTACCAGTGACCTGGCCAATAAAGACATTCAGGGCCAGAGTGATTCCCCATTCGATGACAATGTGGAGGACAAAGTTTACATAGCATTAGAGGAAGAAATAGTCAGAAATGATGATCAGGTAATGTGGAAAAAAAAGGTCATGAATGGTGATGAGTTAGTGAGTGAAACAATGGTTATAATGCCTATATTACTGTTTGAAAACCAATATATTCTTGTACTACATATAAATTCATACCAAGTAAATAAATGAATACTGTTTATGAGTGGATAAAATAGTTACCCTCCTATAGAACTCGTTTTCTTTGGTGCCAGCCTGTTAGAAAACCCAATCAGGTAAGGAGGTACTCGTACCTGGATCGAGTATTTTAAACCTCATGTGAGCAATTTCTCTATGAATTTTCGATGTTTCTCACCAAAAGCAAATGTTTGAGCCTAAAAAAAAAAAGGTCCAAAAATGTTGGGACTGGAGCGTACCACTGCCCAGAAAACGTCGGGATGGGGCGGGTTAATATTTAACCAGTTGCAACAAATGATTTTTCATATTACTCGTCAATCCTTTGACTTCAAGATGATGGCATCAGATGGTCCATGAAGTGCAGATAGAGTGAGTGAGTGAGTGGGGAATGAGGGCAATTTTTTGTATTTTTTTTGTTGATGTCCATATGCGTGGCGAAGGTTCGGTGACAACAAAGGCTTTCACTAGCCCACCACACTGATATCACTTCGATGACACTTCTAGGACACCAAAATCCACTACAAACACTGATTCCGTGAATGTTTTTCCATAATCGGTCGTACTGGGTGAATGAAGGCTGGTCAGAGTAGCAGCAACCTTGAACTCACACTGCTCGTCTTCCTCATTACAGACAGACAGACAGACAGACACTCTTGCTCTCTCTTGTTCACTCTCTCTCTCTCTCACACACACACACACACACTGAGGCACCGAGAGAGAACAGACGCACGTCGATACCGCTCTATACCTGGCCATCTTGGCCAGTGGCATTACCTAATGAAGTATCTTTATATGAGTCAAGCTCTGTACAAGGTTAGACTAAATGGTGTTCTAATATAAAAAAGAAGAAGTTTTAAGTAAGACTTGGTCAAACAGAAAAGTAAACAAGCAGAGCAAGAATGCGCACAATCAGCTGATCGTTGTTTAGCCTACAATCTGCCCCAGAGAATGTAAGTATGTGCTTTTAGTACTGCAAAATTACCACATACTTTAGCAAAACAAATTTGGAAAAGAAAAGGGATAAAGTTAGAAAGCAGGATGATGATTTCTACCAAGAACTGGTTGAAATGGAGAATCACAATAAACTGATTGAACAAGTACACAGGTTAGAGACGGCTTTTCAATATTAGATTGATGAAATTAAGAAACAGATGCATTTGCAAAAGGAAGAAATAGAAATATTAGGAAAGTAAGTCAACAAGAAAGACACAACCATAGACGAGTTAACAGTTGAAGTGGGTACACTTAGAAGGAAAATTAGTGAAATGGCAAGTGCAGTATTCAACCACGAGAGTATTATGGAAGAGTTAAAAAATGATACAGAGACAATTAGGCAAGTAAGCAGGCTGATAGAGCACAGCAGTGATATTGAGGAGAAGATAACACAGGTGAATGAAGCTGTACAAAGCTACAAAAATGATGTGGAAACCACTTATGCTGAAATGGTGAAAGTAAAGAAAGACTTGGAAGAAAGGGTGGAAGAAAAAAGCATTAAAAAGGAGGTGAAAAGAATAATCCAAAACAATCCTAAGTTAGTCAGAGATTCAGTAGATATTAAAAAATCTATAGTAATAATTGGTATAGAAGAGGAAGAAGTAAAAAACAAGATCTCAAGAGACAAAAAGGAGATGGCAAATGTAATGGGCATATTGAAAGAAGTATCAGAGGAAATCTGTAGTAAAGACATAGAGGAACACAAAAGGTTAGGGAAATAAGAGAAAAGCAAGTCAAGACCCCTAAAGGTAATCTTCCAGAGTGTAAACACCGTGGAAGAGATACCAAAAAATGCAAAGAACCTTATGGAAAAAGAGGAGTTAAAAAAAGTATGGATAAAAAGATGCCCAACACAAGAGGAATTGGAATTACTGAAAGAGAAGAGGGAGGAAGCAAAAACAAAAAATGAGGGAAGATCAGAGGAGGAGAAGAATACTTTTTTTTTTTTTTTTCAAAGTAATTGGATTGCAGGTACGAAAGTGGTACATATACAGGAGGGAATAAAAAGGAGGAAGGTAGTCGAACCAAATTATGACAAGTATATAAACAAGATGATTAAGTTGATGTACTCAAATGTGGATGGAATTTTAAATTATTAGAGATGAATGATTATGTCAGAGAAAATGAACCACATATAATATGCCTAACTGAAACAAAATTAACACCAAGGATATGGAATAACATCCTAAACTTAGAGGAATATAATATATGGAGAAGAGATAGGAGGAATTATAATATTAACTAAGAAAAATCTAAAATTCAAAGAAATAGAATTAGGTATAACCTCACAAGTAGAGGTGATTGGAGTAGAGATAAATACACCTGAAGGGAAAATAATTGTAGCCAATTTCTACATGCCACCCAGATTAAACACATGGGAAAGAGACGAATATGAGGACCTGGGGGAGAGTACAATTCAGAGTTTAAGGGCATTATTACATAAAATGGAAGAAAAATCGAAAAGAGTTATACTAACTGGAGATTTTAATACAAATATAAATTGGAATACTCTAGATATAATAAGCCAAGAGAGCTGTTGGGACCAAAAGCTCCTGGATCTTGTGCAAGAGTTTTTCCTAATGCAACATGTAAGGGAAAGCACCAGAAAAAGAGGACTCGATGTGCCCTCAATGCTAGATCTCATATTTACTAGGCAAGAAAACGATGTTGACAAGTTAATATATCACCCTCCATTCGCCAAAACCGACCATGCAGTACTAAATTGCAATTTCAGGATTTCATATGACATAGATAACAACAATGAAAGTTACAAAATGAGCCTAAACTATAAAAAGGGAAAGTATCATGACCAAAAGAAGTACTTATTTGAAATAGCTTGGGAAAAGGAGCTTAGAGGACAAGATTTAAATGCTATATATGAAAAATTCTGTGAACTTTATGAAATAGGAGTCCAGAAGTACATCCTACATTACAAAGAAGCAGAAAAGAAAATAAAGAAATGTTTCAATACAGAATGTAAAAAATCAAAAGAAAAAAGAGATTTGTTGTGGAACAGATACAGAAGACACAATAGTGAAAGGGCATATAATAATTACAAACAGGCAAGATACGATTATACAAGAATAAGGAGGGAAGCCCAAAAACAGTTTGAGGAGGATATCATAAATAAAAGTAGTGATCAACCAAAGCTATTTTACAGCTACATCAGATGCAAAACCAGAGTAAACAATAAAATACAATCCATTACTGATGATGGAATCACCTATACACAAGAGAAGGATATTTGTGAAGCACTAAACAAGAATTTCCAATCAGTTTTTACAGAGTAAAATAATTTTGAGAGGGATTATGTGGAACATGCATGGCCACACATACTACCAGATATACAAACATCAGAAAAAGAAATACAGGATGAGCTAAGTAAATTAGACAAAGGAAAAGCAAATGATCCTGATGAAATTTCATGTTGGGTGCTATGCGAATGAGCAAAGAAGTTAAGTAAACCATTATTTTTAATTTTCAAGAACTCCTTGAGTCAGGGTAAACTACCTGATATTTGGAAGAAAGCAAACATTGTTCCCTTATTTAAGAAAGAGAATAGACAAAATCCACTTAACTACTGACCAGTATCACTAACCAGTGTTGTAAGCAAGGTATTAGAAAAGCTTATAAGAAAAGCTTTGGTAAATCACGTAGAAGAATACAGTATGATAACAGAAAGGCAGTTTGGTTCCAGAAAAGAAAAATCATTTGTTACTAATCTGTTGAGCTACTATGACAGAGTAAAAGACACATTACAGGAAAGAGAAGGATGAGTGGACAGTATCTATTTAGATTTCAAGAAAGCATTTGACACAGTACCACACCAAAGACTTTTATGGACACTGTACCATCAAGTAGGAATTCGAGGCAAACTGTATTGTTGGACGCAAGATTTTCTCATGAAAAGAAAAATGAGAACAGTACTAAGGGGAAATTACTCATCATGGAAAGAAGTGACTAGTGGAGTACCACATGGCTCAGTGCTGGCACCAATTATGTTTTTAGTGTATATAAATGATATCGACAGTAACACTGGAAATGAAAGCTATCTAAATATGTTTGCGGATGATGCAAAAATACAAAGGAGAATTACTAACACAGACTCTTGTAAAGAGCTACAAGAAGAATTAAATAAATTTCATGAATGGAGTAATACATGGCAAATGGAATTCAATGTGGACAAGTGTCATGTTATCAAGTTTGGTAAAAGTGGAAAAAGACAAAAGACCGGATTGGGATTATACATTAGAAAATAAAACCCTACACACATCAGAAAGAGAGAAGGACCTAGGTGTGATTGTCAATAACAGACTATCTCCGGCTGACCACATCAGTGAGAAGGTACGGAACATGTATACACTGCTTGCCAATATGAGAATAGCGTTTACATACAGAAATGAAGACGTACAAAGAAAGCTAATAACATCATTCATCAGACCAACCCTGGAGTATGCATCAGTAATCTGGAGTCCTCATCTCAAAAACGACATAGACAAAATTTAAAAAGTTCAAAAGACTGCTACAAGATGGGTACCAAGCTAAAGGGATCTAAGCTACGAAGAAAGACTAAATAAAGTGAATGTACCAACACTACAGGAGAGAAGGAAAAGAGGTGACATGATTATGCTATATAAATGCATATCAGGGAAGGAGAAAATAGACATATATGATTACTTAACATATAAGGAAGCATCAGCAAGAGGACACTACAAAAAACTGCAACAAAAGAGAGGTGATAAAGACGTAAGGAAATTTAGTTTCCCAAATAGAGCAATTGATCAGTGGAATGCACTACCGAATGACATAGTGTGTGCTAAAACAATTCACAAATACAAGGATATGTACGATAAATATGGTTTAAGACACGGGACAGTACGAGCTTGACTCAGTCCTGTAAAGATACAATTAGGTAAGAACAATTTTATAAGAACACACACACACACACACAAATACACGGAAATGTATGTTTGGCTAGGATTGATGCTCGATTCTTGCACTACATTGTTAAGCATGTAGAAGTCTGGGTATTGCAACTCCTAGAAATAATACTATTACTATTAGAAGTTACCCCCTGGGTAGGGGGAGTTTCTCAAGAATACTCCCCCAGTATCCCTGCTTGTCGTATAAGGTGACTGAAAGGGTTGACGGAGGGTTAGTGCCCCTCCCCAGAAGACAACTAAGTAAAAGGTCGAACAAGAAGCCTCGGACAAGGACTGACCAAAAGATGACGACCCAAGACCGGACAAAGGACATGGTAATTGCAACATGGAATGTAAGAGGTGCGAATGATGAGGTGAGAGAGAGATTGTCCAGGTGCTTGAAGGTGCAAAAGTTGATGTATGTAGAGTAACTGAAACTAAATGGAGGTGAGAGTGTGAGAGAATGGGAGTATGGATGGGGTATATGTGCAGGAGTAGGTGAGATGAGAGGGCAAAAGAAGGAGTGTGTATAGTTGTGAGTAAAACATGGAAGAACATAAGAGAGTATGGATCAGTTGGGTCAAGGATTGTGTGGGTAAGATTGAAAGTTGGAATATTAGTGTGGGCGAATGTGTGCGTGTATGCGCCAATGCAAGATCGTGCAAGCAGAGTGAGAGGAGAGTTCTGGACAAATGTGGAAGTGTGCATGGAAAAGTTTGGAAGGAATGAGAGAGTGTTTTTGATAGGTGATATGAATGGTAAAGTAGGGAATGTGAAGGTGGATGGAATAGTTGGTGAGTGGGGTGTGCCTGCTGAGACAGATGAGAATGGCAGTGCTTTAGTGGACATTTGTGCTGGGAGGGGTTTGGTGATAGCCAATACCCTCTTCAGGCATAAAATTATCCACAGGTATACGTGGCGAGTGATGAGAAGGGTGGGTGGTGAACTGAATGAAAGGAAGGCAATGATTGATTATGTGTGTGGATGAAAGGATATGAAGATGTGTAATGGATGCAAGAGCTTATAAAGGTTGGGGGAGTGGACTTTCTGATCACTACTGGCGGTGGCCAGAATCAAGATCCAAATAAGATGGAGTAATAGATGAAGGGAAGGATGGGAAGAAGGAGTAGTTGCAAGAAGAGTGGAAAGGTTACAAGAGGATGAGAAGAAGGCAGCACATAAGAGAGAAGTGGAGGAACGATTGGCCAAATATGAACTGGAGCAGATGGGGGACGTGGAAGGTGTGTGCAGGATATTCACAGAGGAAATATGTGCAGCATGTGATGTGGTGTGTGGGATGAAGAGAAGACGGAGGGGGATGCAAGGAACAGCGTGGTGGAATGAAGAGGTGAGACAGGTTGTGGCACAAAAGAAGAAAGCATACAATGAATGGATGAAAAATAGGGGTGTGGAAGAAGTAGAGAGGCGGAAGAGAGAGTTATATGTAGAAAGGAAGAGAGAGGTGAAAAGATTAGTAAGAGAGAATAAGAAGAGAGTGGATGAGGAATTTGGAAGGAATTTGAGTGTAAAGTGGAGGAACTGTAAGAAAATGTTCTGGAAAGAGGTGAAGAGAGTAAGAGAGGGTGGAAATGAAGTTAGCAGGGGAGTGAATGATAAAAATGGTAGATTACTAGTGGAGAAGGGAGAAAAAGTGAGCAGATGGAGAGAACACTTTAAGGAATTGTTGAACATAGAGGATGGAAGTAATGCAACTATAAGTGGCTGGGGAATGGTTGGGAGAAGGACGGAAGTGAGAAGACAGGAAGAAACCAGTAGGATAGAAGTTGTGAAAGCAATGAGGAAAGTTAAATTGAGGAAATCCCCAGGAATTGATGTAGTGTGTGGTGAAATGCTGAAGCATGGGGGAAAGATAGTAGCAGAATGGATGTGAAAGATGTGCAGATTGGCCTGTGAGGAAGGTAGAGTCCTGGAGGATTGGAAGTCAGATACAATTATTCCTTTGTACAAAGGAAAAGGGGAAAAAGAAGTGTGTGGTAATCAATCACAGGGGCATTTGTCTTCTTAGTATAACAGGAAAAGTGTATGGTAGGATACTTACTGACAGAGTTAGAGAAAGAACAGAGGAATTAGTTGGAGAAGAACAGGGAGGCTTCAGGAAGGGAAGATATTCTGTGGATCAGATATTCATTCTTAGATCTTTAGGGGAAAAGTTTCATGTGAAGGGAATGAAGTTGTATGCGGGTTTCATGGATTTGGAGAAAGTATATGACAAGGTGGATAGACAAGGATTGTGGAAAGTATTAAGAATATATGGAGTAGATAGGAAGTTGTTGAATGCTGTGAAGAGTATGTATGATGGTGCTAAGGCTGCAGTGCATGTGGATGGTGAACGGAGTGAATTTTTCTCTTTGAAGGTTGGGTTGAAACAGGGATGTGTCATGTCTCCATGGTTGTTCAATCTGTACATGGATGGGGTAATAAAAGAGGTACAAGGCAGGGTAGTGGATGTTGGATTGGCCTTGGTGAGAGAGGGGTGTTTGGAAACTCCCTGTACTGCTGTTTGCAGATGATTCTGTGTTGTTGAGTGAAGACGAAGGGGTGCTGCTTGGCTTGGTGGATGATTTTGGGAGAGTGTGTAAGGAACGGAATCTAAAGGTGAATGTAGGAAAGAGTAAAGTGATGGTCTTTGAGAGAGGTGAAGTCAGTAAATGTTCAGCGAGGTTGGATTATGAGGATTTGGAAAATGTGATTACGTTTAAGTACTTTGGTAGTGTGATGAGTAAGGATGGAGGTTTGGAGGGTGAAGTGCTTGAGAGGGTACAGCAGGGAAGAAAGGTTGCTGGTTCCTTGAAAGCAGTGATAAGAAACAGGGAAATGAGCATGGAAGTGAAAAAGTTGCTATATGACAGTATTGTGATACCAATTCTAATGTATGGAAGTGAAGCTTGGACGTTGTTGGAAGGACACAATTCAATAGTGAGAGCAGTGGAAATGATTTATTTAATAGGAGCCTGTGGAGTCACATGGAGAGACAGGCTGGCAAATGAGGATATAAAGGAGCTTTGTGGTGTGGATGTGGATGTGATAGGAAGCGTTAGGAGGTATACACTGAGGTTGTTTGGCCATGTGGAGAGGATGGAGGGTGAAAGACTGATGAAGAGAGTGTATGTGAGTCATGTGGAGGGGTGGAGAGAGGGAGCGGGAAGCCAAGGATGAGATTAACCCTTTAACCGCGGGTATTGTTTTGGTCTGACTGTCCTCTCCCGCGGGGGTTTCAGCCAAATGTAAACAAACCTTTGAACCTTAATAACTCTGGACAGAATAAAGCTAGAGAAAAAAATAAGGTACCATTAGAAAGTACTAACCTTCAGCTTTCCATTGATGTAGGTTTCATGACTTTGTTGACTTTCACAGGACGGGGAGAGCCGTTAGAAGTGAGGGGTGTGAAATAACTATTTTACGCCTCACACACCAGTACCAAATGCCAACCACTCTCTCATAACAGTAATATAAACATATATGAACACTGTACATACGATAAACACCCACTCTATGTTCACTGAGGTAGGTAAAAGGCACTTCCCTGCGGCTGCGCCCGCTCTTCACTGAGGCTGCGCCTCACTTCACTGCGGCGGCACCCGCTCACTGACGTTTCATGCGATCTTTTCATTCTTTCTAACTTCTAATATTATTTTATATATAATCTGGGCAATATACATTATATTTACACTGCACTTATTACTATATTGCGTCACTGGTGCATCACAGAATTACACAGATGCCGCAGAATTACACAAGTGCCGCAGATTCTCTTATTACAATATCACTTATTATACTGGCCAATATTTACATTTTTTTCTAGGCAAAATATCCCTTATTACTACATTATCTATTATACAATTATTGGCAAAGCACGTCACTGTCGCATCACTATATATCACTGTCACTTTCAGTATTTACTCAGAGAGTGGTACTCGGCAAAGCACGGAGTTACACATAGAGCGACTTGGCATTCCAGGCACTGGTGTGTGCTCATTTTTCTCGTCCTAGGCCTCCGTGTGGTGTTAGAACATACTCTGCAGCGGCCCTGTGACAACCTGCCGCCTGCTGTAAGAGGTAATTTCACAAGCTGGTGCCGGCTCATGTAATTGCGGCACTCAAGACGGTCAGGTTGTGTGTCAGAGTGTCGCCTCGGGATCAATGCCGTCACCTGACCAAATCGTGCAAGTAGCTGCTGCACGACAGTCTTGGAAAACTGTCTCAGTGATGGTTGCCTTATGCCCCCGACTTGTGTCTTGTAGAGAATGAAGGCGTTGAGCATGCACATATCGAGCATGTGCAGGGAAGCCTTCCTGTACCATCGGGTGTTTCTCCTGAGACAATCGATTTCGCCAGTCATCATATCAGACTTATCAACAAGTCTCATATTGACATTGTAATCAATGACGGCATCAGGCTTCATGATTGGCTCTCCCGTCCTGTAGCTGACCTTCCCAGTTCTCTGCAATTCCCCCTTGTGGATGGTGCTGATCATATTCACGACCTTCTTGTCATGCCACCTGATCGCAAGAAGCTTGTCTGACTTCTTCAGGTGAACATCTCCCTTGGATGATGATGATGCTTCGGGGAAACTTGGCCACTCTTTCCTATAGCTCCGTACAGTGCCAACAGTGCCAATGCCGTGTTCATCCAGGTATTTGGAGAGTTTCGGTGCTGTGTAGTAATTGTCTGTGTACAGCACATGATTACCACCAAAATACCTCTCCATCAGCACTTTTACAACGGAGCCAGAGAAGCCAAGTGGGTCTTTCCTGTTCACATCCATTGTGCTAGCAGAGTAGATGACAAAATCCAGGATATACCCCGTCTCACAGTCACACAGCACAAAGAACTTTATCCCAAAGCGGTGGCGTTTGCTGGGGATGTACTGCATGAATTTTAGACGTCCTCTGAACAATACCAGGGATTCGTCTATGACGACTTTCTGCATAGGCCGGAAAAATCGCATAAATCGATCCCTAATCCTGTTGAGAAAATCCCTCACTTTCCACAAAGGGTCAGTTTGGGACAGGTTTGCATTGTCAGCGAAGTGCAGGTATCCAAGCAGCTGTCGGAACTGATCCCATGACATATACTTCCCGAATATTGGGATAGAAGTAATGTCATCCACGAGCCAGTACTCCTCCAACTCATGTCTCTTTATATGGGGCATAAGAAACATTAGGGCAAAAAAAACATACAGCTCTCTGATTCCGACAGGCAACCACGACACTTGCTTTGGTGAGCCAATAGGTCCCAGCCCTTCTGCTGCACACTGAGCTGCATACCTATTGGTCTCATCGCTGACATGCTGCACGATTTCATCATCCATGAAGGCCAGGAAGTAGTCAACAAAGTCATCTCCTGTGTTGCATGGGAAGGCAGGTTGTATTCCAGCATTTGTCATATCAAACGGTGGATTGTGTGGCTGAAAATCTGCACCGTCAGACCAAACAAATGCATCCACTTGCCCTGTGCGTGGTTCAGTGGCAGGGGCAGGTTGCATTTCACTCGTTTCCCGGTGAGAAGGAGCTGAGGTGGAGGCAATGGGTGAGGCAATGGGTGAGGCAGGAGGTGAGGCAGGAGGCGAGCAGGAGGGGGGTGAGGCAGGAGGCGAGCAGGAGGGGGGTGAGGCAGGAGGCAACGGGGAGGGGGGTGAGTGTGGGGGCGGTGAGTGTGGGGGGGGTGAGGGTGAGGGAGCTGAGCGGGGGGGCAGGCGGGGGGGTTTCTGACCTGGTGCGTGGTGAAACTTGACCCTTTCTACCCTGCTTATCACCTCGCTTATCTCCCCGCTTATCGCCCAGCTTTGCCCTCCAACTGCCAGGCATCCCCTTTGTTCTAGGCCTGCCTGCCCTGCCTGCACGGCCTGCACGGCCTGCCTTCCCTCGCTTTGCAGGCTTTGGTAATTCGTACTCCTCAGATGATGTAGACTGAGGAGAGGGCACAGCAGATGATGATGATGATGTGAGGGCAATAGGGCTAGGGGAATGGGAAATTGATGGGAAATGCTTACTAGGGCCTGGTGTGGGAGACGTGAGCCTGCGCTTCACTCCCTTCCCACGTGCAATACCAGATTTGCCCATAGGAGCCTTTCCTTTCCCAGAGTAAGTTGGGGGTGGTGGGGGGGAAACAACACGATCACTTTCATCACTGTCACTATCAATGGAAAATGGTTCACCACCAATCACTGCCAAATCATCACTGCTTGCTGTGAGTGTGTCACTTTCACTGCCACAATCAAGAGCAGTACTTACAGTTTTGTCCAGCTCAGTTCTAATTTCAGGAGTGCTCAACCCCTTCTGCCTCGCCGTCAGCAGTTCCTTTACCGGTGTAGAGGTAGAGGGAACACTAGCACTAATCATTGTAGAGGAGGAAGCGAGCGACGATGAGTCAGGACGGAGCGCCATTATCACGCACAGAGCTGGACTGATACTGACTGATGCGAGTCAGGGCAGGGGTGGGGGAGGCCCCCTCGGGGTTGGAGGAGGGAGGTGTGGGATGGCTGGCGTGAAAGAACTCGACAGCTACTCTTGCGTGAGACACTTTGTGCGCCGGGAAAACACGCAGTGTTCAAAATATTCACGATCATTCCAGAATGACACCCGCGGTTTGGTCCAGTTTTGTCAATGTCATTCTGGAGTGACACCCTCGGTTAAAGGGTTAAGGGATGGGTTGGAGAGGTACAGTATATGAGAGAGGGGGGTGTGAGGTGGGAGCAGGACAGTGAAATGGCGGGGGACAGGGCAACGTGGAGGCGATTTGTTTGTGGCCACCCCGAACGGGATTGAGGCTTCTGGTAATAGATAGATAGATAGCCTATTAGAAGTACAACTACCACTACAACAGCTACTACTAATACTACAGCTACCACTGCTACAAGTACTACTACCACTAACACATACTACTATTACAACTACCACATCTACTATTACTACCACACCTACAACATATACCACCACTACTACTACCACTAACACAACTACTACTATTACAACTACCACACCTACAACACATACCACCACTACTACTACCAGTACAAGTACTCCTGCAAAAAAAATAAATAAAAATGTGAGCCAAATATCGGTAGTTATTTACGTACTGTCCACAAACGGAAGTACTTACCAATATGACTTTCTCCTCTCTGTTATACATTTTCAACAAGAAAAATGTATTTTAAAAATTTTTCCCAATAAAATAAGGCGGCGAGTTTATCATGAAACATTGCTTGTCCCTCCATTATTCACATAAATATACGCAGGGCAGTGATATCATATTTTCTATTTTCATTAAAAAGCAACATACCGGTATGTTTATGTACAAAACTACCATATTCATAATGCTCGCTCCTACCACTCGGTCTTTGCGTGGAAATCAAAGAAACAGTCAGTACACAGTGCCACCTCACATTCAGCACACCACCATCTCGTCATACGGCGTTGTTGTGGTCGGTGCGATGAATTGGCACAAACATAGCAACGCCGGAAGGCTTCTTTGCCTGCAGGTGTGCGAGGTAATATTTCCATGAAATGCCTGCTGAGGTAGTCCCTGCACTGCAGGCGGTCAGGCAGTTGCTGCACACTGTGCCTACGTTTCACGAAAGGATTCACCTGTCCATACCTATCCAGAAGGCCGTAAATCACATCCTTCTCGAACTGTCTGAGGGATGTCCTGGTCTGTGTAGCATCCTTGTACAGAATGAAGGCATTCAGTACACAGATGTCCAGTACATGTAGGAATGCCTTCTTATACCACTTACAGCACCTCCTCAGACAGTCGATTGTGCCAATCTGCATATCTGATTTATCGACGAGTCATATGTTCACTTTATAGTCCAGAATAGCATCAGGCTTGAAGACTGGCTGCCTCGTTCTTTTATCGACCTTGCCTGTGTCAATCAACTTACCCTCGTGGACCATGGAGGGGACATTCACCTTTCTCTTATCATGCCAGTGAATTGCCAGGAGTTTACCTGACTGCAAGGTCCTCCACTCCCCCTTCGCAGTGCCTTTGGGAAAGGATGGCACTAGCCAGTGCTTCCTCTTTGCACAGACAATGCCACATGATCCAATCAGGTGTTCTTGCAGGTACTTTGCAAGACTTGGTGCCGTGTAATAATTATCACTGTAAAGGATATGGTTGACACCGAAGTACCTGTCCATTAGTTTCTTGACCACAGAGCCAGAGAAACCATGGGGATTGTCCTTCGACAACACCGCATCACTCGCTGTATACACAATGAAATCAAGCACGTACCCAGTCTTGCAATCACACAAGACAAAGAAACGATGTGTCTTAGATGGAATGTACTGAATGAAGGCAAGACGTCCCCTGAACAAAACAAGTGACTCATCGATAACAACCTTCCGAAATTGCCTGAAAAATGATTGAAATTACTCCTTCATCATCTCTAGAATCGAGCGAATTTTCCACAGCCTATCATTTGGATGTGGGCCCATATTGGTGGGAAAATTTAAATACCTCAAGATGTCAAGATATCTGTCACGTGGCATATGCTTACTGAATACTGGCGTCACAGCAATATCGTCCACAAGCCAGTAATTGTTTATGTTATGTTTCCTAGCATGAGGCATCAACATTGTCAATGCTAGCCAAACATACATTTCACTAACACTCATTGCAGTCCTTTCCTTGATTTTTGCACTCCCTCAGGTGCAAGGTTTCAGCCCAATTGCAGCAGAAATCCCTGAAACTTTTCACTTCCTTTACAATGAACTCCATCACTGCTGTTGCGAAAAAAACAAGGAAGAAGTCCATTGCAGAAGAAGCTCTGGTGCAGGGAAATTCTGGCTGCTCACCTGCGTTTGTGTCATCAGACACAGGTATTTCAGGCTGAAACCCCGTCCCTTCCTCCCACACAAAGGTTTCAAATCTACCAGTCCGTGGTTTCTGCCTTGTCTGCCGTGCACGTGATCTGCCCCGTGCCTTGCCACGGCCCTTAGCATGGCGGTGTGGTGGCGATTCCACCAACTCACCACTAGATAAGGCAGGTGATGATGCTGGTGATGGTGATCGTGGTGGTGATGGTGTTGGTGAAAGGTATCAGCAGGCACGTGCCTGCTGGCGTGCAACATAACCAGATGGGCCAGGCTATGGTGAAGTAGCACGTGGTGAGGCAGGCTGGCATGGCGTACCACATGGTGATGCAGGTTGGTGTGGTGATGCATGTGGTGCGGCCTGAAGTGAGGCAGGTCAGCGTGGTGATGCACCTGGTGAGGCCTGGAATGATGTAGGTCGGCGTGGTGATGCACGTGGTGAGGCCCGAAGTGAGGCAGGTCAGCATGGTGATGCACATGGTGAGGCAGGTTGGCGTGGTGATGCACGTGGTGAGGCAGGTTGGCGTGGTGATGCACGTGGTGAGGCAGGTTGGCGTGGTGATGCACGTGGTGAGGCAGGTTGGCGTGGTGATGCACGTGGTGAGGCCTGGAGTGATGCAGGCCTGCGTGGTGATGCATAAAGTGATGCAGGCCGTGTGGGTGAGGGTGGTGGTGATGGTGTGTGGGTGCAAAATTCCACCCTAGGCCCCTCTTGTGCCTGGCAGCTCAGCGTGGGGCGTTTTCTCCTCCTGCCAGCCTCCTCACTTCCTTCTTTCTCTGCTTCCCCCACCACTTTCTCCACTGTGTGTATATCGGCCTCTGCAGGATCATCAACAACATCTGATCCTTCATCATCAGAAAAGGATGATGATCTTGCAGACAGAAAATTTCGCCACAGAGTGGAGATTTCATGGTCACTCTCCTCCTCTGATGCGTATTTTTCCATACTCAGCATCGTTAAATCTGGTTCTTCAGAGGAGGAGTCACTTTCCCCACTCACAATAGATGATAATGGTACATCTAACTCCCTCCCTATTGCACTATCACTAAGGCCTTTCCTTTGAGGGTCTTTTGACTTCGTAGGAGTGGAAGTCTGTGGGTGGGGGCAGTCGGCTGAGGGTTGGGAGACAGGAGTATCTCTCCACATAGGCCTATCCATCACAGAGGTATGCAGGCAACTGGAGTGTGACTGAGATGCATGTGGGAGGGTTGCCAGTGGGTGCGGGTGATGAAAATAATCAGCTGAAAATACAAACAATGGCACAAATTACTAGATCATGTATACATGACTCCCAGACGGCCCCAGAAAGACATGTATACATGACACCCGGAGGGGATGGGTTAACAGTGCTATTTAATAGGGAATGAAACATACATCAGCTCATACCTCATCTATGCCTCAGAACACTATTTGCCTATTTCAGGAAGGATGATCCTTTAAAATTACGTGATAGTACATGACAGCATGTTGCATAGCAACTGAGTCCCCAAGAGAGGTGTCAAGAAATGTCTGGACCCGTGATCCATATGGTGTGATGACCATTTGAATTTCCCTGCACCACTGTTTCACTCGTCTCTATCAGTTACCATACCATGCTTGACGTTTCCTCCTGTTTCATGTCTGCTGAACACCTCAGCTTCCCCTCTAAGCCTCAGATTTTCCTCACTGCAACCCAGCTGATGGAAACCAGTGGCAGCACCCCTGTTGTGTGGCCTTCTACCTCCCCTACACTGATTTACAGTGCCAGGGTGGTTCTTGTTGTCCCAACCTTGAAACTTCTGAAAATCCACTCTCTAGCTAAAACTATTGTGCCAGTCTCTGACTGATATATCAGAGTCATCTACTTGTTCAGTAACTGTAATGACTTTCAAAAATTTTTTGCTGATGTCATTTATAAAATGGAACACTTTCTTTTTACTGCACATAATTTGAACACTTTATTTTACATCTCATTACTTTCAGTGCAATATGGAACTACTTTTCCATTTAACAATTTGCTTGATGAACAAAGTCATATTTGTTCATTATCACCGATGTAGAGTAGTTTATGGCTACCCTTATTCCTGATTGAGTCGGATATAGCTCAGCACAACCTGTCCTTGAATTTGCGACAGATCCTTATGGCATCTGCCACTCTTACTTCTACAGTGAGCCCCACTGATTATGGTATGATCTCAATAAACTCTCCTGTTACTCCCTAAGTGCCTGTTCACCTGCCCAAGAAGAGATATCTTTTTTTTTTTTTTTTATGCAAGGAAGACGGAAACCATATAGTAATAGGCCATAAGATTGTTCCCAATAACAGAGAGAGAGAGAGAGAGAGAGAGAGAGAGAGACTCTTAGACACACTGAGTTTAAAGGATAAGAGGTCATAGGCAGTAGGGAATACTGACAGAGGAAGACAGTTCCAGAGTTAACCTGCTGCATGCAAGAAGAACTGTGAGAACTGGTTAACTCTTATATTATAGAGTGGTGGGCACAAAAGGAGTGCGAGTTTGCTTCCAGACGGGTGCTGTGCACCCGCCGTAATGGAGGAGGGATGCATGCACAGTCCATAAGGGCAGTGGCCACTGGGGTACTGATAGAAAAGAAATAAACATGCAACAGTGAGGAGAAGAGACAAAGGTTGAAAGCAGCCAGTGAAAGGAGGAGACTTAATGAAACGAATAGTCTTTGACTCTACCATTTTGAGATGACCTGTATGTGGGGAGCTTCTGGGGGGATAAAGAATTTTGACATTTTGGCACAACTGATTTGACAACCCGTATTCAGTATGTCTTTCTCTTGACATGATTATCGCTTCCATTGCCGAGATCCACATGAGTGTGTTCTGTATATTGCTATGATTTTCGTCTTGGGCATAGCTGGATGCATTCCGTACCCCCTCAGTAAAGTGAAAAGTTGATGTTATTATCAAACTTTTTTTGTGTAGTCCAAAACAAGGAGATAGTTTCTAAAAGTCAGAGGGAAAACCCTACCTCTGAATCATGTGCAAAGTGCATTTGCCTGGCATTGTTAAACATCTGATTTTTTACTTGGCTTTGCCCATTCCAAGTGCAAAGAAAATTGTAATACAATAAAGTCGTGCCAAGGCACTGCAAACCCTTCCCCGGCAGTCATTTTAGGGCTGACGCATAAACATAACAGGATATCTAGTCAAAGATGTCACATGTCAAATTTAGAGTAAATCGGGTGAAAATTGACAATTTTATGCCCATTTGAAATTTTAGGCCCGACCCACCTGATATATATATATATATATATATATATATATATATATATGTATATATATATATATATATATATATATATACAGAGAGAGAGAGAGAGAGAGAGAGAGAGAGAGAGAGGTATTGTTTTCGTTCGGTTTGCCCGTTAGTTTGTTTGTCTGTCTGTCTGTCTTCCTGTTAACAACTTTACGCGAAAACTGCTGGTGCGATTTTGACTAAACTTACAGTAATAATGGGCTATGACCTTCTGGTCACCAGATTTTATCTTTCCCCAATTTGAGCCAAGGGCCAGGCTATAGGCCCGAAGAATATACAAAAACAATCGTTTTTTCACTATAACTCCTTTTAAATTCGTCATATCGACAGGAAACCAAAACCTAAAGGCGCATCTTTCAAATCTGCATCCTATAACATGTCTCAGTACATCAGGGGGGTCACCTCCATTTAGCGGTAGGGGGTCCATATCAGGTGGGTCGGGCCTAAAATTTCAAATGAGCATAAAATTGTCAATTTTCACCCGATTTACTCTAAATTTGACATGTGACATCTTTGACTAGATATCCTGTCATGTTTATGCGTCAGCCCTAAAATGACTGCCGGGGAAGGGTTTGCAGTGCCTTGGCACGACTTTATTGTATTACAATTTTCTTTGCACTTGGAATGGGCAAAGCCAAGTAAAAAATCAGATGTTTAACAATGCCAGGCAAATGCACTTTGCACATGATTCAGAGGTAGGGTTTTCCCCCTGACTTTTAGAAACTATCTCCTTGTTTTGGACTACACAAAAAATGTTTGATAATAACATCAACTTTTCACTTTACTGAGGGGGTACGGAATGCATCCAGCTATGCCCAAGACGAAAATCATAGCAATACACAGAACACACTCATGTGGATCTCGGCAATGGAAGCGATAATCATGTCAAGAGAAAGACATACTGAATACGGGTTGTCAAATCAGTTGTGCCAAAATGTCAAAATTCTTTATCCCCCCAGAAGCTCCCCACATACAGGTCATCTCAAAATGGTAGAGTCAAAGACTATTCGTTTCATTAAGTCTCCTCCTTTCACTGGCTGCTTTCAACCTTTGTCTCTTCTCCTCACTGTTGCATGTTTATTTCTTTTCTATCAGTACCCCAGTGGCCACTGCCCTTATGGATTGTGCATGCATCCCTCCTCCATTACGGCGGGTGCACAGCACCCGTCTGGAAGCAAACTCGCACTCCTTTTGTGCCCACCACTCTAATATAAGAGTTAACCAGTTCTCACAGTTCTTCTTGCATGCAGCAGGTTAACTCTGGAACTGTCTTCCTCTGTCAGTATTCCCTACTGCCTATGACCTCTTATCCTTTAAAGTCAGTGTGTCTAGGAGTCTCTCTCTCTCTCTCCCTCTCTCTCTCTCTCTCCCTCTCTCTCTCTCTCTCTCTCTCTCTCTCTCTCTCTGTTATTGGGAACAATCTTATGGCCTATTACTATATGGTTTCCGTCTTCCTTGCATAAAAAAAAAAAAAAAAGATATCTCTTCTTGGGCAGGTGAACAGGCACTTAGGGAGTAACAGGAGAGTTTATTGAGATCATACCATAATCAGTGGGGCTCACTGTAGAAGTAAGAGTGGCAGATGCCATAAGGATCTGTCGCAAATTCAAGGACAGGTTGTGCTGAGCTATATCCGACTCAATCAGGAATAAGGGTAGCCATAAACTACTCTACATCGGTGATAATGAACAAATATGACTTTGTTCATCAAGCAAATTGTTAAATGGAAAAGTAGTTCCATATTGCACTGAAAGTAATGAGATGTAAAATAAAGTGTTCAAATTATGTGCAGTAAAAAGAAAGTGTTCCATTTTATAAATGACATCAGCAAAAAATTTTTGAAAGTCATTACAGTTACTGAACAAGTAGATGACTCTGATATATCAGTCAGAGACTGGCACAATAGTTTTAGCTAGAGAGTGGATTTTCAGAAGTTTCAAGGTTGAGACAACAAGAACCACCCTGGCACTGTAAATCAGTGTAGGGGAGGTAGAAGGCCACACAACAGGGGTGCTGCCACTGGTTTCCATCAGCTGGGTTGCAGTGAGGAAAATCTGAGGCTTAGAGGGGAAGCTGAGGTGTTCAGCAGACATGAAACAGGAGGAAACGTCAAGCATGGTATGGTAACTGATAGAGATGAGTCTGGGTACTTCTGCGATTCTTGTGAAGCAGTGACATCCAATAGGTAGTTCCATGTTCATGATGACCTTCTATGCCATTACCGTGACGCAACCAATAAAAACCCATTTGGGGACTAAAATATCCCTTAAACCTGAATATGTTCAAAAATCAAAAGGATTTTGAATGCTCATTCATGTGCATGCCCAGTATCCTTAGTTCTGATTACCTGAGTTGCTAGAATCTCACGACCAACATATTCATTTTGGCGATAATGTTCCATTTACTTCGTCATTGCATTTAAACATGCAGTAGGGTAGTTGGTGGCCACAGAGGCTGTAGCTGCAGTTTTTTGTCCATAGCGCCAAAGAACGGGAAAGGCTGGGAACCGCTGTTCTAATACATCATACCATTTTTTCCCCAATAAGACACTTGTACAAAACCCTTGCAAATCGCAATGGTAGCACAGGCTTCGGTAACTTTTTGTTTCAATTATGAGACTGTTATGACTGATCATATCAATTAAATTAAACTGCAGCTCCAGTGTCACTTGGGAAGGAGTGGGAAGATCACAGTAATGGAAGGGATACTGAAGCGAGAACAGAATGGTGCTGGGCAGTGAAACGCTTATCATCCCCTCACACACACACACACACATACACACACACACACACACAGATATATATATATATATATATATATATATATATATATATATATATATATATATATATATATATATATATATATATATATAAAATTTGGTTTTATGCCAGGTATCCCCGAAGGGCTAAGGCGTTGCCCCTGGGTAGAGGACTTTTGGATTGGAGCATGTAGCATATATATATATATATATATATATATATATATATATATATATATATATATATATATATCTGTGTGTGTGTGTGTGTGTGTGTGTGTGAGGGGATGATGAGTGTTTCACTGCCCAGCACCATTCTGTTCTCGCTTCAGTATCCCTTCCATTACTGTGATCTTCCCACTCCTTCCCAAGTGACAATGGAGCTGCAGTTTAATTTAATTGATATGATCAGTCATAACAGTCTCATAATTGAAACAAAAAGTTACCGAAGCCTGTGCTACCATTGTGATTTGCAAGGGTTTTGTACAAGTGTCTTATTGGGGAAAAAATGGTATGATTTATTAGAGCAGCGGTTCCCAGCCTTTCCCGTTCTTTGGCGCTATGGACAAAAAACTGCAGCTACAGCCTCTGTGGCCACCAACTTCCCTACTGCATGTTTAAATGCAATGACGAAGTAAATGGAACATTATCGCCAAAATGAATATGTTGGTCGTGAGATTCTAGCAACTCAGGTAATCAGAACTAAGGATACTGGGCATGCACATGAATGAGCATTCAAAATCCTTTTGATTTTTGAACATATTCAGGTTTAAGGAATATTTTAGTCCCCAAATGGGTTTTTATTGGTTGCGTCACGGTAATGGCATAGAAGGTCATCATGAACATGGAACTACCTATTGGATGTCACTGCTTCACAAGAATCGCAGAAGTACCCAGACTGGCTATATACTGGTAACAGAATAGCGACCAGTCCTTAACCCAAACTCCATCAAGAGACTCTGAATGTGTCCTTAGTGGATAGATCGTATCTTAACTGGATGAATATTGTTATCTTGCACTATCTACAGGAAGGCTAAGAGAAAAAGATTTGCTTGGGAAATTTTGCCTCATGCAAATTAATAGGAAATTCTGTAACTACAGATGCTTAAAATCATCCCATGACCCTCGAGAATACGCTAATGCTCCACAAAGGACCATGACCCCCAGGCAAGGAGGCACAATTTTAGATAATGTATTGCAATGCCTGGTGGCATAGTTGTAACGAAGTTGTGGGAAATTCCACGCTGTATGACGTGAGTTTCTCAATACCCTATCACTTCTTAGCAACTTCAGTTATGTAGAATGTCTCTCATGTATGTCATCTATTTTTTTTTTATGCAAGGAAGAAGGAACCAAAGGCTGAGCCTGCAGAACGTTCATTCCAAGAAAAAAATACAAAAACAATACAGAACAGAGCCAAATTCAAGATCCATTCATTTCGAGATGCCTGGACACACTGCGTTTGAAAGACTGGAGATCACAGGAAGTAAGAAATACAGACAGAGGGAGACAGTTCCAGAGTTGACCTATTGCATAAATGAAGGACTGGGAGTAACGGTTAACTATTGCATTAGTGAGTTGGACAGAAACGGGATGAGAGTTTGTTGCTAGACGGGTGCTATGCGCCCATCGTAGAGGTGAAAGGATCCAAGCAGACAGTTCAGAGGACCAGTGACCATTGAAGTAGCGATAGAAAAAAGATAAAGATGCAACAGTGTGGCAAAGAGACAGAGGTTGAAGTGAGCCAGTAAGAGGAGGAGAGTTGATAAGACGAATAGCCTTTTACTCCATCCTATTGAGAGGAGCTGTATGTGGGAAGCCTTCCCACACATGAGAGTTGTACTCTAAATAAGGGGGAATAACACCCGTGTATGAAGTCAACAACTGTGCAGAGGAAAAGAAGGCATGGAGTCGGCTTAGCACACCCAATCTCTTGGAAGCAGATTTTACAAGAGATGCAATATGATCTTTCCAAGATAAGTCCCGTGTGAATAAAACCCCAGGCATGTTCAAGGATGATGCGGGATTGTGCTGGATATTATTAAACATTTGTGGGTACTCCTGTGGAAGATGCTGACAGATTGATATGTGTAAAAACTGAGTCTTTGACGCATTAAAAACAAGATTATTATTACCCCAGTCAGAGATACGGGCCAAGTCAGACATTAGGGGTACCATAATCTCATCCCTTGTTTGTTGAAGTAACAGCTGAGATGGATGATGCGGAAACCGAATGGAAAGGAGAAGGGTGGAATCATCAGCGTACAAATGGATAGGGTTAGATGTACAGCTTAGAAGGTCATTGATGAATAGAAGGAAGAGAGTTGGTGATACAGTAGGACAGAGCCCTGAGGAACATCACTGTTAATAGATCTAGAAGAACGATGGCCGTCTACAACAGCAGCTACAGAACGACCAGAAAGGAAGCTAGAGATGAAGGCAGATAGAAGGATAGAAACCGTAAGAGGGCAGTTTGGAAAATAAAGATTTATGCCAGACTCGATCGGAAGTCTTTGAGATGTCGTGTGCAATGGTAAAGCTTTCGCCAAAGTCCCGAAAGGAAGATGACCAGGAGTCTGAAAGATAGGTGAGAAGATCGCCAGCTGAGCGTCCTTGACGGAACCCATATTGACGATGAGAAAGAAGGTTGTGATAGGAAAGATGCTTTAAAATTTTTCTGTTAAGAAGAGACTCAAAAACTTTTGAGACAGCATATTAAAGCAATTGGACGATAGTTAGAGGGTTGGGGATTATCACCCTTCTTTGGGACTGGCTGAATGAGAGAAACTTCCAGCAAGAAGAAAAGGTACAAGTTGAAAGACAAAGGCGAAAGAGTTTGCCTAGGCAGGGTGTAAGCACAGAAGCACAGTTCTTGAGGACAACAGGAGGGACTCCATCAGGCCCATATGCCTTGTTAGTATTGAGGCCAGTGATGGCAGAAAATACATCTGCTGTAGAAATTTTAATGTTAGCCATGAGGAAGTCAGAGGGCGGAAGTGACGGAGGAACAGCACTGGAATCGTCTAAGGTGGAATTGGAGGAGAAAGTCTGAGCGAAGAGATCTGCTTTATCAGAAGAAGAAATAGTTACAGAGTCATCAGAGTAGAAAGGAGGAGGGAAGGATGATGAGGTAAAGTTGTTAGAGAGGTTTTTGATAAGGTGCCAGAAGGAGCAGGAAGAATTCGAGGTGGAGAGTTGAGAGCATTTAGTACTGATGAAATTATTTTTATCAGAGCGAAGACCAGACTTAGCACGATTCCGGGGAGAAACGTAAAAAAGATGTGATTCAGGGGTGGGTTGGTTCCGGTATTTTCATCTTTACTGCAGAGATGCTTCTCACATCAGGCTCATTTCTACATTATCACACACAACAAAACTAAGACAAGAAAGCTCCTGGGGTTTTCACTGTCATCCGAAGCTTTATTATGTTGTTAACAGAGCCAATTGGCAGACTCAAAACTGCTTCCACTCACAAATGTCTATGAGTGACTAAAGGTTGGCTGAACTCCTGGTCATTCGTTACTGAGACAAGAGGGGAGGCAGCAGCAAATACTGGTGTTCATATTTAGATGATAAGACTTGAAGCTGTAGCCCAATAAGAACATTCGTGTAACAGAAACTAAGTCTGCCTCACTATCCCGATTCCCTGACCACGTACACGGAACTGATTCCATTGTGAAGGGGTTAGAACATTAACTTGGATACCATGGTGAGTGATATTGTAATATATTCTAGTTTCATTGCTAAGCCAGACACATTTGAAATACCTGGTTCACCGTCAGCCAAACTAAGAGGTTCCCAAATTAGTCACTCTGATCTTTCCTCGTCTTGCACAAGCCCGGATGTCTGAAGCTGGTGTAAATTTACTATCTGAATTCTAATCTATTCCCTTCCCTTGAGTTAGGGAGGTTGATCACATAAGTATCATCGGTATTTAACATAGCAAACAACATTGTTGACCCTACCATCATCCTCACTGTCTCCACCCATCACGCTTCACCCAAAACCTTCTCTCCTCCCACCTAATTGTGACTTGGTAAAGGATTCATGCCAGATGCCAGGAGGAAAAGATAAGTCGGTAATATAATGTAAAATAAAAGGAATCAATCATTCAAATAATAATAATGCTATATTAAAAAATAGTATTATTAACATTAATGGAATTAGTCAATTCATTTTCATATTACAAAAACAGTTCTAATCTTCTGTCCATCTCCACTAATTTCTTTCAGGCATTGCAATCAATAAAGAATCTATTGATATACACTCATCATTCAATAGAGAGAGAGAGAGAGAGAGAGAGAGAGAGATACATATATATATATATATAAATATATTTTTTTTTACATATATATATATATATATATATATTTTTTACATATATATATATATATATATATATATATATATATATATATTTTTATATATATATATATATATATATATATATATTGGGAATGAGAGAAAGAATGGTCGTGTTGTTGTGAGTGGTCCCGCATTGCTGAGTGCGGTGGATTGGTGATTAACTGGCCTGTTCGAACTGAACGACCTAAGTGTTCATGGATTCGTGTCTTTATGTGTCTTTTTGTTTTACCTATATATGCCGCCCTACAGCTGGCACACGTGAAGAGGTCAACAACGGATGCTTGGAAGTGTGAGGGAATGGTGTCTTTTACCTTGAAAATAACTCTGGATAGTTTTTTGGGGTTTTAAATACAACTCTAAGTAACACTTACGGGAAGTGTTCAGCTAGAAGTTTTTAAGTTTGTTTCTCAGTGTGAAGCTAAGGGGTCCAGTGTATGTTATGGGAAAGTATATAATGTTTTTTGGAACAGCGATGACTTGGACCTTTGAAGCCGTAAAAAATTTATTAAGGATCTTACCAATGTACGTACGTTTCGGTTAATCTTTTCGGGAAACCATTTTTAAACAACAAATCTTTAGGAAAATTAAATTCCTTATCAAGATGAAAATAATTCGAGCACAACTCATAAGCTCTATGAGTGAGGGTGCTGACTAGATTACGTTTGTAGCTCAGTGGGAGGAATGAGGAAAATTTCATGCATAATCCAATGAAAGTTGGCTTCCTGTATAAGGTAGTTTCAAAACTATTGTCCCTACGGAGAATATTTATATCTAAAAATGCTAAGCTGTTATTACTTTCTAGGTCACAAGTGAACTTGATGTTGCCATGCTGAGAATTCAAATAACTAAGAAACAACGGGACATGATTAATAGATCTAAAAACCCAAAAGATGTCATCAACATAACGATGATAAAACAAGGGTTTAAAATCCATGAACACTTAGGTTGTTCAGTTCGAACAGGCCAGTTAATCACCAGTCCATCACACTCGGAAATACGGGACCACTCACAACAACACGACCATCCTTTCTCTCATTCCCACTTCACAGTTCATTGTGGTAGCAACAATGACACGGACCCTCCAATTATGGAAGCTTTGTACCAATATCGTTTTAACCCTTCGATCAGTGACATGGCTTCCTGTGAGGTAAATTATTTTACAGTATTGCACTTACTGTTTTAGAGATACTTTTTTGCTTCCTTACTCCTACCCCATTCATTTTAGATTATATTACTTATTGGTTTACGAACACAGTATTTTAGCGGACTTCGATTTTTTACTTTCATGTTTTTAGTCTTGTTATGATCGTTATAGCATATAAAAATCTTAACTGTGTATATTTCTCGATTGTAGATTTTTCTCTGAAGATGGAATAAGTATTTTCCGAAACGTCAGCAAATAAAGACTCTAACTTCCCCACGATGTTTGTGTTCTGCCTGGTGATCCTTTTCCTATTACGTCTGCGATTTCCGCGCTCCAAATCTATAGCTGCAGTCATTTCTCATCATATATATATATATATATATATATATATATATATATATATATATATATATATATATATATATATATATATATATATATATATGAGAGAGTTTTCGATTTCAGGAGTCTACTTTCTTATGTAGCCTATTATGACCACTAGTGCATCACATATTAAATGTGTATATATTAAATGTATATACCTCTTTTTCCTGATGCATTACCTCTTATTATATTATTGAAAGTCATGTTTGTCTCTTCTAAAGGTATGACTGGAATTTCTGTCAATACTTGGTTTCATTGCATACGTGGTCTGTCATCTGAGTTCTATGCTTGGAGATGGCCATAGAGTTTTTCATCACTCTGGTAGTTTCTTCCTCTGTTATTTCACTATTTGGATTCTTTAATGCAAACATTTGACGTTTCTCTGTCCTTAGTCTCCTCTTTCCTGTCTTTACACAAGTAAATGTTTGTATGTATTATTTACTGTACTTTTATCTTGACTATAGCAGCTCTTTCATTAATGCTAAAAAGTTCCATAGTGTTCTTCTCAAGATGTCTGTTAACTAAGAATCCTACTCCATACAACCCTCCGATTTGCCTATAGAATAATACATGTCCACTATTTAATACTTTCTGATCTAATTTCTTCATATCCCTAAGACCTACATCCCATCTGATAGTGGATAGTTCTTTAATCAATACTAACAGATCAGCCTCCGTTCTCACAATCCTTATATTGTAGGTGCAGATGTTCATTAACCCACGTCCTTGGAAGTGGGAGGTGGTTGGGTGTTAAACTCGTGTTGCATCTCCTTATGGGTGAAAATGCTGAAATTGTTCATTTTCACACACTCACTTCTAAACCATATCACCTGGAACAATCAATTAACTACCAAAATACTCAGCAATCCTTTCGCTTTCCAGTGCAGTTCTCCCAAGGCCACTAGGCAGGGTCACTCAGATGCAGGAGGTGGATACTAGAGGTAGCTTTTGCATATGTCGAGAGGCAATATTCCGGTGTGCACAGTGGCTGCAGCCTTGGCTAGCTGTCATGCGCCGCTCTCTCCTAACTGCAACACTGCATCCCCTCACATTTCCCTAGTCATGAAGCATGTTTCATTCACACTGTATGTATGATAGGGTGGGTCGCTTCTATAGGTGATGGATTTTTATTTCCGGATTTTTTAAATGGCTGGGGTTGCGAAAGATGCCTTTTATATTAGTAATGAAAATTTTAAAATATGAGCTTCCTATTAACATATCTTCCACTGCCCCAAGTGGGTTAAATTTATATGTTATTTGCCAATAATATGAGTCTAGCCCCGTACGTGATGGACTTTCATTTCCGAATTTTTGAAAGGCTAGGGTGGCAAAAGATGCCTTTTATATTAATACCGAATATTTTAAAAATGTGAGCTTACTAGCATATCTTCCACTGCCCCAGTTTTATATGTTTATTGCCAATAATATGAGTTCTAGCCCCGTACGTATTCTTTCTTGCTAACTGCGTAATGATAAGTGGTTATATTTAATTTACTTTTTTATTTTTTGTCTTTTTTCCATGTATGCAATTCTCAGCTGATAAGACCTAAGGACCTATCACCCAGAGCTCACCACGAGGAGGTGGTTGCATGCAGAGCTCCACCCATGCCATCCCAACCACCCTGTCTTGAGCACTTTTGTATATTTATTGTCACTTTGGTAGTCTAAATTTCAACTACTTCATATTTAGTTTATAATCTTTCTTGGAGTCGAGAATACCCATAATATTCTGAGACTGTATTGTTGCTTTGATTTTGCCATCCCTGCTTTCCTCATCGCAGACAGATGCAGAAGCTTCGGTCACTTATTTGACACACCTCTCGACTGCTTGAGTGTGATATTGCAATTTCATTTCGAAATTAGCAGACTCTGTTCCATATCTGAGGTAGAGTTGAAGGTCATCATCATGCATTGCTCTTGTTAGTGGAGGTTTCATCCTTTCACACTCAGTCCAATCTATGAGGTCAGCGTAGTCCTGTGCGCTGAAGTTTATGGTTGGAACTTTGAACTGTCAAATATTGTGCTGTTCACAGCTCTTTTGCTGAGTGCGTGCTGCTAGAATTCTTCTCAAGCTAGCTCTCTCACAGCTGTTCTCTCATCAGTCAACATAGCAATCAGCATATTTTCTGGATGAGCATAATATGCATTGCGGCTTAGTACATCGTAAACTATCTGCTTTGCTTTGCCTTCTAGATAACGAGAAAATTTCACTAGTCTGAAGAAATGTCTAGGTCCATTATTACACATGGATCCTGTTTCGATGTGAACCATACTGGTGCATAAACTCTTCTCACATAGGTTGCCAAAATGTATAACTCAAAGGAGGGATTTTGAACATTCATGTACAACCGAAGAATTCTGTTGCCTGTAGTCACCCATCGAGAATGAGATATTGGACCCGGATTACGGTTTTCCAGATTTTTGGGACAAATACCTGATGAAACTGCATGACATATTTCATAAAGATACCTCTGATCCTTGCTGAGATCCTTCACTTTGGTTATGTCTGGTAAGGAATCTTCCGCAGCAATTGGTTCAAACTGCAAAACTGGCTTGTGTTCACAGTTATGTAGTGCTTTCCCAACTGCACCAGAAAATACACTTGGTCCTTTTGTAACACCATCAGTCTGTGCCATAAAATGACGCAGTAGCAACTCGTTAATATGTAAGAGACATACCAGCCATTGAAGGGGACGTCTTAAATGGAGTTCAAGTAACCGAATTATTCCCCCATTAACACCAGTAATCACATTAGTGCCATCACATCCAACTGCTGCATGGGAATCCATTTGGATCCCTTTTGCTTGTAAGCACTTTAAAATACTATTCAAAATTGCTTGAGATGTTCCATTTGGGACAGTTACGTGTGACAAGTATTTTGATCCTGGTTCAGCAATGTGAGATACATGTTCTTCAGTGATTGTCTCGGCATAATATGTCCCATCTTCTTTTCACATTTACTCTTGTCTTATCTTTTTTTCCATCAAAGTATAGTCTTACCAGAGAATCTGTGCAGTTGGTGTCAAATGTTTTTCTGATCTTCTCTCGTTCTCGCCTTATCTTATTTTTGTCAATTATGAGTGATTTATCTCCCTCAGAAATCATCCCAATATCTTCAAGAAATGCTGATGCTAGAGCTGCACTCCTATCTGAGATATGGTGTCTATCAGCTTCTCTAGCTAGAGTTGGAAGATGAATTTTTCTCATAGCTTTTGAGTTAGTAACTGAAGGTTTGGTGGCTTCAATGCAAATTTGTGAATCTGTCTCATCAGGGGAGTGTTGAAGAGGAGAATCATGACATTCATCGGAGTCACTGTCAGAAGTAGCAGGAGAATTGTGGTCACATGCGAGTTTTCTCTTGGCTTTAGCAGTTCTTTCTTGAGATTCTGTTTTTCGTTTCAATGACTTCCTTAGTTACTTGGTTTTCTTTGGGTCGACACTTCCAATCATCATCTTTCTCTCAGTTCTTTGGTCATTGAGAAGTAGCCTCTCTTCTACAGGCACTTTCCTTTCTTTTGGACAACTGCAGGTGGAACTCATCAAACATTTACAAGCTGCAATATCAAACAACTGAGATGCTTCACTTTTAAAATTCTCTAACCCTTTTTTTTTTTTGTAAGACTCATTATCTTTTCGCTGTTTGTAAGGCTTGAGAATATTGTGGTACTTGATATGACAAGCTTTGATTTTGGCTATAAATCTTTTGTGTGAAATGGTAGGAATGCTTGCCTTAGCCCATACAACTTCAACTTTGTTTGCAACCTTTTCAACAGTTTCCTATAATAACCACTCATTATCTGAACTGATTTCTTCCAAAAGACAGCATTTCATCAGTGATTCATGAGTTGGTAAAGTGTTCAGTGCAATGTCACTAGCTGCACCAAATATCGGGCAAAATAAATTTTTTCTGGTAGTACACGTATTGCCTGGAAGAAAGGAGAGAAAAATGTAATGTTATTATACTGTAGGGGCAAAGAAGAAAAATGTAATCTGTACGAGATCTCTAGATATAATGGGATAATAATTGTGAGAAACTGTGAAAGTCATGCCAGTAGTGGATGGAAAAATCCCATGGGACAGCACCCTTACCTCTGGCTCTCACCGCTCTTCACCAATGTTGGTGAGATAGTGAGTACTGTAATATTGTTGTGGAGCTATTTATAGGTTGGTTGACTGTAAGCAGTGTTGCCAAGGTCGAGTATAAGATGCTTTTACAACTCTAGCAATCGCAATATCTCAAATAGTTTCTGACCAATGCATGAATAATGGTTAAATTACTGAATAGCCTATTGACCTGCTCTGGGGCAGTAGATGATGATTTTTTTTTTTTTTTCATCATAAAAATTTAATTGATGTGTTCATCAAAACGCAACATTTGCAACCCCAGCTCTATCAATACAGCCAAAGTAATTTTTCCGACCCACCCTAATTGTAAAATGCTTACCATTTTTCCCAGTTTTCATCCACTCAAGAGTGACACTGTGACCAGTGGTGTTCATGGTGTAATAATCTTAACGAAAAAATTATACCTGAATGAAAATCACAGATTCTTATTCTAAAAACTTTTTTCATCACATTTTACTATGACTAAGCGCACATATCGCGTTATGTATTTTTCCGTAAATCTTACATTCTTATTTCTTACTCTGTGAAAATAACATATGAACAGAGTAATTTTCATTGCATGGTCAGTTGGTCATTATTGAAGTAATCACTAATCCACTTACGTGTATGGTTTATTTTTATTTAAATATTTACAAATACTGTACTATAGTGCCTCTCCCCGGAAAACAACTAAAAATATGAACAAGATGCCTCGGACCAGGACTGACCAAAAGGTGACTGCTAAGGACCAAACACAGGACACAATACCGGATGGCGACTTGGAATGTATGGGGTGCAAATGATGAGGTGAAAGAAAGAGAAATTGTCCAGGTGCTTGAGGGTGCAAAAGTGGATGTATGTGGGTTAGGGGAAACTAAATGGAGATGTGAGAGTGTGAGAGAATTAGAGTACGGATGGGGTATATATACAGGAGTAGGTGAGAATGATAGGGTAAAAGAAGGAGTGTTTATTGCTATGAGTAACATATGGAAGGAGAATATAAGAGAGGATGGATCAGTTGGCTCGAGGATTGCGTGGGTAAGATTGAAAGCTGGACCACAAATGTGGGCGATTGTGTGCATGTATGCGCCAATGCAAGACCGTGCAAGCAGAGTGAGAGAAGAGTTCTGGACAAATGTGGAAGTGTGCATGGAAAAGTTTGAAAGGAATGAGAGAGTGTTTTTGATTGGGGATACGAAGAGAAAAGTAGGAAATTGAATTGAATGAATGAAAATATGACATGGCGGCGCAACAGCAGAGGTCATATCGCAGAACAAAAACATTAAAAGAGAATAAAACTATAAAAAAACAATAAAAACCAAAGAGAGAAGTGATACATAACACAAACCTACAATATAAAAGAAACTACCAAAACTAAAACGTGGTGGAAAAAATGATGTTAAATGAGAACATTATAAAACACAAATTAAAATATGGTAAAGCCCTACAGCTTGTGGAGAAGGTCAGAACTCAACACAAAAGAGAGGGTGCCTCCCCCCATACCACAAGCCTCTTCCCCAGGCACCGAGGAGAGAAGGTACGATCCATTGCTGGCTCTGCACACGGAAAGGTACTGCCGACGAAGGTCCCCAAGATTGGGGCATTCCACAAGAATATGCTACACAATCTTACGGAACAGAGATAGATAATGAACACTTCGAGTGAGAACACCAAAATCACTACTGTCCCGCAAAGTTCCAGGTTCAAAACAAAAGAGTTAGGTAAAATTACAAGTTAAAGTTTAATGCTCAAACTAACAACTAAACATTCAGGACTCATAAGGATAATATAATGGCAAAAAACAGGTTAAATATATGGTTAACTGCAATAGCCTCTATTAACACTAAATTAGCAAGAGTAAATTTATCTAAGTCAGCCCTGATAAAATGAGAAAACCGGATAATGCCCAGTTAATGCAAGATATATTATTACAGATACAAAATATTATTACTACTGGCTGACGGTAAAAACTTTACGTTAATCACAAAAACCTCACCAGGCCTACGAATTAACACCTTATGCTATACAGTACAAGAAAAAAAAATGTAATAACACTCATACTCAAATTACACAGCTGCTAGATGGTTGGAGACTTCCTGAGCACTCACAATAAAAACAACTGTACAGGGGAGGACAGAGATGTGAACAAAATGAGGAGTAGATCTAAGTGGCAATTAATGCAGAGACTGAGCTCATTATATAGGGGCCGGCAGAGCTTGATACAACTTGTAAGAAAGACATGCAAATGAAGCTATAGGGGATAAAGAGTTGACAATCCTGCTCTGAACAACAGAAAGAACGACTTACTCTACTATAAGGGGAGAAGGGGGGGAGTGAGGTAGAACACGCAAGCTTAGTCACTATGGAAGCCATGAGGCGAATCGTGATCAAACATGCAGCATACTGTACGTTAGAATTATACAAAGGATGATGAAATCATAGGCTTTGTAACACCTCCCCACAAAGAAAAAGAAATTTACAAAGGAAATTTCTTATTACTCTAAAACAATCTGTCTAAAGTCTAGATAAGCAATCTGCAATAACATTTTCTTTCCCCTTGACATTTTGTATGTCTAATGAATACTCCTGAGGAAGTAGACTCCATCTTGTCAATCTCTGATTTTTATCTTTAAACTTACTAAGGAATATCAGTGGGTTATGATCGGTATAAATGACTATGGGGTCAAAACCAGAACACAAATAAAGTGAAAAATGCTGTAAACCCAAAATCAAGGCCAAAAGCTCTTTCTCAATAGTTGAGTAGTTCTTTTGAGGTGGAGTGAACTTCTTACTGTAATAAGATACAGGGTGTTCAATACCCTGATCATCCTCTTGCAGCAAAACAGCCCCAGCTCCTGTATCACTTGTGTCAACAGCCATCTTAAAAGGCTTAGCAAAATTTGGAGTAGCGAGCACTGGCTGACTTAATAGGATAGCTTTAAGTTTGCTGAAAGAGGATTCACAGTTATCGGTCCAGACAAATTTAACTCCCTTTTTCAGTAGGTCTGTAAGTGGTGATACAAGAATTGAAAAGTTAAGAACAAATCTCTTGTAATAACCCACCATTCCCAAAAATCTTTGTAGCTCTTTCCTACTTTTAGGTCTGGGAAGATCACTTATAACCTGAATCTTAGCTGCTGGTGGTGCAACGTGTCCATCACCAATTATGTACCCAAGGTACTGAAGTTTAGCTTGACCAAACTCACACTTTGATAAATTAGCTACAAGATTAGCCTGAACCAAACGGTCAAGAAACTTACTGACATGGCATAGGTGATCTTTCCAGTTGTCACTGAAGATTAATACATCATCAATATAAACAACACATCCTGCCAAACCCTCTGTTACAACATTCATGAGCTTCTGAAATGTGGCTGGTGCATTCTTCATACCATATGGCATTACAGAACATGCAAAAGTCTTTCCTAGTGTTACAAAACATGTGATCTCCCTAGCACGTTCAGTCATAGGTACTTGCCAGTATCCCTTTAACAAATCAAACTTACTTATGTACCTAGCCCTTCCGATCTTGTCTATGCAATCTTCCACGCGAGGGAGAGGGTAAGTGTCTGTTTTGGTTATCTGATTAACACGTCTGTAGTCGATGCAAAGCCGCTGTGACCCACCTGGCTTAGGGACTAGAGTGACAGGAGAACTCCACTCGCTTTGACAGGGCTCAATCATCTTGTGGTCCAACAGGTAGCCAAGCTCCTTCTGGATGAGAGGAACTTTCACTGGGTTCACACGGTAAGGAGGCAGTTTAATTGGCTTTGCTTCTCCAACATCGACATCATGCATCAAAACAGTGGTTCTTCCTGGAGTGGCACGGAACACTTGCGGGTACTCCTGCAGTAATGCCGAAAACTCCTGCCTTTCCTCGGGAACTAGATGAGAAAGCTTAGTCTGGAGATCATTCTTGATATCAGGATTCTTCCCCAAACTATCACTCAGGCTCATACTGCCTAGGAGAACTTCACTTGCAGACTTGGGTGGAACAGCTACAGTGCAGACTGGGTTATTTTCGTCCCGCCTGTGATATAACTTTAGCATGTTGATGTGACAAAGTTGCTTGTTCTTTCTATGATCTGGTGTGGTGATGACATAGTTGACATCATTGAGTTTCTTCTCCACGAAATAAGGACCACTAAACTTGGCTTGAAGAGGTTGCCCATGCACCGGTAGCAGAATCAAAACCTGATCTGCCTGAAAGTGGCGTAACCTGGACTTCTTATCATACCAAGTCTTCATCTTCTCCTGAGCAGCTCCTAAATTCTCTCTCTCCAGCTGTAAAGCAGTGGACAGCCGTTCTTTGAACTTCATCACATACTCCAGCAGGTTGACGTCATCTTCCTTCCTCCGACAGCCAGCATTCCTTGAGTAGCTTAAGGGGTCCTCTTACTTCATGGCCAAACAGTAGTTCAAAGGGTGAGAAGCCCAGTGATTCATTTGGAGATTCTCTTGCGGCAAATACAACGAATGGAAGACCTTTATCCCAGTCTTTCTGATGTTCCAAACAGTATTTCCTGAGCATCGATTTGAGTGTTTGATGATATCTCTCCAACGCTCCTTGGGTCTGGGGATGGTAAGCTGAAGACGTGATCTGGGTGATGCCCAACTCTTTCAGAGACTGCTTGAAAACATTTGACATGAAATTACTTCCCCGGTCTGACTGCACCTCCTTGGGCAGACCAAACTTGGTGCAGAACCCTAGCATTTCCTTAACCACGTTCTTTGCTGAGATATTTCTAAGTGGAATGGCTTCAGGATAACGAGTAGCCATATCAATCAGGGTCAACACATAAGAAAATCCTGAAGAAGTCTTAGGAAGAGGGCCCACAATATCCACTAACACACGCGTGAATGGCGCCTCAAAAGGAGGAATGGGAACTAGAGGTGCAACCTTTTCGGTCTGATTACACTTCCCCACAACTTGACAGGTGTGACAAGACTTACAATACCAGGAAACATCTCTGAAGATACCTGGCCAGTAGAAGTGTTTCAAAATGCGTGCCACAGTCTTCCTCACTCCAAGGTGTCCTGCCAAACTGGAATCATGAGCCACTCTAATGATATCCTGCCTACAAACACGAGGGATGACAACTTGATGTACAACCTCCCATTCACAGTCGGCTGATGCTGTTGGGGGTCTCCACTTTCTCATAAGTACTCCTGACTTTATATAATAACAAGCAGAAGCACCAACTGGCTCTTCCTCACTGCAAGCAGAGTTAGCTAGACTGTTCAACTCAGGGTCAGCAACCTGCAACTCAACCAACTCTTGATGAGACAAATTATCAACACTACTGGGTGCTGCCTCATCTGGTGAGTGGTCCAAATTAGCAAGAAAAGTGTCAGCTAGGATATCATCATCATCATCATCATTATCCTCTAAGTCACCAGTAACTTTAGATTTAGCCCTAGTGACAGCACATGCAGAGAACACATCAGGGACATCACAATCCTGGGTCGCAGTCACTGGTTCACTAGACAACTGAGGAGCTGGACACACTCGACTTCCACCAATATCATTTCCAAGTAAGAAAGTTACACCTGACATTGGGAGTGTCTCAACCAACCCAACCATAACGGAACCATTAACAAAACCAGACTCTAAATTCACTGCACAGAGGGACAGAGAAGTAATTATTCCCTACACCTTGTAAGATTACAGTTTCATCAGAGGAATTAACATTAGAGCCTAGAACACTGGTCAGCATAAGGGATTGACAAGCACCTGTATCACGATATATTTTAACTGATTTCCTGTTATTACTGTCCAGAGGACTGACAAAACCATCAGACAGGAAATTAGCACATGAACTCTTGAGAGTGTCACCCACGTTACTGCTCAAAAGAGGAGCTCCATCATGAGAATTTAATTTACCCCTCAAAGCAGGTTCAGTTAACTCCGTTCAAGAATTCTGGGAACTCTCAAGGGTGGACACTAGACCAATTGACTGAATATTTAAAGACTCCTTTTTGTTCACATCACGCTGTCTCCTGAAACATTTCTCCGTAGTATGACCAAGCTTACTACAATAAGTACATTTACTTTTCTGAAATCTAGAGGTGAAGCTGGCATTTACTTCCTGAGAAACATCATCTTTATTCTCTTTCCTGTTACCTGTACTCTGAGTAGAGGCAACGTACTTACTCTCAGCTTTCCCTTTTTCTTTAGAATATCTCTTGTGAGTGAGAACATATTCATCAGCTAAAACTGCAGCATCAGACAAATTATCTATTCTTTTCTCATCAAGATATAGGCTTACATTATTATTAATACACCTTTTGAAGTCCTCCAGCAAAATCATCTGCTTAAATTTACCAAAATCAGAATCCACATTCTTAGAATTTAACCACTGCTGTAACAGATCTTCTTTGATTTTTTCATACTCAACATGGGATTCCTTATCTTGCTTATAAGTTGTCCTAAATTTTACTCTATAGGCTTCAGGAACAAGCTCATAGGCCTTAAGAATCAAGCTCTTAACTACATCATAATTATCAGATTGATCCTGAGGCAAAGATGCATAAGTTACTTGAGCTTTACCGGTGAGAACACTCTGTAGGAGTACTGGCCAATACTTTTTGGGCCAATTAAAACCTGTAGCTACCCTCTCAAACAACTGAAAATACTTTGTTAAATCAGATTCATTAAAAGGAGGGACAAGTTTAACATTTTTAGCCACATCAAAATCATCAGAGCTAGATGATCCAGTTCCACTTTGTTTCATGCGATACTCATGGTCTGCCTGAATCCTAGGAATTTCGATTTGTGCCTGTGCCTTCTGAATACGAGCCAGAGATTCAGCCTCCTTAGTACGAGCCTCCTGCAGGGCTAGCTGTAACTTAGCTATTTCAATCTGCGTTTGCTCATCTGGAGGAGTTACATTAAACAAGCTTTTATTAATCATGTCAATAATTTGATCTTTAGACTGATGAGAGCGAACAGCAATTCCCAATTGTTGAGCAACAAGCCTAAGTTCATTCTTTGTTCTGTTTTCTACATCACACACTGTTTGCACATTCGACAAAAAATCTTTGGCTTCATCAAACGTAGTAATAGTAGACATCATGAATAAATCACAGTCACAAAATGTCAAGCAATATCCTTATGATAATATCCTGAATATCCTGATAAGAGGTCACCAAATTTATGTTACGGAACAGAGATAGATAATGAACACTTCGAGTGAGAACACCAAAATCACTACTGTCCCGCAAAGTTCCAGGTTCAAAACAAAAGAGTTAGGTAAAATTACAAGTTAAAATTTAATGCTCAAACTAACAACTAAACATTCAGGACTCATAAGGATAATGTAATGGCAAAAAACAGGTTAAATATATGGTTAACTGCAATAGCCTCCATTAACACGAAATTAGCAAGAGTGAATTTATCTAAGTCAGCCCTGATAAAATGAGAAAACCGGATAATGCTCAGTTAATGCAAGATATATTATTACAGATACAAAATATTATTACTACTGGCTGACAGTAAAAACTTTACATCAATCACAAAAACCTTACCAGGCCTACGAATTAACACCTTATGCTATACAGTACAAGAAAAAATGTAATAACACTTATACTCAAATTACACAGCAGCTAGATGGTTGGAGACTTCCTGAGCACTCACAATAATAACAACTGTACAGGGGAGGACAGAGATGTGAACAAAATGAAGAGTAGATGTAAGTGGCAGTTAATGCAGAGACTGAGCTCATTATATAGGGGCCGGCAGAGCTTGATACAGCTTGTAAGAAGGACGTGCAAATGAAGCCATAGAGGACAAAGAGTTGACAATCCTGCTCTGAACAACAGAAAGAACGACTTACTCTACTATAAGGGGAGAAGGGGGGAGTGAGGTAGAACACGCAAGCCTAGTCACTATGGAAGCCACGAGGCGAATTGTGATCAAAGATGCAGCATACTGTATGTTAGAATTATACAAAGGATGATGAAATCATAGGCTATGTAACAACAGTCAAAGGAACCAGACAGTTGTCGCAATAGGGAGGGGGCGCCCTCTCCATTAAATAACCATGAGTCAGCCTGGTGTGGTCAATCTGGAGGTGGGTGAAAGCTGTTTCCCACTGTCATGATAGTCCCACATACCCCCCATCGCCCAGGTTCCGATGAATGCTGCAGAGTTTGTTCGCCCCTACTGCATCCCACCTTCTCTGCCAACAGAGACGGACAGCCTCCACAATGGTTGTACATAAATCCTCAGATGGGACACAGAAATGAGGAGATGAAGGGCTAGAGGCAGCAGCTCTTGCCAAAGAGTCAGCACGCTCATTGCCAACGACCCCTGCATGTGCAGGGACCCAACACAGTTGTACAGAGTATCCTCGTCTACCTAGTAAGTAGAGCCACTCCAAGACAGACAGGACTAGGGGATGTGATGGAAAGCTATAAGACAAAGCTTGTAATGCACTGGCCGAGTCACTAAAAAGGGTAAAAGAAGCTGGAGGAAAACTAAAAATTAATTCAACTTTTACTAATATGGCTGTAAAATCAGCGATAAAAACAGATGTAGAAAGAGGGAGACTCCCTATATGACTAAAATCACGAAAAATGACACCAAAGCCTATCCCCATACGGGATTTAGAGCCATCAGTGTATACAGGAATTGAGTCACTGTGAGCAGAGGTGTGTTCTAAAAAATAGGACAAAGCTGCCTGTGAGGATAGGGAGGCTTTCCTTCCAAGAAAGTAATCACATGGTTGTACCTCTGGGAGAAGCCAGGGAGCCACTCGTGGGACATGCATAGGGCTCACAGGGTAGGACTGAACACCCAACTCCCCCATGGCAGCCCTCGCTCTGTACCCAAATGGATGGGTGTGGATAGCGAGGGTGGGTGATATAAAAAGGAAGAAGAGCGACCTCAGATATAGTCTTACAACTCAGTGAGGCCGGAAGTCGGTAAAGACGGTGCCAACACTGCACCATTAAGGACTGCCTGCGGAGATCTAGTGGCGGTTCGTTTGCATCAACCAACAGACTTTCAATTGGAGAAGACCAGAAAGCCCCAGTTGACAAACGAATTCCATCATGATGGACAGAATTTAGTGGCCACAGCCTTGCCTCAGTAGCAGAAAAGTATAACACACACCCATAGTCCAATTTGTTCCTTAATAAGGCATGGTAAAGGCAGAGCAGGATGGCTCTGTCAGCGCCCCAAGACAAGTAGGATAGAGTCCATAGGAGAGACAGGGCACGGAGGCACGACAGTCATAAAGAGTGGATAAGAGGAATCCACGTCAGTTTCCTGTCAAAAATAATACCAAGAAACCTTGTCTCATCCACACATCACACCCTGTGGCCATATAACTGGGGGTCTGGGTCTGCGTGTACACCTCTCAAACGGCAGAAATGCAAGGCCACCATCTTCGTTGGGGAGAAACAGAAGCTGTGCATGGTGGCCCACTGAGAGACCTTGTCCAGAGCAATCTGCATGCGGCGTTCAGCAGCGTTCGGGAAGCATGCGGCGTTCGGGAAGCAGCATACCACAGAGCCAAATCATCAACATACAGCGAGGCTGACACCCCTTCCGGAATTGAGGACACAATACCGTCCAAAGTTAGAGCGAAAAGGGTTACACTGAGGACAGTTGAGGCACCCCTTCCTCCTGAGGGTACGAATGAGACAGGGTGACACCAACCCTAACCCTGAGTGAATGGTCACGCAGAAAATTTACTATAAATAGGGGCAGCCTGCCACGTAAACATAAAGAATGGAGTTGTTGGAAGATACCAAACCGCCATGTAGTATAATATGCCTTTTCTAGGTCAAAGAAAACGCACAGCAGATGCTGCTGCCTAGCAAAAGCATCACAAGCTGCAGCCTCAAGACAGACCAGTGCATCTATTGCTGAGCAATATTTTCGAAAACCAGACTGACACGGAGAGAGACATTCATTCCTTTCTTGGAAATACATTAGGCAAGTGTTGACCATTTTCTCAAATAATTTACACAAGCAAGATGTTAAGGCAATTGGCTGATATTCCAGAGGACTGAAACCTTCCTTCCCCGGCTTTTGGAATGGCAGGACGCCAAGAGGAGGGAAGAGAAGATTCCTTCCAGATTCTAATAAAAAGGCTGAGGAGAAAAGACAGTGCTTCATTATTCTGGTGTCGAGGCATTGTGTAGGGAATATCATCTGGCCCTGGTGAGGTGTCATGACAGATAGAATGGGCAGATTGGAGTTCACGTTAAGAGAAAGGGAGGATTGTAGGATTCCACATTCTCTGAACGGAAGTCCAACACCCTTGCCTCCTCTATCTCCCGTTGTCTGGCAAAAATTGGTGAGCTAGTGTCTTTTTGACTGGCTGCTGCAAAGGCAGATGCAAATATATCAGCTACATCTGTAGGGTCACCAACAAGCTCACCGTTAGACATCAGCACAGGGGACCTGCTTTGAGTGAATTTTCCTGAGATCTTTCGCACCCTCTTCCACACCTGAGACACTGGCATCTTTGAGTTAACAGGTGACACATAAGCCATCCAAGAGTCCCGCCTAGCTTGTTTCAGTACCTGATGAGCTTTAGCCCAAGCCCTTCTTAACTCGGCAAGATTATGCTCTGTTCTGCATCTATGATAACGGGAGAAATCTAACTTCTTAGCACATACAGCAATGCTGCAATCCTCATTCCACCATGGGACAGGTCGATAGCGATACATGCCAGAAGTTTTAGGAACAGCAAGAAGGGCAGCAGATTGCAGAACGGAGGTAAAGAACGAGACAGCCTCATCAATATGCAGAAAGTCTTCAATTGAGACATCAAAAGAAATTAGAGAAGAGAAAAGGGACCAGTCCTCCTTAACCAATCTCCTCCTCAGTAGACAGGAACAGGGACTAGAGGCTGCTGCAGTAAGGAGGATGGGAAAGTGATCACTTCCATGGAGATCCCCCATAACCTCCCAGGTAAAGGCCAGGAGACAGTCAGAAGAGCAGATAGAGGTGTCAATTGCAGTAAATGTGCCCATTTGGGGATGAAAATTTGTAAACACCCTAGTATTGAACAGGGCAAGATCCTTATCCTCCAATAAGGACGCCCCGCTGAGGGGAGTCACCTTGACGTGGTGGCGGGGCTTGAAGTGTGGCTGGCAGTGCCACCTACTTTGGAGGCATGCCTACCTATGTAGGGTTCAGCATTTGTTGGTCTCGTGGACCAAGCACCCCCCACATCACTGGTGGAGGAGGCCTGTTGGTGATGTTAGTTCCTGCCCACTTGCTACCTAGGGCAGGACAGTCGCCTCCCCACGTGTTTGCCATGCATGGCGTCCCATACTGCTGGGAGGTAGGAGTCCTGGGGGTTGAGCGATGGTGCACGATGTGCCCTGCAGCTAGCAATGCACCTCTTTGGTCCCTTATTCTGGCTAGACGGGTGGCCTGGTTGGGCCCGACCAGGTCAATCGGCTGGTCATGCGTTGGCTAGGGTCAAGTGGGCACTGGGGAGACTGGTGGCTCCTATTGTCCTGAGGTCGCCCTCGTCCGGGTCCCCCAGTTTTTTTTTTTTTTTTATGTGTCCGACTCTGGGCATAGGCTTCACAGCCTGCTTCGAAGGCCCAGTAGTCCTCCTACGTACCGCACACCTCTACATGTCACCACTTCGGCGCTAACACCCACCGTCCATATTGAATACATGCTAGGGCTGTCTCATACAGGACTGGTGTAATGGTATTAGCGGGGGTATTTTTACGACATGTCAGCGGGCCTTCTGGTAGATCAGTAAAGTCTGATTTTATGAAATTCAAATCCTTAAACTGTTCCCTGCCCCAGCGGGATTTGAACCCGGGTCCGTCAGGACTGCAGGCCAACTCTCTACCGATTGAGCCACCGCCTCCTGCGTATACTCTCCCACTACCTCTGCGGTCGCCAGTGGTCTTTTCCCTGGCATCTGACCTCCCCTTGTTGGGCTCCATGGTGGGTGGAGGGGTGGGGGAATGAAGGTTTCTTTTATTATCGAATCCACTCCCCTCGAATTTGGTGCTCGTGTGGAGGACAGCCAGACTTTCGAGTCCCCTGCCAGCGAAAACCCGCATTTAAGGGTACTTTTTTGTGCTGGAATCCGGGAAGCTATCGCATACGATACTCTTTATGCTGCCATGAGGCCTTTTGGTGTCATGAGCAGATTAAAGTTGATTTTGTGCGAGGATGGAGCCTCATTTGATGCTTATGTTACCTTCTATGAGAGCGCTTCTGCACTGGCTGCTCTACTAGCTTTAGATGAAGGTACTGCATTACTTTGATGCAAGGGTAAACTTTTCAGTGCAGTGAATCTGTCTGACAGTGACTTTGACTTCATACCTAAGTCTTTTGAGGATGAAGACGGCATTCCAGACATTCCTAGGGACGTTCCTAAGCCATACTGGCATGTCGCCACATATAAGGACGGACTCAGCAATTTTATCAAGGGATCTGAATGCCTCAAGAGGAAAATAGGGAATATCCCTGACAGCAATTTGAAGAGGTATGGGAGAAATTTGTTAGTCAAAGCGGGGAATGACACACAGGCCGCCCTTTTGTCTAACTATATTCCATCTCCTGACTCGGTTCTTCAGTCTGTCTCCCCACATAAAACCTTCAACACTGGTAAAGGAGTCATTTACAGCAGTGATCTTTGTGATTTTAAGGATGAAGAGATACTGCATCGTTGTCCTGCGAATGTTATTGAAGTAAAGAAGCTGAAAGGCGCAAATTCCGCTATTTGTCTGACATTTTCATCACCTCATCTGCCAGACTACATCAAAATCAGACACCTGAGATTTCATCTCAAGAAGTTTCGCCGTAGGCCAACACAGTGGTATAACTGTTTCGAATATGGTCATGTGAAGGACTTCTGCAAAAGTCAGAAATTATGGTTTATTTGTTTTGCCAGTCACTACCCTGAATTATGCTCTAACTCTAAGTTCTGCAAGCATTGTGGTGGTGCTCACTCTCCTAATTAAAAAACGTGCCTGTGGTACCAGTTCGAGCTGAAAATCATTGCACTCACTGATAATGAGCATATTAGCTTTGGAAGCGCTCGGCATCGGTTGTTGACGGCCCACAAACACCCTAGCTCCAAATTTTCAAGTATCGTCCAAGGGTTTCAATCCCATCGTTCTGATGGACAGTCCCCTAAACTTCCTCGCACAACTATTAGCAGCACTAAGCATAATGTCCCTCAGTCACCCGCTAAGCCTCTTCCAGCTTTTGGCGACAGGTCTTCTGTTGGTCTTTCAACTTCTTCAGATTTGCATTTATCCCAAGCCCTTCCTGGTACTGGTATTGTCTCTGGTAAGGGCCCCTCCTTTTCTCGGTCGTCCTCTGCCCAGTCATTGTTACTTCGCACTTCAAAGGCCGTCAGTAAGCAGAATGCAGTTGCTCCCTCTGTGCGGGACCACTCTCGAGCAATCTTGCTGTCTCCCCGTAAATCAAAGGCCGTCAGTAAGTGGAGAGCGGTTGCTCCCTCTGTGGGGAAGCATTCTCGAGCAATGTCGTTGTCACCTCGTCTTTCAAAGGCAATCAGAAAGCAGAGTGCAGTTGCTACCTCTGTGAAGGAGCACTCTCGTTCAATGAATGTAAAGGCTGACAATGACTTCACTTGTCCTCCCTGTTCTAAGAGATCCCGGAACTCTTCTCCCCCTATGGATACTGGTGGTATCCCACTATCCAATAAGTTCTCAAATCTTGATAAGGACTGTTCACCTGACGACCGTTCGATGGATGTTTCTCCTTTACCTTCTGTCTCAGACCCCCCTGTAGCGTCTGGTACAGCTGTCCATCCCCTCCTGAAACAACAAAAACCCGTGTCTGTTTCGTCTGAAACTTCTAAGTTCCCAGTCACCAAATCCAATGTTGACAAGTCCGTGAGGAGCCGTCGTCTGCCATTGGACACTGATACCAAACGTGTGCCTTCATCTTCCCAACAGTGTAATGGAAAGGTTGGGGCTTCTGACGTTAGCAGGTAATTTTCCATTCTGACATCTTGCAGTGGAATTGTAAGGGTCTTCACTCTAGGTCTGAGGAACTAAAATTTTAGTTCTGATGCATGACTTTGATCCAGGTATCGTTTGTCTCCAGGAGACCATGTTGGGCTCTGAGGTATACAATCCTGGATTGAATTATACCTTTCATGGGTCTGCCCCTCCGCCAGGAAATCGTGCGTAATGGGGTACAGCAATAATTGTTCACAGGTCCTTGCAGCACTCTTCTGTTCAGCTGCAGACGACTCTTCAAGCCGTTGCTATTACGGTTGTATTGGAATATTCGCTCATGGTATGCTCCTTGTATCTTCCACATGGTGGTGGTTTCAGTGAGCATGACACTGAAGACTTAATCCGTCAGCTTCCTGCCCCCTTTCTCCTTCTTGGGGACTTTAACACCCATAATCCGCTATGGGGTGGTACAATTTTGGATGCTGGTGGGAGGATTATAGATGATATACTCCAATCATATAGTATCTCATTTTACAATGATGGCTCTATGACTTACCACAATGTCTGTAGTGGAGCCTCCTCTGCTACTGACTTGAGCTTGTGTTCTCCCTCCATCCTTAGGATGGATTTTCATTGGTCAGTAAATCCCTTTCTGAATGGAAGCAATCATTACCCAATCCATTTAAAGTGTGTGAAAAATGTTCCTGCTCATTCCTCTCCTAGGTGGAGGAAGCGGGAGGCTGATTGGTTGAATTACAAAAACGGTATACTTCTAGCTAGGCCTTTCGAGTCCTTCTCTATTCACTTGGAAGCCTATGATTATTTTGTTGCTGTGATTATGGGCAGTGCCCACGTGGCCATCCCTATGTCGAAAGGTAAACCGAGTCGAACTGCGGTCTCCTGGTGGAATAAAACCTGTGCCATACTAAGGAAAATTTCGAGAAAATGTTATCGGCGTTACAAGACCAGTGGCTCAGCTGCCACACGCTAAATTTACCAACGTGCCATGGCAAAGCAGCGTCGCTACTTTCAAAAGGCCAAGCGGGACTCCTGGATATTTACATCAACGGCATTAATTCCAAGACTCCCTCTAAAGTTATATGGAGGAAAATTAGAAAGCTTTCAGGCAAATTTATCCCATCTCCCAACCCGACATTGAAAATAGGTGGCAACCTCATCACTGATCCTGCTGAGGTTGCAGAGACCTTAGGGAGACATTTTGCTGATGTCTCCAAGTCCTCTCGAATATCAGGGAATGGTATTCCTGACATGCCTCTACCTTCTTCATCTTCTTGCAATGCTGCCTTTAATGCCCCGTTCACACTACGGGAACTGGAAGACGTTTTGTCATCGATTACCCCTACATCTCCAGGTGAGGACAACATTCTCTATTCAATGCTCACAAATTTGCCTGTTATGGCTACAAAGTTCCTCCTAAAGATCATTAACAAAATTTGGGAAACGGGCATTTTTCCTTCCAGTTGGAGAGTTTCCCTCATGATTCCCATCAGCAAGCCAAACAAAAATCCCCTTTTGGCCACCACCTATAGGCCTATTGCATTGACCAGCTGTGTTTGTAAGATGATGGAAAAGCTAGTTAATGCAAGGTTAGTGTGGTACTTAGAATCCGAAAAGCTGCTTTCTCCTTACCAGTTTGGGTTTTGGAAGAACCGTTCGACATTAGACCCCCTCCTGATCCTCTCAAATAAAATCCAGCAAAGCTTTGCCAACCATTGTCAGACTATTGGGGTGTTCTTTGACCTCAAGAAGGCGTATGACACAACTAGGCACACTAGTATCCTTCTTCAGCTGTCTTGATATGGCATAGAGGGAAATATGTTTCACTTTATCCTCTCCCTCTTGTCGGAACGTTACATTAAGGTTCATGTCGGAAATGTTGTATCCAGCCCTTATAGGCAGGAGGAGGGTGTTCCCCAAGGCAGCATTCTTAGTGTCACCTGTTTCACTGTGGCTATCAATGGTGTTCTCGATCAGATTTCCCGCCCTGTGTTGGGCTCCCTGTATGCTGATGATTTGGTAATTTGTGTGTCTGGCTACGATGCAGTCGAGATTAGTCATCACCTGCAGAAGTCCATATGAGGCGCTCCGAATAAGAAGGGTGAAACGCTCCAAAATAAAAAACGTCAGAAAACGCAGTCAAACTTCGCTCAACTTCTAATAACCATAACTTCGTTATATACTAAGATAGAACATTGCTTTTAGTCTTAAAATGAGCGTGAATCATTGCCGATCATGACACTGGTATTTTTGTTTCGGTTGAATGTAACTATTAAGAACAGGAAAGAGAAATATTACGTTTTGTTAGCATCATCTGTTATGGTTTTGGAAGTTAGAGGGAAGTTTAACTGCATTTTCTGCTTGTAATGTATAAAGTATTGATGTTCCATCACTATTAATGATAAAAAACAAAAAAGTAAGAATAACCTCAATAGACTTCCCACAATAGTGAATAATGATGATGAAATAAGAAGGGACATTTGGGCGACTCACGTCACAAACGCTCCGAGAGCGATCGCTATGAATACGCGCTGAGTACGCGCTGCCAGAACATCATTCTCAATGTCACTAAAGTTTCCTTCTTTCTTATTGTAATACTTTTAAAAGTATGGCCAAAACTCAAGTCATAATAATAATAATTACTAATAATGACACTACTAGTACTATTACTACTACTACTACTACTAATAATAATACGTGCTTCCCGCCAATATTCATTCTCAACGTCACTTCACTTACGTTTCCTTCTTTCTAATAGTAATACTAATAATTTGGGTAAAAACTTAAGTAATAATAGTACTAATAATGACACTACTAGTACTATTACTAATATTACTAAATAATAGTACTATTACCACTACTACTAAATAATAATAATGATGCCAAGAGGCAAGACAATCCGCATGTGTTAAGAACCCACTGGTTACTGTTCCAAAGTACTACTGCCTGTCGTAATACACCAATATTATTAATGATACTAATCCAGAAATACTATTATTAATAGTGTCGTAGCTGACTGAACCTACCCACGAGTAATAACACGGAATACACTTTAGTACTGCATGAGTAAACCAGTCTTACAGAAGGCATCAGTAACAATAATAATAACAGCATCATAACTATTATTACCTGTATTATTCTTATTCTTCTTCTTATTATTATTACTCTTACTAGGGCTTGAATATCATTACCTGTATTGTACAGTAAGACTAGTAAAATGTTATGGCTGTGATAATACTAATGATAGTAATAATAATAATAGTAATAACAATAATAATAATAATAACAGTAAGTATTATTAATAATACAGTAATAGTAAGTACTGCTATTACGATTATTATTATTATAACAATTTAACACTCACCAGTAATGGGTGAAGGCTGAAGTTCATGATTGTGTTATCCATGATGCATAAACAGTTCCAGGTCATCAACAGAAGAGGCATTCCATTAATCCATTCCATAATCCACTATCCCATAGAACGAGTGCTTGCTTAGGGTATGACCTTCATCACCACTCGTATCACTTTCTTCCCGAGGACGTGATGGCCCTTGAACACTTTCCTCATGATCCAGCTGCTTTCCTGACATTTTTGGCACAGTTTGAATGAAGTTGCACTAGTATGTCAAGGGAAAAAAACAAAAAAGCTAAGAGCGTCCGTGCTAGCTCCGCAGCCGGGAACAAAACAACAGGGACTGTCATGGCCGCCCGCATACTGGGCTCCCATTGGCTGCGGGCAGTCACGTGATGGTAAGCGGAGGTTCTCATTGGCTGATACAGCCCCCGCGCCACAGGACGAACGCACACAGGATACTCCGCCATTGTAATCCGGGTGGTTGCCCCAGGGAAGTCCCCAATAAGATAGGCGACTCGGCTCGGCTGGCGCCACTATTCTGACGGTACGAAAAGCCTCTCTTATTGGGATTTTCTCACTCAGCACGGAGTGCCTGCTGCACTGATGGTCGAGAGTATCACTTGGTTTTATGTGATTTTCTACCATATTTCCACTGGGAGAATGGACTTTTGTCCACTTCCACGTAAAAGTAGACACCTCAGTACAGTGCTATACCACATAAAACGCACTTTGAGGGGGGTGGCGTGTTTCGCCCTTCTTATACGGAGGGCCTCATATATACTATTTGTCGTTGGGCTGATGAAAATGGTTTTTGCTTTTCACCTTCCAAGACTGTTGCAGTCCGCTTCACTAGAAGCACATGCCAGGAGATTGTCCCACACTTAAAGTTAAACAACGACATCATCCCTTTTGAGAAGGAGGTTAAGTTTCTGGGCATGATCTTTGACTCACGTCTCTCTTGGTCACAGCACATTGATTATCTGAAGCTTAAAGTCAAGAAATCATTAAATATCCTTAGGGTGGTCTCTGGTTTTGATTGGGATGCTGATAGGAACTCCCTTCTCAGGCTCTATAACTCTTTGTGCTGGTCACAGATTGACCATGCATGCCAAATTTATTCCTCTGCATGTATGACCAAACTTCATGAGCTTGATGTGCTCCACAATATGGGACTACGACTGTGCTCGGGTGCCGACTGCACTTCCCCTGTGGAAAGTTTATATGTAGATACAGACCAGCTTCCTCTGGACTTACACAGGCATGAGTTAGGGCTTCGCTACATTGCGCGAATTAAGAGCAATCGTTACACCAATCTTTGTGTCGATGTTCTGTTGCAGTGTGACCTGTCTAAGTTCTTTGGTCCAAGAGCCTCTATACCATTCCAGATTCGCATGCTTCCTGTGGGTGACGCATCACTGAGGGAGCAAAAAATTGAACCAGTAAGCTACAGCAGTCTCCCTCCTTGGCTCATTCCAGAACCTAATGTGTGTCCCAAAACCATATGTAGAAAAATCTTTTTGGATGAAGAAACTAAATCGAAGTTTTTGCGCCATGACCTTCTCCACAGAGACTCAATAAAGTTGTATACTCATGGCTCAAAGTCACCCCATGGTGTAGGCTGTGCAGTCATCCATAAAGGGGGTGTACGTCTTGGACGGCTTTCAAATAATGCTTCTGTTCTCACTGCTGAACTAACTGCTATTGAGAAGGCTCTTGAAGAGGCTTACTTAATGCCGGGAAAGACGTTTACAATATATTCAGACTCCTATGGAAGCTTGACCGCCATTAAGCAGTTTAACACATTCCACCATATAATAAGGAAGATTCAGTCTTGGCTTTGGCGCCTGGCTACAAAGTAAAATTTGTTTCATTCTGCTGGATACTGTCACATGTTAATCTCTATTGGAATGAATTTGCTGATAAAGAGGCAAAATCGGCATGTTCTCTTCCTTCTGTTGGGTACAATAAGGTTCCCTATTCTGATTTGAAGACCGTTATCCGTAACTTTGTTTGGTCTGAGTGGCAGGCGAGATGGGGTTCCCCCTCCCTGGCCAATAACTCGAAGTATAAAGAGATTCGGCCATTAGTCTATGCCAGGTCATCCTCTTCTCGGGCTTCTCTGGGTTTTGAGACAAGGTTGACTAGGCTGCAAATTGATCATACGCGTTTGACTCATGGGTTCTTTTTGGACCGAGGGGTCCCACCCCAGTGTGACATCTGTCATGTCACAATAACTTGCAGGCATTTCTTATTGGACTGTCCGACCTATGCCCACTCTCGGGCGAAATTTTTAACAAACAGGGGATCCCTATCAGTTGTTTTAGGTAATAGGGCAAATGTTTCTAGCCTTATGGTGTTTTTAAAGGAGACAGGGCTACACTGCAAGCTGCGATTAGTGTTGTCATAGTTATGTTTCAGGGCTTGCTGTCTACATCTGTTTTCATTTTACCTACGATTTTAGTTGCATGATTACTGTGTAGTAGTTTTTGCTCTATTTATACTCATTCTTTTAAACTATCATCTTTCATATCTCACTCATCGAAGCGCTGAATGACCTATCAGATCCCAGTGCTTGGCCTTTTGCCTAAACTTCATATTCCATTCCATTCCAATAAGGATGCCAACAAACTCCCACGTTGGTTAACAAGACAGTCGCCCCATGAAGGGTGGCAACCATTAAAGTCCCCCAAGAGAAGAAAGGGCATAGCTAACTGGCCAAGAAGGTTCTCAAGTTCCACCCTACCAACTGCTGTGTTGGGCGGTAAATAAATGGAACACACTGTATAACATCGGTGGGCATATAACTGCACCGCTACACATTGGAGGTTGGACTGGAGATGAACTGGCCGATGAGGGATGTCAGGTCTCACCAAAACAGCACTACCCCCAACAGGACCCTGGGTTGGCGCTGAGTAAAAAGCATTGTACCCAAGTGGTGCATGGGGAGTGGCAAACCCTACAAGTTTCTTGGAGACACACACACATGTGGCACTTGGAGGGAAAAACCAGGTAAGAGCCCCCCCGGCCAGAAACGGAGTTACATATATCACTTTATTCCCCAAATCCTCTTCTACCACTACAACAAAGGTTTAAGTGAAAAAGATGTCCCTAAGATGGTTGAAAATTACGATTTTTAAAGGGCTGTGGAGAGAGAGAGAGAGAGAGAGAGAGAGAGAGAGAGCAGTGGGATCATGGATGTCCCATGCAATGTATGTTAACAAGGTAAACATTTATATAAAGGAAACTTGCAAAAAGCATAAACGACTGTACTGCTATTGATAGCCAACCACTCCATGACATTACCATTAGGTCCATTTTGGCTTAGTATTTTCTTCTCCCAAGTACTGCATCCTTGGAAACAAACATCATGTCCGGTTTTCCTACTTGAGTTAAGGCGATTTTACCATAGTATTCATGTCAAGACACGCACTTATTGTAGTCTGCATGTGTGTGAGGCTAAGTGTGAGAGGGAAAACCAGGTGAGTGCCACACAGCAGGAGATGACTGCAAGACGCGCCAATCGCTTGGCTCAACGCATACCACCAAGCTTTTTTTTATGACACCACCATAAAGGCACATGTCCTTACTTACCTAATGACATATTTTCAGTCTCAATATCTTATAGCTGACCTACACTAACACATATTATGGGTAAAAGTACTGCTACTTTGTCGTTGATTGTTCTCTAACAAGAGGAGAAAGAAGATGTTATTGAATTTTTTAATTTAAAATACCATTAATTATCAGCGTCTGAGTATCATTACGGAAAAGTAGATGAATTAGGCTACATGGGAAAAAAAAAACAAGAGCAGAATATCTTCACTGGTTGAAAAGTTGTCATATTTAAAGTACACAAACTTTAACAGCGTTTTTTTCTGTTTTCTTTTTTTGGCGCTTACCTGGTTTTCCCTCTAATGGTCTCATATGGGGGAACAAGTCAGGAGGATCCGCAGCTCCTCCCAATTACCGCTCATCCCTCGACAGTTCCATTATAGTATGCTGGCTGAAAATGCTATAGTATCCATAATGAAGGAAGAATCAGGATGAGGGGCGAGAGAACCATACCCCCCAAACGGGTTTGGACTGATGCTTATGAGTGTCCTTTGGAGGAGCCTGCCCAGCACCAGAAAGCCGCACCCTCTGTCTGACATTTGAGGGCAAACGTGGGGATGAGGAAGTAAGTTTTGCTACACTCTTTCTACTAGTGGGCATACCAGGTTGTTTGTAAGGCAGTTTGCGGGTTGCCTTTAGAGATGTAGGACGGCCAGTGCCTTCACCAGAAGCCCTAGAAGTGTAAGTCGAGTCCACAGGACTCGAGTCATTTTAAGAGGCCATCTTGTGCTTCAGATCTGAAGCACCAACGGGCTGTCCAACATCCCCATGTGGGGACTGGACCAGAGCCGAACCATCAGCTTCTATTGTCACCTGGCTAGATCCCTCAGCCTGCTGGACAGAGGGAACAAGAGAGGTGTCGACAGAAGGGTTGACAACAGACACCTTAGGTGGCCGGTCTTCATATTCAGAGGACTCTGATGAACAACGGTGACGTTTGCCAGGTACAGATGTAGCCTCAGGCATACTGGCTATGATGGGAGCAGGAGTCTGGTCAGTGTGGACATCTGTCATCACCACAGAAGTGTGCAAGACATTGGTCACAGAAGTGGGGGGGAGGGGGAAACAGTCTGAGTAGCAGTCAGGTAAACATCATTCTCACCAACAGCACTAACCATGGGGACAGCATTTTGCATATCACGAGTTGAAGGAGTGGGTACTGGAGTGGGTCGAGGCTTTCTCTGAGATACAGGGCGATGCACTGGTTTTCTAGAAAGGACAGAAGCATAAGTAACCCTCGGCTGAAAGAAGAGTGTCTGGGCTCTTCTTTTTGCATCAGAAAACGAAATCCTCTCTCGTGTACAGATGGATTAGATCTTCTCAAGGCAGCATCTTGGACAGTTTTTCGAAGAGACAGCATGGGGACCTCCACAATGATAACATTTAATGGGTCCTGTACAGTCACTGGTATGGCTTGATTCACCACAAGAGAAACAGAATCCAGGAACTCCAACCTGTGCACAGCGGCAAAATGTGCTGACATGTCCATACTCCTGACAGCAGAAGCACCGTTTTGGAGTGGGCACATATGGCTTCAATGGAAGCAATAGCCAAGCCAGTTTCACAGATTTAGGCATCGTTAATATGTCAAATGTTAGAAACAAGATTGGGGTCGGAGTCAAAATTCCATAGATTTTCTTATGAAGGCGCTCAGGCTTTATCACACGAGATGATCGTAATTCCTCCAACAGCTGTGCCTCTGAATATCAGAGGAGGTCACGGGAAAATAAGACTCCCTTTGTTTGGTTAAAACTGCCATGATGAGTGCATGAAATGGCTGTATTAGAAACTGAGGTTAATGCTAGTAAACGAGAGCTCTCTTCCGGGGAGGACACCTCAACCAGGAGACTTCTATCCCCTTCGGAAGAGATTCTTGGTTCTCTCCCACATGCTGGGACGATGGCATGGTGCATATCAAAAGTATCTATATCTTGGACAGACCCACCAAGAGCAGATTTTCTTACTAGGTTCTTGGCGTAAGACGCCGACACAGTCTCGTCTGTGGCCCGACCCCCGAACCAAACCACCCTGATGAGAACGCCTCCCAGACCCAGCTGAATGCTGGGGCAGAGGAAGATATTCTCTAGAGGCCTGGTAGGGCTCAAGAGTAGTAATGAGTGAAGTTGTAAGAGAGTGGCCAGAGATAGATGCATGGTCGTGAACAATATTTTGATTTATTCCCTCCATGAACTTTACACACTTACTTCATTCCTCCAGCCCTCCACCCACCGTGGAGCCCAACAAGGGGAGGTCATATGCCTGGGATAACAAGACTGGCGACCCCAGAGGTAGTGGAGAGTATACGCGGGTAACCATGGGGGGACCTGGGCAAGGTTGACTCCAGGACAATAGGAGTCACCAGGCCCCCCAGTGCCCACTTGACCCTAGCCAACACATGACCAGCCGATTGACCTGGTCAGGTCTAACCAGGCCACCCGTCTAGCCAGAATAAGGGACCAAAGAGGTGTATTGCTAGCTGCAGGGTGCATCGTGCAGGATCGCTCAACCCCAGGACTCCCATCTCCCAGCATTACGGGATGCCATGCACGGCAAACACGTGGGGAGGCAACAGTCCCACCATAGATGGTAAATGGACAGGGACTAACATCACTAGGCCTCCTCCACTAGTGACTTAAGGGGTGCTTGGTCCATGAGACTGACAAATGCAGAACTCTACAAAGGTAGGCATGTCTCCAAAGCAGGTGGCACTGCCTGCCACACTTCAAGCTCCGCCACCACTTCAAGGTGACCGCCCCTCAGCAGGGGGAAAAATAGGGAATGTCAATGTGGATGGAGTAGTTGGTGAGTGGGGTGTGCCTGCGGAGATGGATGAGAATGGCAGTGCTTTAGTGGACATTTGTCCCACGAGGGGGGTTGGTGATAGCTAATACCCTCTTCAGGCACAAAATGATCCACAGGTATACATGGCGAGTGATAAGAAGGGTGGGAGGTGAACTGAATGAACGAAAAACAATGATTGATTATGTGTGTTTGGATGAAAGGATGAGAAGATGTGTAGTAGATGCAAGAGTATATAGAGGTTGGGGGAGTGGACTTTCAAATAAAATGGAGAAATAGCAGAAGGGAAGGACGGAAGGAAGTAGTACATACAAGGAAACTGGAAAAGTTACAAGAGGGTGGAAAAAGGCAAATATAAGAGGGAAGTGGAGGACTGATTGGGTAAATATGAACTGGAGCAGATGGGGAATGTGGAAGGTGCGTGCAAGATAGTCACAGAGGAAATCTGTGCAGCATGTGAGGTGGTGTGTGGGGTAAAGAGTAGACGAAAGGGGATGCAGTAACAGCATGGTGGAATGAAGAGGTGAGAGAGGCTAAAGCACAAAAGAAGAAAGCATATAGTGAGTGGATGAGAAACAGAGACATGGAAGAAGCTGAGAGAAAGAAGAGAGCGATATATGTACAAAGGAAGAGAGAGGTGAAAAGATCAATAAGGGAGGGTAAGAAGACAGTGGATGAGGAATTTGGAAGGAACTTGAGTGTAAATTGGAGAGAATGTAAGAAAATGTTCTGGAAAGAGGTAAAGAAAGTTAGACACAGTGCCAAAGAAGTTAACTGGGGAGTGAAAGATAAAAATGGTATATTACTAGCAGAGAAGGGCAAAAATGTGAGCAGATGGATAGAACACATTAAGGAATTGTTGAACATAGAGAATGAAAGTAATGCAAGTACAAGTGGCTGGGGAATAGCTGGGAGGAGGGATGTGAGAACAGAGGAAGAAATCAGCAGGATGGAAGTTGTGGAAGCAATGAAGGAAGTCAAAATGGGGAAAGCCCCACGAATTGATGGAGTGTGTGGTGAAGAGAAAGTAGTAGAATGGATGTGGAAGATGTGTAGATTGGCCTGGGAGGAAGGTAGAGTCCCGGAGGATTGGAAATCAGGTATAATTCTTCCCCTGTACATAGGAATAGGGAAAAAAAAAAAGTGTGTGGTAATCTTAGGGGCATTTGTCTTCTTAGTGTAATAGGAAAAGTATATAGTAGGATGCTTATTGACAGAGTTAGGGAAATAACAGAGCAATTAGTTGGAGAAGAACAGGGAAGTTTTAGAAAGTGAAGAGATTGTGGAGATCAGATATTCATTCTTAAATCTTTAGTGGAAAAGTTTCTAGAGAAGGGAAAGAAATTGTATGCGGCCTTCATGGATTTGGAGAAAGCATATGACAGGGTGGATAGACAAGGATTGTGGAAAGTATTAAGAATATATGGAGTAGATGGGAAGTTGCTGAAGGCTGCGAAGAGTATGTATCAGGGTCCTAAGACTGCAGTGCGTGTGGATAGTGAACTGAGTGAATTTTTCTATTTGAAGGTTGGATTCAAACAAGGATGTATCATGTCACCATGGTTGTACAATCTGTATATGGATGGGGCTATAAAAGAGATACAAGGTAGGGCAATGGATGTTGGAGTGGCCCTAGTGAGAGAGGGCAGTGTTTGGAAACTCTCTGTACTGTTGTTTGCAGATGATACTGTTTTGTTAAGTGAAGACGAAGGGGAGCTGCAAGGCTTGGTGAATAAGTTTGGGAGAGTGTGTATGAAACGGAATCTAAAGGTGAATGTAAGGAAGAGTAAAGTTATGGTCTTCAGGAGAAATGAGCTTAGTGAATATACACCTCCGGACAGAAATTCGTGATGCAGGATAATCTTTCACCAGAGGTCAGGTTAATCACACGTGTCTACCCCCCCAACTCCCCCTCCTTACCCCCACCAAAACACTGATTTGTTAGGCGGATGGATCGGAGACACTAAGCTTCGCTGACTCTCACGTCTTGCCGCATGTAATGTTACTTTCATTTATCTTACTATTAGGTGTATTATCAATTGCACAGATCCATCTTCAGTTCCATGAGAAGTGATTGTATCAAAGTTTTAGCAGATTTCAATACAATGGTCTTAATGTAAAGAGTCTGGTTTCCAAATAGTTATCCAAAGTGTTCTAAACGATAGACTAAAATCCAAGTAACAGTTAAAAGTTATATGGCCAGAATATCCCTCTCCTGCCTTGTCATCTGGAGAGCCACATATGCACCCACCTACTTTTCCACCTACCCACTCAACCTATCCAACACAACACACCGAGGTCACCCCTGCCACCCATCCATCCCATCGATCCCTGCTATCCACCCTGCTAACCCACGAATGCCACACACGAAGTTCAACCAACAATGCCACACACCTCATTTACTCCTGCACTTCTCCACCCTGAACCCATCCAGCCACCCTACCCAACCACCCACTTAGATCATCCCGACCACGCAATTATCTCAGCCACCCTGGCGACCAACGGTGCCCACTCACCCTGGCGAATTATTTTGCTCACACATCCCGACAACCTATCTTGCCCACCGACCGCTACGACCCACCCTCACCACTCACAAATTCCACCCACCCTTCCCACTCACGAACTCCACCCACCGTGGTCACCAAACAATGCCATCCATCTCATCCATCCACACAACCCTCCCACATTTCCCTGAACACTCCCCACCCACCTCACCCCGCCCATCCACCCATCCTGTCCACTCACTCCTCCCACCGACCCACCCACTCATCCACCCTTCTTATAAAACCCCATGTACTCCGCCACCCCATTCACCCATCTGAACCCGACTTATCCAGCAAACTCATCTTATCCAAACCTGACATAACGACCCCTCCCCGACCACTCACATATCCAGCCACCTTCCCACCCAGCCCACCAAACGCATCCACTCACTAACCCAATCACCCCTACAACCCACCCAAAACCAGTCCACACACCACGCCCAACCCCCCCCCCCCTCTCCACCATTACCACTGTCCACCCACCATGGCGATGGACCGAACTACCACACCCACGAATTCAACCTCATCTACTCCACCCACCCAACCAACTGAGACACACACACACACAGACAAACACACACACACACACACACACACACACACACACACACACAGATACACACACACACACACACACACACACACACACACAGATACACACACACACACACAGATATACACACACACACACATACATACACACACACACACACACACACACACACACACACACACACACACACACACACACAGATACACACACACACACACACACACACACACACATACACACACACATAGAAACAAAACACGCATAAACAGACAGTCAGACAGACAGAAACACACACACACACACACACACACACACACACATACAGAGAGAGAGAGAGAGAGAGATACAAAACACGCTTAAGGAGACAGACAGACAGACAGAAACACACACACACACACACACACACACACACACACACATACAGAGAGAGAGAGAGAGAGAGATACAAAACACGCATAAGCAGACAGACAGACAGAAACACACACACACACACACACACACACACACACTCACACACACAGATGCAGAAGGGAAAGGAGGGAGGGAGGATCTGGGGACGGTGAAGGGGACGGATGAGATGTGGAAGTGTCTAATATTGTTCTTGTGGCAGCTTGCACAGAACATTGACTCGTATCTCCGACATATACCCTTTAATTTACTGTAGTTGTATTATGGACGTATTATCATTAGCCTTCCATGATATGCCATCCAATTGGCAATGGTTTTAATGAGCGAATACTTTGATAAAATATTGAATATCATAACTATGCTAGTTTCAGTATTACATGCTGTTCATACTGTTCAGTGATTATGGTCAACCAACAAACAGTAATTCGTAAGACGTGGGGCCAATCTTCCTCGGGGATAAACAACCACTGAGGATGATTAGTGAGTGAAGTTGTTGTGAGCTACTGTGTGTGTGTGTGTGTGTGTGTGTGTGTGTGTGTGTGTGTGTGTGTGTGTGTGTGTGTGTGTTCTTACCTAATTTTTCTTACCTAATTGTATCATTACAGGAATGAGTCAAGCTCGTACTGTCTCGTGTCTTAAACCATATCTATCGTACATATCATTTAAATTTGTGAATTGTTTTGGCACACACTATTTTATTCGGTAGTGCATTCCACTGATCAGTTGCTCTATTTGGGAAACTAAATTTCCTTCCGTCTTTATCACCTCTCTTTTTATGCAGTTTTTTTGCAGTGTCCTCTTGCTGATGCTTCCCCATACGTTAAGTAATCATTTATGTCTATTTTCTCCTTCCGTGATATGCATTTATATAGCATAATCATGTCAACTCTTTTCCTTCTCTCCTCTAGTGTTGGTAGATTCAGTTTATTTAGTCTTTCTTCGTAGCTTAGATCCCTTAAGCTTGGTACCCATCTTGTAGCGAACCTTTGAACTTTTTCAATATTGTCTATGTGTTTTTTGAGACTCCAGACTACTGATGCATACTCCAGGGTTAGTCTGATGAATGATGTTATTATCTTTCTTAACATGTCTTTATTTCTGTATATAAACGCTATTCTTATATTGGGAAGCAGTATATACATGTTCCGTACCTTCTCACTGATGTGGTCAGCCGGAGATAGTCTGTTATTGACAATCACACCTAGGTCCTTCTCTCTTTCTGATGTGTGTAGGGTTTTATTTCCTAATGTATAATCCCAATCAGGTCTTTTTCCACTTTTACCAAACTTAATTACATGACACTTGTCCACATTGAATTCCATTTGCCATGTATTACTCCATTCATGAAGTTTATTTAATTCTTCTTGTAGCTCTTTACAAGAGTCTGTGTTAGTAATTCTCCTTTGTATTTTTGCATCATCCGCAAACATATTTAGATAGCTTTCATTTCCAGTGTTACTGTCTATATCATTTATATACACTAAAAACATGATTGGTGCCAGCACTGAGCCATGTGGTACTCCACTAGTCACTTCTTTCCATGATGAGTAATTTCCCCTTAGTACTGTTCTCATTTTTCTTTTCATGAGAAAGTCTTGCATCCAACAATACAGTTTGCCTCGAATACCTCCTTGATGGAACAGTTTTCATAAAAGTCTTTGGTGTGGTGCTGTGTCAAATGCTTTCTTGAAATCTAAATAGATACGGTCCACCCATCCTTCTCTTTCCTGTAATGTGTCTGTTACTCAGTCATAGTAGCTCAAAAGATTAGTAACATGAGTTTACTTTTCTGAAACCAAACTGTCTTTCGGTTATCATACTGTGTTCTTCTACGTGATTTACCCAAGCTTTTCTTATAAGCTTTTCTAATACCTTGCTTACAACACTGGTTAGTGATACTGGTCGGTAATTAAGTTGATTTTGTCTATTCCCTTTCTTGAATAAGGGAACAATGTTTGCTTTCTTCCAAGTATCAGGTAGTTTACCTTGACTCAAGGATTTCTTGAAAATTAAAAATAATGGTTTACTTAACTCCTTTGCACATTCACTTAGCACCCAACATGAAATTTCATCAGGACCATTTGCTTTTCCTTTGTCTAATTTACTTAGCTCATCCTGTATTTCTTTTTCTGATGTTTGTATATCTGGTAGTATGTGCGGGCATGCATGTTCCACATAATCCCTCTCAAATTTTTTTTCCTCTGTAAAGACTGATTGAACATTCTTGTTTAGTGCTTCATAAATATCCTTCTCTTGTGTATAGGTGATTCCATCATCCGTAATGAATTGTATTTTATATTTTACTTTGGTTTTGCTTCTGATGTAGCTGTAAAATAGCTTTGGTTGATCACTACTTTTAATTATGACATCCTCCTCAAACTATTTTTGGGCTTCTCTCCTTATTTTCGTATAGTCGTTCTTGCCCGTTTGTAATAATTATATGTACTTTCACTATTGTGTCTTTTGTATCTATTCCACAACAAATCTCTTTTTTCTTTTGATTTTTTACATTCTGTATTGAACCATTTCTTTATTTTCTTTTCTGCTTCTTTGTGCTGTGGGATGTACTTCTGGACTTCTATTTCATAAAGTTCACAGAATTTTTCATATATAGCATTTAAATCTTGTCCTCTAAGCTCCTTTTCCCAAGCAATTTCTAAGAAGTACTTCTTTAGGTCATGATACTTTCCTTTTTTATAGTTTAGGCTCTTTTTGTAACTTTCATTGTTGTTATCTATGTCATATGCAATCCTGAAATTGCAATTTAGTACTGCATGGTTGCTTTTGCCGAATGGAGGGTGATATATTAAATTGTCAACATCGTTATATTGCCTAGTAAATATGAGATCTAGCATTGAGGGCACATCGAGTCCTTTTTTTCTGGTGCTTTCCCTTACATGTTGCGTTAGGAAAAACTCTTGCACAAGATCCAGGAGCTTTTGGTCCCAACAGCTTTCTTGGCTTATTATATCTAGAGTATTCCAATATATTTTTGTATTAAAATCTCCAATCAGTATAATTCTTTTCGATTTCCCTTCCATTTTATGTAGTAATGCTCTTAAACTCTGAATTGTACTTTATGCCAGGTCCTCATATCGTCTCTTTCCCATGTGTTTGATCTGGGTGGCATGTACAAATTGGCTACAATTACTTTCCCTTCAGATGTATTTATCTCTACTGCAATCAGTTCTACTTGTGAGGGTATATCTATTTCTTTGACTTTTAGATTTTTCTTAGTTAATATTATAATTCCTCCTCCTGTTTTTAAGTTCCTATCTCTTCTCCATACATTATATTCCTCTAAGTTTAGGATGTCATTCGATATCCTTGGTGTTAATTACGTTTCAGTTAGGCATATTATATGTGGTTCATTTTCTCTGACATAATCATACATCTCTAATAATCTAGATGCCATTCCATCCACATTTGAGTATATCAACTTAATCATCTTGTTTATATACTTACCATGATTTGGTTCTACTACCTTCCTCCTTTTTATTCCCTCCTGTTTATGTACCACTTTCGTACCTGCAATCCAATTACTTTGTAAAAAAAAAAAAATGTATTCTTCTCCTCTGTTCTTCCTTCATTTTTTGTTTTTGCTCCCTCCCTCTTGTCTTTCAGTAATTCCAGTTCCTCTTGTGTTAGGCATCTTTTTATCCATACATTTTTGAACTCCTCTGTTTCCATAAGGTTCTTTGCATTTTTTAGTATCTTCTCCACGGTGTTTACACTCTGGAAGGTTACCTTTAGGGGTCTTGACTTGCCCTTCTTGTATTTCCCTAACCTTTTGTGTTCCTCTGTGTCTTTACTACAGATTTCCTCTTATACTTCTTTTAATATGCCCATTACATTTGCCATCTCCTTTTTGCCTCTTGAGATCTTGTTTTTTACTTCTTCTTCTTCTATACCAATGATTACTATAGATTTGTTAATATCTACTGAATCTCTGACTAACTTAGGATTGTTTTGGATTATTCTTTTCACTTCCTTTTTAATGCTTTTTTCTTCCACCCTTGCTTCCAAGTCTTTCTTTACTTTCACCATTTCAGCATAAGTGGTTTCCACATCATTTTTGTAGCTTTGCACAGCTTCATTCACCTGTGTTATCTTCTCCTCAATCTTCTCTGATCTATCAGGCTGCTTACTTGCCTAATTGTCTCTGCATCATTTTTGAACTCTTCCATAATAATCTCGTGGTTGACTACTGTACTTGCCATTTCACTAATTTTCCTCCTAAGTGTACCCACTTCAACTGTTAGCTCATTTATGTTTGTTTCTTTCTTGTTGACTTCGTTTCCTAATTTTTCTATTTCTTCCTCTTGCAAGTGCATCTGTTTCTTAATTTCATCAATCTCATTTTGAAAAGCCGTCTCCAACTTATGTACTCTTTCAACCAGTTTGTTGTGAGTCTCTATTTCAACCAGTTCTTGGTAGAAATCATCATCCTGCTTTCTACCTTAATCCCTTTTCTTTTCCAAATTTGCTTTACTAAAGTATGTGGTCATTTTGCAGTACTAAAAGAGCATATAGTACTTACATTCCCTGGGGCAGATTGTAGACTAAACAATGATCAGCTAATTGTGCACATTCCTGTGCTGCTTGTTTACTTTTCTGTTTGACCAAGTCTTACTTAAAACTTCTTTTTTTTTTATATATTAGAACACCATTTAGTCTAACCTTGTACAGAGCTTGACTCATATAGAGATACTTATTTAGGTAATGATCCTGGCCAAGTTGGCCAGGTATAGAGCGGTGTCGATGTGCGTCTGCTCTCTCTTGGACTGGTGTGTGTGTGTGTGTGTGTGTGTGTGTGTGTGTGTGTGTGTGTGTGTGTGTGTGTGTGTCTGTCTGTCTGTCTGTCTGTCTGTTTATGCGTGTTTTGTTTCTCTTAGGGCGAGTCCACAAGTGCTCTATAACATATATTGGCAACAAAGCAGGCAACATTTTCGGGAACATGTTTACAGCAGTATTTGGACAGATGTATGCAAACATATTTCAGTGTAGCTTCGAACACTTGCAGGAGAGGCGATGAGATAAGTGTATCCATACCAGGCAGTTGAGACTTCATCATGATGTTGCCAACATGATCTGGATGCTGCTATTCCCAACATGTTTGCAGCATGGTCTTTACTGTGTTCCTTCCATGTTGCCAGCACTTGTGCGAGCACACGTGTGGATGCACCCTAACTGTGTCAGTCTGTGTGTGTGTGTTTGTGTGTGTTTGTGTGTCTCAGTTGGTTGGGTGGGTGGAGTAGATGAGGTTGAATTCGTGGGTGTTGTAGTTCGGTACATAGCCATGGTGGGTGGACAGTGGTAATGGTGGAGAGGGGGGGGGGACAGTTGTTGGGCGTGGTGTGTGGAGTGGTTTTTGGTGGGTTGTAGGGGTAAATGGGATAGTGAGTGGATGCGTTTACTGGGCTGAGTGGGTAGGTGGCTGGATATGTGGGTGGTCGGGGAGGGGTCGGTATGTTAGGTTTGGATAAGATGAGTTTGACGGATAAATCGGGTTCAAATGAATAAATTGTATGGCGGAGTATATGGGACTGGGTGAGATGGATGGATGGGAGGGTGGGTCGGTGGGAGGAGTGGGTGGACAGGATGGGTGGATGGGCAGGGTGAGGTGGGTGGGGAGTGTTCAGGTTGTTGTTGTTGTTGTTTGAATATTTGTCCCACAACAGAGGTGAGGACACGGGCAAACATGACAGCCCATCAGAGAAATGCAGATAAAGGCTCCTATGAAGGAGCAAAACTCTGACGGCAGACTGGCAGACGGGGAAAGGCGGCAGAGGCAGGGAACGATGCAGTGGTGGTGGTAACTGCCCGATGATCTGAGAGACAGGGGAGAGAGAGCGGTAGACTGCACGGCGCCGATGGAGGAGGCGCCGACGAGCTCAGGTGGAAAACCCCCAAACGACTCGACGGTGGTTGGTAGGCCGGCTGCTCGATGATCGTAGAGGGCAGGGCGGGATGAGAGCTATGTAGACGTCACGGCGCCGATGGAGAGGGCGCCTAAGCTCCGGATGTGAACGTCCCGACTCTGCCCTCAACCCCCATTGCCCTGATGGAAATAGGGCGATGTACACTAGCCCAGCCCTCCAAAACAGCAGCAGGTGGAAGCACGAAAGGTAGGCCCGGTCCTCGTGGTCGCAAGGGCACAACCCCGTACAGATAGTGGCGGAGAGAGGGTCGTCGGCCGGGTATTCAAAGGCGGAGGAGCCTCGATCTCCTGGTGGACAGACCAGGGCACTCCCTCAGGATGGAAGGTCAGGCCTGACCTCGGCCGGTACAGCTGCTGTGGAGGGCTGGTCCCGCCGGGAACAGCGGTGGAGGTGTTGCCAGGACGGGAGATGGGCTGCGAGTCAGTGTTCAGGGAGAGATGGGAGGGTTTTGTGGATGGATGAGATGGATGGCATAGTTCGGTGACCAGGGTGGGTGGAATTCATGAGTGGGAAGGGTGGGTGGAGTTTGTGAGTGGTGAGGGTAGGTGGTAGGGGTCGATGGGCAAGATAGGTTGTCGGGATGTGTGGGCAAAGTGAGTCGCCAGGATGAGTGGGCACCGTTGGTCGCCAGGGTGGCTGAGACGATTGTGTGGTCGGGATGATCTAAGTGGGTGGTTGGGTTGGGTGGCTGGATGGGTTCAGGGTGGAGAAGTGCAGGAGTAAATGGGTTGTGTGGCATTGTTGGTTGAACTCCGTGTGTGGCATTCGTGGGTTAGCAGGGTGGATAGCAGGGATCGATGAGCTGGGTGGGTGGCAGGAGTGAGGTCGGTGGATCGTGTTGGATGGGTTGAGTGGGTAGGTGGAAAGTAGTTGGGTGCATATGTGGCTCTCCAGATGACAAGGCAGGAGAGGGATATTCTGGCCATATAACTTTTAACTGTTACTTGGATTTTAGTCTATCGTTTAGAACACGTTGGATAACTATTTAGAAACCAGACTCTATACATTAAGGCCATTGTATTGAAATCTGCTAAAGGAACTGAAGATGGATCTATGCAACTGATAATAAACCTAAAAGTAAGATAAATTAAAGTAACAATACATGCTGCAAGACGTGAGAGTGAGCAAAGCTTCATATCTCCGATCCATCCGCCTAACAAATCAGTGTTTTGATGGGGGCAAGGAGAGGGAGTTAGGGGGGGGTAGACTTGTGTGATTAACCTGACCTCTGGTGGCAGATTACCCTGCATCACGGATTTCTGTCCGGAGGTGTACAATCGCGCTCATGATTCCCTGAGACACCTGTGGTGGAGGGTGTTTGGCCCCGCTCTTCTCTTGCTGAACGACAGGTAGTTGAGTCAGACTGCCCTGCTAACCCACTGAAGCTGAAAATGGAACCGTTTCATGTAAACGGGAGATCATGAAACAAGAGATGGGTGAGATATAAACAATAATGATGGACAGTATTATTGCACATACAGTAATACAACACGGAATATTTTTACTGAAATAATTCCACCTACTACTGATCACATATAGCTTGAAAGATGAAGAGATATGTTACGTGGTTTGTTGTCCGCCATTCAACTCCCCAACAATTTGCTACGGATGTGTGATAATTCATTAGTAAATTCCTCTACATACTGCAGGTTTGCCTATTAGTTATTTAGCAATGATAAACGTATTATAGAAATGTATGGATATTTCACAATGTCATAGTTGTATGACCGAGTCCCTCTAAGTCGTCACACTGAGTGGATCAAGTAATAACATTTCAATACTCTATTTGTTACACATATCAGGTGTTTTACCTTTATCATATATATATATATATATATATATATATATATATATATATATATATATATATATATATATATATATATATATTACTCACCCAAGTTGATCTTTTCCTGTCTCTTAAAGATATTCCCAAAATTGACCTTTCCATTGCTCTCTGAGAACGGATTGCTTTATTTTCCACTGATATTGTAAGTTTCCAGGTCTCACAACCATACGTCATAGCTGGAAATATACATTCGTTATATACTTTTCGTTTCATACAAACTGGCAAGCTACTTTTCATAATGTCTCTATGTTTACCGAAAGCTTTCCATCCAATTGTAATGTGTCTTTTATTTCGCTATCATGATCTTTCGTAAATTTTAGTATTTGTCCCAAATAGTTGTACTCCTTAACTTCTTCAAGAATTTCGTTGCTTATTCTGATGACGTTCTTTGGTGTTTGTGGATTAAACATTACTTTAGTTTTACTTTGGTTCATCTTCAGTCCTACTTTCAGACTTTCTCTGTTCAGGTCATTTAACATTTCTTGCAATGCCTCTGCTGTTTCTGGGATTAGGACAATGTCATCTGCAAATCTTAAATGGTTCAGCTTTTGTCGATCAATGTTCACTCCTTTGTGTTCCCAGGCTAGCTTTCTGAAAATAGTTTCTAGGCACGCTGTAAATTATTTTGGTGAAATTGTATCTCCCTGACGCAGGCCCTTCTCAATCTTTTTTTTTTGGGGGGGTCCGTATGTAATTTAACTGTAGCAGTTCCTCTTTATATATGTTTTCGAGCAGGTTTACAATGTTCTCATTCACTCTTTGTTCTCGCAATGAATTTATAATTGCTATGTGCTCCACTGAGTCGAAAGCCTTTTCGTAATCAACAAAACCTAAGCAAAATGGTTTATTATATACTGTATCTCAATTAGCTGGTTCATTGTATGTAGATGATCAATGGTCGAATATCCGTTTCGGAATCCTGCCTGTTCACGAGGTTGGTTTTCCTCCAAAATTGTTGTTATTCAGTTCGTAAGGACTTTAGTGAAGCGTTTGTAAATGACTGATAATAAGCTAATGAGTCGATAGTTACTAAGATCTTTTGAGTCACCTTTTTTGTAGAGTAAAATAACCATTGCATTACACCATGTTTTTGGAATTTTCTTCTGTTTTATACAGTGGGTAAGTAAGTGAGCAAGCCTATTTTGTACTTCTACTCCGGCATCCAACAGTAAATCTGTTACTATTCCATCTTCTCCCGGAGCCTTCCCTCGTTTCATATTTGTAAGACAAATATTTACTTCGTCTGGTGTTACCTCAGGTATTTCACTTGTGTCAACTGAAAAGTTAGCTACTGGAACTACTGTCTTTGATACAGTTCTTTGTAAAATTCTTCAACTCTCTTCACCATCTTATCTCTGCATGTAATGATTTCGCCGTTTTTTTCTTCCAGTGATGTCATTTGTTGCTTTCCTAGTGTCATTTTACTTCGGACCTGTTTCAGACTTTTTCCATTTTTGATGGTTTCTTTGACCTGATCCATGTTTCTCTTTCTTTTTTCTTCTCTTTGTCTTTTGTTGATAAACTTATTCAATTCTGCTTGTTCTATTTCATCTTTCTTTGTTTTTGCTTTAATTTCCTTTCGTTTTTTGATAAGCTCGAGTGTCTTTTCTAAATACTTCTTGGCTTTGGTTGTATTAGGTTTTCCTACTGCCTCTGCTGATTCTCTTAGCACTTTTGTTAGTCTGTCATTCAGCTCATCAATGTCACATTCAGCATTACTTAGAGCCTGAAATCTGTTCCTTATTTCCAACTGAAAGGCTGCTTTGTTTTCATTTACTGTTATTAGGTATATCTTTTTATCTTTAATCATCTTCTTTCTTTCATTTCTGAAATTGAATCTGGCTGTGCAACCCACCATTCTATGATCAATACCTTTATTTACTTTGTTGATAACTGTGACATTTGTGATCGTGTTATTATCTGCTATAATGAAGTCGATTTCATTCTTTGTTTCTCCATTTGGGCTTCTCCAGGTCCACTTTCTTCCTGTTCTCTTGTGGAAGAATGTGTTCATTATTCTCATGTTAAACATTTCAGCAAAATTTACCAGCATTTCTCCTCTTTCATTCCTTTCTCCCACTCCAAATTCTCCCATACATGCTTCTCCATTTTTCGACTTCCCAACTTTTGCATTGAAGTCTCCCATGAGTATAGTACATGTTGTATTTTCTTCTTCCATAATCTGGGAGATGTCATCGTAGAATGTTTATTTCTTCATCTGGGCTTTGAGAAGTTGGTGCATATACTTGTATTACTTTCAGGGTATATTTTTTGCATAGTCTAATGACAACAAATGCTGCTCTGTCAGATACACTGCTGAATTTAACAATGATTTCTGCAAGATTTTTGTTAATTAGAAATCCTACACCACTAACTCTTTCATTTTCCTTTCCTCTGTAGTAAAATAGGTGTTTGCTGTCTTCGAGCTGATTTACTTTTTCTTATTTTCTGAGGATTTCACTCAAACCTACAATATCCCAACTAATGTTTTCCAGTTCAGTCATCAGGTTATCAAGTTTGTAATCTTCTGCGAGGCTTCTTACATTGTATAGATACATCTTCATCGATTTCAGTTTGATTAACATCCAAGAGTCTAATTTTCCAATACAGTGTCTACTCACTTTCGGTGGCACACTGCCCATAAGCACAGGAGGTAGTGCGGTCGGACCTTTACCAGACAATGAGCCAACGGGAACGCCCGTCAAATCATTTCCAAAAAAACTCATGTTTGGTTGGGAGGATTATGGCAAATAAACTCACCTCCCTGCCACATAGTTGCTGGTGAGATGTAATCTTTTTTGCCACCTTATTCGTTATATTCGGTGGAGTCCTTTATATCTATGGGGGGTCCCATGGTTCGTGCCGTCTAAGACGGTACCTCATATATGTACAAGGCCTTCACCTATCTATCACCTGGGGACGTGCCAGGTAGCAGTGGGATCCTGCCCCTGTATATATATATATATATATATATATATATATATATATATATATATATATATATATATATATATATATATATATATATATATATATATATTGCCAGACGCCTCAATCCCATTTGGGGTGACACAAACAAATCGCCTCCAAGTCGCCCTGTCCGCCGCCATTTCACTGCCCTGCTCCCAACTCACCCCCTCTCTCATATACCTCTCCACCCCATCCCTCCATCTCATCCTTGACCTCCTCCCTCTTCCCCCTTCCACCTCACTCACATACACTCTCTTCGTCAGTCTTTCACTCTCCATCCTCTCCACATGGCAAAACCACCTCAGTGTGTTCCTCATAACGCTCCCTATCACATCCACATCAACACCACAACGTTCCTTTATATCCTCATTCGTCAGCCTATATATATATATATATATATATATATATATATATATATATATATATATATATATATATATATATTGTTACGGAACAGAGATAGATAATGAACACTTCAAGTGAGAACACCAAAATCACTACTGTCCCGCAAAGTTCCAGGTTCAAAACAAAAGAGTTAGGTAAAATTACAAGTTAAAGTTTAATGCTCAAACTAACAGCTAAACATTCACGACTCATAAGGATAATGTAATGGCAAAAAACAGGTTAAATATATGGTTAACTGCAATAGCCTCTATTAACACGAAATTAGCAAGAGTAAATTTATCTAAGTCAGCCCTGATAAAATGAGAAAACCGGATAATGCTCAGTTAATGCAAGATATATTATTACAGATACAAAATAATATTACTACTGGCTGACAGTAAAAACTTTAAATTAATCACAAAACCCTCACCAGGCCTACGAATTAACACCTTATGCTATACAGTACAAGAAAAAAAAAATGTAACACTTATACTCAAATTACACAGCTGCTAGATGGTTGGAGACTTCCTGAGCACTCACAATAATAACAATTGTACAGGGGAGGACAGAGATGTGAACAAAATGAGGAGTAGATCTAAGTGGCAATTAATGCAGAGACTGAGCTCATTATATAGGGGCCGGCAGAGCTTGATACAACTTGTAAGAAGGACGCGCAAATGAAGCCATAGGGGACAAAGAATTGACAGTCCTGCTCTGAACAACAGAAAGAACGACTTACTCTATTATAAGGGAGGAGAAGGGGGGAGTGAGGTAGAACACGGAAGCTTGGTCACTATGGGAGCCACGAGGCGAATCGTGATAAAATATGCAGCATACTGTACGTTAGAATTATACAAAGGATGATGAAATCATAGGCTATGTAACTCTCTCTCTCTCTCTCTCTCTCTCATATATATATATATATATATATATATATATATATATATATATATAGAGAGAGAGAGAGAGAGAGAGAGAGAGAGAGAGAGATAAATAGACTATGATTTAATAAGCGGTTGTATAATAAGAAGTAACTGTAAAAATGGGAGAATCGGGAAGACAGGAGGGCAGGCACAGAAAAAGAATGATAAAGGCTAAGGAAAAAGTAGGCAGCACTACATCAAGTGAGTGGATGATGGTCGCCACCAACTACCACTAACACTAATATATATATATATATATATATATATGCCTGCCCCCCTGTCTTCCCGTTTCTCCCATTTTTCCAGTCACTTCTTATTATTTTTCTTTCCTTTACAGGTGGCTTTACACTGAGTGACAAGCCAAATGGTTTCCTGTAAACCAAGAAACCATTTACAGCGCTGGGCGGTAACCATATAACTAAACCATACGTGCTCCTTACGTGTCAAAAAGTGGGTTGGTGGAGGGTTAGTGCCCCTCCCCGTAAAACAAATAACTCAAAGTCAAATGGCCACCCCTTATGGGACTATGGCGTATGGCAAGAGATAGATAGATATATGGTGTGGGGAATATTTTTTATTTCTATTCATCCTCTTGTAGGATATTTGTGGGGGCTATCACAATCACGTTATTGTTTCATTATGTGTTTCTTTCGAGTTAATACATGAAATGAGAAATGGTTCCCTATTCCTGCAGTTAATATCTTTTCTTTGCTTTGATTGTCTCAGTACCCTCGAATACCATTAGTTGTCGTGCAAATATCACTGATAACAAGGGTAGAACACCTGATACGTGTAACAGAGTATTGAAATGTTATTACTTGATCCACTCAGTGTGACGACTTAGAGGGACTCGGTCATACAACCATGACATTGTGAAATATCCATACATTTCTATAATACGTTTATCATTGCTAAATAACTAACAGGCAAACCTGCAGTATGTAGAGGAATTTACTAATGAATTATCACACATCCGTAGCAAATTGTTGGGGAGTTGAATGGCGGACAACAAACCACGTAACATATCTCTTCATCTTTCAAGCTATATGTGATCAGTAGTAGGTGGAATTATTTCAGTAAAAATATTCCGTGTTGTATTACTGTATGTGCAATAATACTGTCCATCATTATTGTTTATATCTCACCCATCTCTTGTTTCATGATCTCCCGTTTACATGAAACGGTTCCATTTTCAGCTTCAGTGGGTTAGCAGGGCAGTCTGACTCAACTACCTGTCGTTCAGCAAGAGAAGAGCGGGGCCAAACACCCTCCACCACAGGTGTCTCAGGGAATCGTGAGCGCGATTGTACAATGAGGGTGGATGAGGAAGAAATGGATAATATGAGTGCGTTTAAGTACTTGGGTAATGTGATGAGTAAGGAATGTAAGTTTAGAGGGTGAAGTGCTTAAAAAGGTGCAATAGGGAAGGAAGGTTGCTGGCTCCTTGAAAGCAGTCATATGAAACAGGGAAGTGAGCATGGAAGTGAGAAGTGAAAACGCTGCTACATGACAGTATTGTGAGTCCAGCTCTAACGTATGGAAGTGAAGCTGGGACCTTGTTGGAGGGACAGAAGTCAAGAGTGAGAGCAGTGGAAATTAATTACAGTATTTGAGAGGAGCATGTGGAGGCACATGGAGAGACAGACTGACAAATGAGGAGCGTTGTGGTGTGGATGTGGATGTGATGGGAAGTGAGAAACACACTGAGGTGGTTTGGACGTGTGGAGAGGACGGAGAGCGAGAGACTGACGAGGAGAGTGTATGTGAGTGAGGTGGAGGGGCAGAGAGGGAGGGGGAGGCCAAGGATGTGATGGAGGGATGGAGTGGACAGGTATATGAGAGAGCGGGGTGTGTGAGCTGGAAGCACGCCAGTGAAATGGAGGGGGACAGGGCGATGTGGAGGCGATTTGTTTGTGGCCACTCCTTACGGGATTGAGGCGTCTGGCGATAGACAGAGTATATGCACACGTGACTGTCATAAATAATATACATGTGACTGTCGTATAATATGTATTTTTCACCTCATCTCGCTATTATAACTTAGTAAGCTTGTTGCTTCCTGTACTAAATACTTGTTTTTCGTAAACTTTTGTATTCTTATATCTCACTCTGTGAAAATAGCCTGTGGGCAGGTTGTTATTCTCTGTCCATGCAAATTACTGAAGAAGTATTTTATTGGCTTATCAGTAAGCCTTATTATTCAAGAAAAAAAAAAAATATATATATATATATATATATATATATATATATATATATATATATATATATATATATATATATATATATATATATATATATATATATACTGTCCACGTCACTGTCAAAAAATGTACACAAGTCACTGTCGTAAAGTATTCATGTCTCTCTTATAAAATTTGTATTTTTTTTTTTACTTTTTTTAACTATTATAAATTAGACAAGGATTGTGGAAAGTGTTAAGAATATATGGAGTAGATGGGAAGTTGTTGAATGCTGTGAAGAGTATGTACGATGGTGCGAAGGCTGCAGTGCGTGTGGATGGTGAAATAAGTGAATTTTTCTCCTTGAAAGTTGGTTTGAAACAGGGATGTGTCATGTCTCCATGGTTGTTCAATCTGTACATGGATGGGGTAATAAAAGAGGTAAAAGGTAGGGTAGTGGATGTTGGAGTGGCCCTGGTGAGAGAGGATAGTGTTTGGAAACTCCCTGTACTGTTGTTTGCAGATGATACTGTGTTGTTGAGTGAAGACGAAGGGGAGCTGCAAGGCTTGGTGGATGAGTTTGAGAGAGTGTGTAAGAAACGGAATCTAAAGGTGAATGTAGGGAAGAGTAAAGTGATGGTCTTTGAGAGAGGTGAAGTCAGTGAATGTATAGCGAGGCTGGATGGTGTGGAATTGGGAAAATGTGAGTACGTTTAAGTACTTGGGTAGTGTGATGAGTAAGGATGGAGGTTTGGAGGGTGAAGTGCTTGAAAGGGTACAGCAGGGAAGAAAGGTTGCTGGTTCTTTGAAAGCAGTGATAAGAAACAGGGAAGTGAGCATGGAAGTGAAAAAGTTACTACATGACAGTATTGTGATACCAACTCTAACGTATGGAAGTGAAGCTTGGACGTTGTTGGAAGGACACAAGTCAAGAGTGAGAGCAGTGGAAATGAGTTATTTAAGAGAAGCCTGTGGAGTCACATGGAGAGACAGGGTGACGAATGCGGATATAAAGGAGCATTGTGGTGTTGATGTGGATGTGATAGGAAGCGTTATGAGGAACACACTGAGGTGGTTTGGCCATGTGGAGAGGATGGAGGGTGAAAGACTGACGAAGAGAGTGTATGTGAGTGAGGTGGAGGGGGGAAGAGGGAGGGGGAGGCCGAGGATGAGATGGAGGGATGGGGTGGAGAGGTATATGAGAGAGGGGGGTGTGAGTTGGGAGCAGGGCAGTGAAATGGCGGGGGACAGGGCGACTTGGAGGCGATTTGTTTGTGGCCACCCCAAACAGGATTAAGGCGTCTGGCAATAGATAGATAGATAGATAGATAAATTAGTAAACTTATCGTATATTGTGCTAAATGCTGTTTTTTTCCCCTTATAATTCTTTTATTCCTCTTTCTTACTCTATGAAAATAGCATTTGAACAGTCAGTTATTTTCTATTCATAACAAGATATACGTTATTCACTCATACATATGATTTATTTGTCTAGAAACCAATAATTCCAAATACTATACACAGGTTATTACCGTAAAATATATACATGTCACTATCGTAAATATATACACGTCATGCTGCACACATTTTACCACGTCACTTTCGGGAATTACACGTCACTGTTGCTCATGTTTAAGCACATCACCTGCTACTTCCACGCCACTTGCGGACAGTGTTTTCTAATGTCACTGGCGTAAAGCGTTTAGGGAAGTCGCTGTTGTACACTGTTTACACTGTGAGAGCTGAAACCATGAAACAAACAAACAGATCACTGTCGCCAAGGAAAGGCATCGTACGCGTGGAGGGTAGGGGGGGGGGAAGACACGGTATGAGAGGAGAGGAGCCAGTACGGCGTCTTGTTCTCTCTCGTCTGTCGGTGACGACATAATTTGACTCTATAGAGTAGAGACTATACTCTATTTTTTTTTTCCAGCTGATAATCCACTCTTGTAAATGTGGCACCTGCGCACTCCTGCCGCGTGATTGGTTGGTTTCAGTTTCATACCTGACGTATCATATTTTCAAAAAACAATTGTACCTTATATTCCAATTCTCATAAATGCTGTTTTGCATTATCATTGTACTATACAAACAGACATGAAACAAGTATGTATCTGTGCTTCACCCAAACGGACAATAAATTTGAGGAAGTTGAATCTGAATTGAAATATTGTTGTAAAAGGTACAGAGTTGTTGCATATATATATATTATATATATATATATATATATATATATATATATATATATATATATATATATATATATATGAAATATCAGCGCGGCGGAATGAGCCTGACACCACCACCCCAGGAGGAGAGAGTGAGCGAGTGACACCCACCCCACAAGGAGACAACGGAGGGGCTGAATTACGGTACCTGGCCAGATGTCCAGGCAACAACGGCGCATCTCCCTCGCGACCCGGCGCCCCTCTTCCGCGCAGCCAGACCACCCAATAGTGTACGGAAAAGGTACACTACTCTCCAGCAGAGGGAATGCTCGCCAGAATTGGGATGGGACTTGCAATGGCAAGTTCCCAGGCACACCCTCGGACAGCGAGTCTTCTGGATCGGCTCCACACCTAACTGAGGACTCAGGAGGAGCCTCTAGGTTTGCTGTTCCCCTGCCAAGACTGAAGGAGGGCACATTCCGTCAGAGTGGCAGCGAAAGCCGAGAGAGTATGTCAGACCTCTTCCTCCTGATATTACAGGCACAAGACCTTCCCAGACGGAAGGAGGGCACGCTCCGTCGGAACTGCCGCAATAGCCGAGAGAGTACGTCCAACCTCTTCCTCCTGATGTCCCTGGAACAGTAACCCCCAACCCAACGCAGGGAGGGCACACTCCGTCAGAGCTGTGGCGAAAGCCGAGAATGTACATCTGACCTCTTCCTCCCAACGTCTCCAGGGCAGGAGGCCCTAGCCCTACGACAGGAGTGCCCTCGTACCCCTGTTCCACGTAGGAGCACAGGCAGTGCCCGACGGGGCTGTCTGATGGAAGGAGTCACCTCTGGCTCGCCTCACTGCCCTGGTGTAAGAGTGAGGTGCCACTCTTTCCAGCTCTCTCCTTGGAGAGTTAGAGTTTCTACCCCTACAGGCTTCCCTCCTAAGTCCAGACCAGACAAGATGCCCCCGAGGCCCGGAATCTGATCCCTGCAGCCCGGATCACCCCAGACACTGATGAGCTCCGCCAGGACCAGAGGCCACAGCTCTCCCCTGTCGGCCTCCCCCTGCAGCAGAGGCTGCAGTCCCCAGAGCCAGCGGACCTCCCCAGGTGCTCACTGAGGCCGAAGGGCCTCCCCCGATGCAGGTGGCTGCAGTTCTCTCCTGACAGCCACCCAGGACCAGGGTACAGGCCGCCCTATCTCGGCAGCATCCTCCTCCCAGCTGACACTCAGGCCGGGCCTCCATCAGGCCCTCCCCCGGACCCCAAAGACGACCAAGGGCCGACTGTGCACTGCCCGACTTCTGGCCCTCTTCGGGCCCAGTCTGGAGAGCCCTGCCTCCTGTAGGGCCTTCGTGGTGAGAAAGCCACCCCAGACGCCACCCCATTACTCCCAGACTAGTGGCAACTTCACAGGCTCCACTGTTCTGCACATCTCCCTGAACGGCCTGCCTCCCATGCCTGGCTGCCACCTGGAGCTCCCTGCACAGGCCCCCCTTACCCGTGGGCAGTGGTCTCCTCTCAGTAAGAACTGTGAGTGACAGTCTCGTGATCATATACCTCCCCAGTGTTGTGGACCCCCCCTCCTCAGTGAACTACCAGTGAACCGTTCTCCTGTGTTCCCTTCCCCTATCCCCATACGCAGCAAATGCCCCCTCCCCCCCACATATAATGTTCCACCTTGTCAATGAATCGAGCCCCTGTGAATCACGCGTGGAGTGTATAACCCTCGCCCCGGGTCAAGACCCCCCTCCTTTTGGACAGTGACAGACAAGTCCATATCACTTACGTAACACAGCAGTATCTCAGTACTATATCCTTCCCCCCCTTCTCCTCCCTGCCCCCATCCCAGCTCCACAGAAATCCTCCCTATCCTCATTAAGCCCCTCTCCCCCTCCACGTCCCCCCAGTGTGATGTACGGTATATTCTCGACTTGTGTGACGCGTGTATAGAAGCTAAGTTAGCTAGGGACTTCCATACGTGTCACACGGAGATGATGTATTAGCTAGGACCCGTCTATGTCACGCAAACACCTAGGCTTAAGAACTATCCCTGTGAGTATACTGGGTTGTGTTGTATGTAAATCTGTCTGTGTTAATGTACACCTATAATAACCCTTAAATAGTACACCTAGGTCTGTGAGACCCGGCCACTTTTTGCCACTTACTGGTTCAGCAACTACTATATGCCAGGGACCCCTGTCCTTCCCATTAGCTTCCTAAGTTTGGATGCCCATGCTAAAGGTGGCTGTGTGGTTTTCCAGGTCTCCTTCTGTTTTGGTGTATAACACACTAAAATCGTGGTCGGGTCTGTGAGACCCAGGTGTCCTGGATAAGGGGAGCTGAAATTTACTGTTGTGTGATGCAAATTTTTTCACCCTGTGAATTGCCCTCTCCACACCACGAAGACCCTTCATGCCACTAGCTTTGACAGCAGTGTGAGCATCATTGTGTCGTTTCTTTTCTTATGGGGTCCATGTAAACAGAAGCGGTACAGATTTTTTTCAAAAATTTGCCAAAAATGCTTTAAATATGTTAATTTTAAATGTATATTCATTATTGCATAGTAAATTGAACCAAAAAGGTTGTAGATTGGTCAAAGATTCAGTAAATAAAACACAAGTATTTTTTTTTTTCTATTTGGTGGGTCTGTGAGACCCAGGTTTAATGGTGTATAGGCGCAACTAGGTGTCTAATGAAATACTGCCTGTGATACTGTGTGGGAAGTAACCCAGATGTGAGACAAAGATGCTGAATTAGGCGGACAGTGATTGAGATCAATATCAGTGTAAGGCATTGTGTAATTACGACTCTGATCATAGAATGCTGTGTGTGTATTTATTCTCTATTAATATAATAGTGTATCTGTTTACTCGTGGTGTTTGTATTTCCTTTCCTTGCTAGTGCTGACCCTGTCAGGAATTAAGGACCCAGAGTTACACAGTGACTGGACCCAAAGTCGGGACACATGTCTTTTTGTATAGTACAATGACAATGCAAATCAGCATTTATGAAAATTGGAATATAAGCTACAATTGTTTTTTGAATAGTGCTGGCTCTAGGGGCGATTCGAGTACATCTCTCTTTTTGAGAAGTACTGTTCATGTTTATCGAATATAATGGCCCTGCATGCCACAAGGGGCAAAGCGCCATACCAGCTGAAACCTGTTCTCCATTATCCGATCCCTCAAACACTACACTATGACTGCATAAAGTCTCTTTGCTCATTTCTAACTAGTGCAGTAAGGGTGAAAGTCTGAAGTGAGTAAAGCGACTTTGTGCAGTCATAGGGTAGTGTTTGAGGGCACAGATAGTGGAGAAGAAAAAGATTCAGCTGGAATAGCGCTTTGCTCCTTGTGGCATGCAGGGCCATATGTCAAAACACTCCAAAAAAAAAATGAGGGTACCACTTTCAAAGCCGGTAGGTTTGGTACGTACAGCCTGTGAAAGAATTTTTTTGCTCGTGAAATTTTTTTTATAGAGCGTTCCCGTTTTTCATCCGTATTTCATCAGATTATACATAAAAAAGATAATGTATCACATTTGCTCATAACACTGATGTACATGAACAGGAAAACAATACAATATATGACGATTCTAAAGGCTATATTGGAATCTGACACGATATTTGTTCAAAGTCCAAGGAAATTTCCTCCCATTTTAAAAAATACACAAAACTTTGCTTGAGTGTCACCTCGTCAATTTTGCATCTAGATCAATGAAACTAGGTCAAAAGCTTCCCACATGTTCCCTTTTGAACATGAAATATTCACATAAAAGTTATTGCAACATAAATATTTTTATTCAAGTATTTTTATAAAAGAACAACATCTACGTCATGTATCCTTGAATTTTACCACTTGTGACATAAAGATAGATATGGATGGGGTGATGAGAGAAGTAAAAACTCGAATAATGGATAGGGGGATGGCATTGGTAATGAATGGGGATGGATGGAATATCTCAAATTTTGTTGTATGCTGATGATGCAGTACTGCTTGCAAGTACTGGACAAGAATTTGGTAGGCTAGTGCAGAGTTTTGCTGATGTCTGTAAGCGTCGTTCCTTGAGAGTAAATGTAGGAAAGAGTAAAGTGATGGTTATTGAGAGAGAAGGTGACTCCCAGCGCAATGTAACAGTGAATGGAGATTGACTGGAATTGGTGAGAGTCCAAATACCTGGGTACAGTGACAGAAAAGAGAGGAAAATGTGCAAAAGAAGTTGAAAGTAGAGTGACACAAGGAAGAAAAGTAGCTGGTGCAATGGAGGCCTTGATAAGAAACAGAGGATTGATTGTTGCAGCTGCACGAGGTTTGCATGAAGGAGTATTAATACCAACATTAACATATGGATACGAGACTATGGTGTGGCATGAATATGAGAGCAATGGAGATGGGACTGCCGAGGAATGTATGTGGAGTACGGAGAGTGGATAGGATACGAAATAGTGTGATTCGTGAAAGATGTGGAGTGAGGAAGTCTGTTGACACCAGAATGAAGAGAATGTGCTGAGATGGTATGGTCATGTGGAGAGAATGGATAACAATAGAGTGGTGAAAAAGGTATAACTGAGCGTATTTGAAGGAGGGAAGAGGCGAGGTGGGCCAAGGAGAAGGTGGAGAGATATGATAGATGAATGTGTGGGGAAGAGAGGTTTGGAAGTCGGTGATGTTAGGGAACTGACAGGAGATCGAGCTGGCTGGATGAATTTTGTGAGAAGTGCATGATCAGGGATTTTTGGCACCCTTTTTTAACATGGCAGCGTCTGGATTGACTCTGTCAGGTACGATTATGTGAAGCTGCAGAACGTGGTGAAGGTTTTTGGCGTATCCGATAGAGCCAGGATTCCGGGGGCTTGAATGATGAGTGAATGGAAGCGTGGCCCATTGGACTGGGCTAATTTGGGCTGTCTAGACATTGCTGCTCCTCACCCTGCCCTGCGGTGGGAAAGGAGGTCCGGATGATGATGATGTGACATAATGACCTGCAGTGCAAAAACTTCATGACATTTGAAATTAGTTCTTTTGCCATTTTAAATATAAAACTTTTCATATTTTATCCAAATAGTTATGCATTACAATGTTCCTAACACAACAAATCCTTGCAGATATTCCTCTTCTCAATTCAGTGCAAATAATGAATATACATAATATTATATATAAGCCTGAAATATAAATTTTATGCCAGTGACACATGTATCTTTTTGTTTTTCAACTGTACAACTATTTTACAGTAATAACAACAATATAATAATCATTCAAATAAATGGATTCTTGCTTACATCTGAAACCTTATTACATTTGCAAAATTTACAGCATGTCACTACAGCCTTTCTACAGGGGCAGCTTGCTTTCGCATACATACCACAGGGGCACACCAGTGTTCTCTGAGAATCAAGGTCCCTCCACGAAGTAGAAGGAAGAAGTTGGTGTTGATCTTAGATAATCCCCACAGTTCTGGATCCAACGATATGCAAGTTTTGGGGTTTTGTTGGTACTCCATTGCATGTATCACATTGTATGAAATATTGAAGCTGCACAGTAGATAAGGCTGGAGTCCTTGACTGGTTGGAGGAAGGTTCTGGTGGGAACTTGACTTGCTGAAATGGTATATTTCCCGACGCAGCTCAATGAAAGTCTTTGCTTGGCTTTATCTGTCAATGACCTTTACAAGATATTGCTCAGCCTCATCTAACACTGAAGGTAAAGTTGCTGGTGATTTTCCAAAGTGTCTTAGAAATTTTTCTGGTTCAGCATTCATGGCAGCTTTCTTTGTTCCTACTTTGCTAGTGATATCACACCTTTGAGACCGTGTAACGCTGGTGACACCTCAGACTGAATGACCCAAGGCCTTGTGGAGGGTGTGTAAAGACAGGTAGCGGGTTTTGTCTCCTGCTCCTGCACGGATCCACAGCTCTCGATGGCAATGCTCAGCGAAAGTTTGCATGTGATACAGTAGGGCTACAATCACATCAGTGTCACTACTGAGGACAATGCATTTTATTTATGCATTTTTGGCACAGTCAGCGACATCCAGCAATATTCGCAGGTCACCTTCTTCAAATGTTGAAGTCAAATGAGTGGAAGTCTCTTCAGTTCCACTGTGGATGGAAACAGTGTTTGTATTCACCATCATTAGCTACTTGACCAAGCACAGTTGGATACTGATTTCCTGCAGGCGTGTTACTTTTTATGTGGCTATAAATGAACTTTTCTAAAAGTGATTTGTTTAGTTTTGATGGCCAAAAAGAATCCATGTCCTTCGGTATGGGGGTATATGGTTCAATAATGCACAATTCAACTGGCTTTCTGCTGACACGACGCATTCTCTCACTATCCTTTACTGAGGGGCTATCTGAGTACTTGTCAAACATGTAATCACATCGACCACATCTATGGTAAACAGCCATCATTGCAGAGAATGATGTGGCAAAGCTTTGGTAATCTGGCAGACCAACAGTCCTAATTTTGCGTACACTTGCCATTACATCAACAACAAAACAAGAATTTTCTGTGTGCCTGTACTGATAATATGTTGGAGTCAGGAGTGTCTCAAGTTCATTTATAAGATGACTCTTGTCAGTTGTTGTCATAATTCCATCTTCTGTGAAGAGCACAGGAGATGGAACAGCATATTTAAGAAGCTCATCAGTTGACAGTTTATGATCACGAGCCACTGCTATGTCGGTGATGTTAACAGCTTGTATTGCTTTTTTTTTTGCTGTTTTCTGGAGGATGTTGCTAATACTTTTCATGAATTTCAGATTAGATCTGTGGATTGTTTCACAAACTTTGGCAGTTTTTTGGACTAATCTCTGAGCTCTGCATTCTAAATATTACTGGTCTCCCTTCTCAATGGCATTTAACATATCCTTTCTTATTTGAGGTGTAATTATTTGCTTGGTGACAAAATTGCACAGGGCTGTGGGACACTCTGATTTTACTGGAGACCCTTTCTCTTCTATGAACTTGATCATTGCCTGGATGTGATCTTCTTTGCGATTTGTAGTGCTTTGTGATGGTTCATGGTGCGTCCACGACTCATAAGTACCTTCAGTGACACTCGTATATTCTCGATGGAGATTCTTCACAGCCACCATGTCATGGTAAATGAGGTCCCACTGAGCAATATGTTGTTTTTGTTTGGAATGACTAATTACTCCATCACTACATTTCGATGATAGATTGATGTTCTGTTCCAGTTTCTGGGCGCCACCTACAGTTGTGAACGATCAGGCTTGTCCTTGATTGAAAAGTTTCCTTGTGAAAAGTGCTTGTAAAGAGGCTGCTGTTTTTGGAAGGTGTCTCATATCCTCCAAATACAAAGATCCCCAACGTAGGTAGTTGATAAAGTCAAATGCTGCAAATAGGTACAAAGCTCTCTGCACTGCATCAAGATGAAGATCCTAGATGCCCTCAAGATCTGCTCTCAGTAGGTCTCAGACAATTTGCATCATTTGGAGAAACTGAACTCAGAATCTGAAGTTTTCATTTTCAGTGGAACAGACCTCTGTTAAGACAGCAAGGTCTTCCATGAGTGTGTCTCTTGACAGAGAGAATTTCTGCTATGGTCACTTGACTGCCTGTGATGTCCTTACTACTGATGTTGCTTTCAACTTTGGTAGGGAACACAGAACTTCAGTATATGGAGTCACACCTTTCTATGAAAAAAATTCTTTGTAGATATGTCGCTGGAATGCCTGAGAAAGCAGTTGCATTCCCTTGTGACCTACCATAGTGACCTCCATTCAGGACAGAATTCTTAATGATGGTTGGACCAAACACCCCAGCATCAGGCCAGATGAGATCTGCTCGACTTCCATGTAATGCCTTCCCAAGGCATTTAAGAGCAGTTTTTACCAAGAGAAGGTGCCTAGCATTGGCACCAGTGAAGAGATTTCCTGTGGCTGTCTCAGCTGTATTTCTTTAACAAGCGAAAACACTTTCTTATCGCGGTACAAGGGTATTTCTCCTTGAAGTAACTGAGACTTTATAGACATGAAGGTCCTCATACCAGTGTCAACAGTAGAGTATGCAATTACTGGCTAAGGGAACACAGGGAGAAAGGCCAGTGTTTTAACTGGGATGCTCTCTTTTGTCCAGAGAGAGTTACTGGCACTCCATGATGGTATGTTCTGTAACTGGGGATAGATGGACATATTGTTTTCTAAATCTAACCGTGCCAGGCTCCATGCAGTGTCTTTTACTTTGGCCACCACCCCCACTTCTGACCTGAACACATTTTCATCTACTTGATAGGACTCTGGTAGAGGAGGCTGCTGAGCAGACTTATGAATTTCCATCAACACCTGACATGGCAGTGTTTCTGTAAAACCCTGAGGACCATGTGTTACAGCTGAGTCTGATATTCTGGGTTTCAGATGTACACTTTGGTGCCTGGTCCTGAAACAAAACTGCCACAGTGTCATGTTCTGATACATTGGCACCTTCATGATCCCAGTTGTCTATTGCCCCTGATGTAAATTGTTCTGGTACAAAATGAACTGGGAGAGCAATGTGTTCCCTGGTTTGATGTGCTACGTATGTTGCAAGATCATAATGATGTCTGCGAAGTTCTGGATAGCTCAGGGCCAATCATTCATGGTTCAAAATTGACGTTACAACTTTACCTCCACACCCAAGACTATGGACAGACTCTGTATTCATGATATGCATGGGTGTTCGTTTTCTTCCATGATGGTATATGTAAAACATTACCTGGAAAAGCGATTGGATTTTCCGGCATCTCTGAGGCGAAAGTATGCCTTTAGCAGAAGAGCAAGATGACTCACATAATTCCTCTTGTACACACTCCTCTTCTTCATGCATGATAGTTTTAGCAGCCGTTTCATAATCCTCAATTTTGAAAGCATACAAACTGCCTAAAAATTTTAGGATGGGTCCAGGAATATGCATATCACTGCATGCATGTTGAAGGTCATGGGCATCACAAAATCTGCCTTCGAGACCAAAATCATAGTCATCAACAGCTTTTCTGATGATGTTAGCACAAACATTTATGGGATCTGTGGAATGTTCTGAATCTGCTAGAACATGTGATGTATAGGTAGATTTATGAAAAACCATTAGTGATTTAGCTCTGTCTTGTGGATAAGAAAAGTGAATATCATTTTTGAACTGATTCACAAGAAAAATTTTAACATCTCTATTGCGGAAATTACACGTGTAATCTATCGTATTTAGATGATCTCTGATTTCACTCAGTTCATAAACTTTTCCATCCATCAGCCGTTGTTCTAATTCTGGTACAATCTTATTCAGGCGTGTTGTTTAGGGGACATTGTGGGCCTTATGTCCTTAGACTGTGACTCATATTTGTATATGTACTTAACCATACACTCATTGTGGTAACAAATGTCAGCACCAAATACAAAGCTGGGTTCTTGAAGATCACAAGTTCTAGTAAAAACTGCATCCAACATCCGCGGCCTTAGCACAAATTTAAACTCAGTTCATTTCTTCCTTCAGTCCATGTCCTCTTTGGTCAGGATTATCAGGTATTCTGCTTGGTTGCTTTACCAGCTGGGTGAGATTAAGCGATTCTGCGAACAGCTTGCACTCTAGACCAGCGTCGTCAGTCCTGGCAGAATGCCCATCTCTTGGATTTATTCTTGACAAATAATCCAGATCAATACAGGTTAGAGGTGCTCTCACCACTTGGATCCTCCGACCACAATCTCATCAAAGACTCATTAGTTAATCCCTCACACTTCCCCGTTCTGAACCTGTCAGGGTGACCCGATGGCACTTTGATAGGGCAAACTGGAATGGATTTAGAAATATATCTTGCTGACATTCCATGGCAGTCTTTCTTCTCTAGTGGTCCCAATTCTACCCAGTCCCACATTTGCGATTTAATACTAGCTGGTATGGATTTATTCATACCCAATCAACAGTTCACTAAAAGATCGAACTCTCCAAAATGGTTTCATGGCAACTGTACCAGACCAACAGCCCAAAAGTCATTAGCATATAACTCTTACTTAAAATAAAAAACATCTGAATCACTCTCTCAATTTATAATTGCTAGAAATCATGCAAAAGCTGTAATAAATCGCGCTAAATCAAACTTTCTTCAAAAGCAAGCATCAAAACTACTTAACAACCCTAATGACAATGGAATATTCTGGTCAACTCTTAATTCCTTCATTAATAACTTTAACAAGTCATCTTCCATTCCCCCACTAAAATCTTCAAATGGCAACATCACAAATGACCCGCGTGGGAAAGCAGATATTTTTGCCAGTACATTTGCAAGAATTTCCACCATAGAGGATGCCAGCCAGAACGTCCCAGTACTAGAACTTGACTCTCCCGAATTTGCCCCATTTAAAATACAGACAAGATACGTATAATCCATCCTAGACAATTTACCTACCAACAAAGGTCCAGGCCTAGATGGAATTCCGCCAATTGTTTTAAAAAAGTGTTCTCCTGAACTTGCCACTGTTCTAGCTAAATTATTCAGACTATGCATTTGTACTTCTTCATTCCCAAATTCACGGAAAGAAGCCAATATCCACCCAATTCCGAAGAAAGGAAGTTCGTCTGACCCCTCCAATTACAGACCAATAGCAGCCACATCTTTTGGTAAGTTTTATTTATATATATATATATATATATATATATATATATATATATATATATATATATATATATATAGATAATGAATGGAGGAAGGAAAAACAAAGAGGAAAAAAAGGTAAGTCCATGTGCCGAAAGGCATCCTCCATTCATAAAATACCCATAACAACTGGACTTGAACTGAAGTAGATCAAATGTTTGTGGGAAACAACTCTCAGGAAGTGAATTCCAGAGAGTAGTAGTTCTGGGGATAAATGAATTTTTATAAGCAGAGGTTCTGCGTTGTGGGTGAGAGAATTTGAATTCATGGGCTCTCCCAGCTGCCCGAGTATTTCGGGAGAAAATGTGAAGGGGAGGAACAATTGAAGCCAGTTCGTCTGAAAAAATATGGTGTCAGATTCCAACATAGCCCTTAGAATCGTCACAAATTGTATTGTTTCCTGTTCATGTACATCAGTGTAATGAGAAAATTTGATACATTATCTTTTTTATGTATAAACTGATGAAATACGGCTGAAAAACGGGAACACTCTATTTTAAAAAATTTCATGAGCAAAAATTTCTTTCACAGGCTGTACGTACCAAACCTGCCGGCTTTGAAAGTGGTACCCTCACTTTTTTGGAATGTTTTGACATATGGCCCTGCATGCCACAAGGAGCAAAGCGCTATAACAGCTGAAACCTGTTCTCCACTATCTGTGCCTTCAGACACTACCATATGACTGCACAAAGTCGCTTTGCTCACTTCAGACTTTCACCCTTACTGCACTAATCAGAAATGAACAAAGAGACTTTGTGCAGTCATAGGGTAGTGTTTGAGGGAGCAGATAGTGGAGAAGAACAGGTTTCAGCTGGTATGGCTCTTTGCCCCTTGTGGCATGCAGGACCAATATATTCAATAAAAATGAACAGTAATTCTCTAAAAAAGATGTACATGAATTCCCCCTAGTCCCTGGAGTAGTAAATATGATACTTCAGGTATGAAATTGAAACCAACCAATCACGAAGCAGGACTGCGCAGGTGCCACATTCACAAAAATAGATTATCAGCTGGAAAAAAATATAGTATAGTACGTCTAATTCACGCCCTATGGTGCTATCTCTAAGCCCCTTTCTTTGGCGTGTTGCCAGGGATGGATGTGGCAGGCAAGGAATGGAACGATGCCACTTTGTACATTTCTCGCAACAGAGACAAGAGTGTGACTGGCACTGCTCGATCTGCACTCACCTGACTGTAATCAGATACCAGAGGACGCGCTTATCAAACTATGGCGAAGCAGCGATTGCGTGATACCTCGTGACCCGTAGAGACTAGAATCCCTCAGTCATCACTTGCTTCATCTGATCTGAAGGAGGAAGGGATAATCTATGGTGACCTAATCCTCTACCCAGGAGATTCGTAGCACCGCCTGCTTCATAGTTATTCTGATCGCCATTATAAACAGCAGCTCTTTTGCTGCCAGGTGTTGGGGGCCTTTGTCTTAGGTGTCTGCCAACAGTTTTATTTGGGGGAAAAAACAGCCTATTTAACTATGCTGGCTGGTTTTTTAGTCTGATTAGGGAAAGTGCCTTAACTCATTATACTGGTTCCAGTCAGTTCTAGCATGAGTTGCACCCATCTGGTCAGGGTGTATTAGATCGATCCAGTACTCAATCCTGCTCCTCACTGTATGGTAGTTCTCCAGTACCAAGCTCGTCTCCAACCCTGAAGAGGGGTGGGGTATGAGGTGGCCTGGCCGACCTCCCCTGTGCTCCTCTCTTCCCTAACCTTCACAAGACCACACCACCTTTTCCAGGTGGACTTAGACTCAACAGGGTCTCAAAGGAGATAGGGGTTGAGGTGCCCTTCAATCCTCTATACCAGTCTCATCTCTTCCCCTGAAGGATCACCGTCAACTAAGGCTCAGGCTCATGAGGATCTCGTAGCAGGTGGGGGATGCGGCTGCCTTGTCATTTTTGTCTGCCCTCCTCTCGCCCCTGTTCCTGAAGGAGACGTGAGGGGGAACCATAATTATTCCATCCATCCTGGCTGGTTGCAACTCAAGAGGGGGGGTGTTCTTAGTCTGCTTGCTGCTAGTAGGCCCTTCTAGCATTGTTGCACCATCTCTAGTCTTGCCCTCGTAGAATGGAGCAGTGCTCAAGCCTGTTTACCACTATAATATAGCAATATATATATATATATATATATATATATATATATATATATATATATATATATATATATATATATATATATATATATATATATATATATATATATATTATATATATATACAAATATATATATATATATATATATATATATATATATATATATATATATATATATATATATATATATATATATATAAAGAAGTGCAGTAGCCACCCCATGAGTAGGAAGTGCACAGGTTCAAAATGGCCTCCTGTATATAGAGTACAGTAGCTATTGCACGAAAACGGTCACATAGCCAAGTTCTAAGCTTAATGAGCTGAAAGGCGTTCGTTATTCAGTTGCAAAACTACTTGCAAATTCTTGCTAACCTTCGTAGTGATGCTAAATCGAACCGCAAAAATACCAATTTTGTTCTTGCTTTCTTTTTTGTCAGTCGTAACTCCGAAACAAAAAGGCGTACTTGAGCGTACTATAGCTACACCAAAACTCTTCTTGTCAAGTGCAGATGTTTCTTTGCATGTTTGGAAAAGGATTCAGGCTATGGTTCGCGAGATACAGCCTAATACCCGCATCACAGTCAGTCTAGGATGGTTCTTATAATCAAGGGGTAAAAATTAATTCTGCAATATTTTGTTTGCTGGAAGTGTATATTGTGTGTTTAGGTGTAAACTCTTGAGACACCAAATTATAGCCGAATTGGATGTTATTTACTTGTGCCACATTTTACCCAAAGTTTGAGGCTGATAACCAAATTATTATTGTGATAATATATATATATTTTTTGGATTTAAAAAAGTTTGCATTAGGCCTACTTCATGGAAGGCTACATTCTGGTAATTCTTTTTCTTTTTCTGGAATTTGCCTTTTGAGATTTTATTAAGCATTTGGCCAACCAAGTGAGAGACTACTTGAATGTAAGTTACCTTCTTGTGGGGAAACGTTAGCGCGACTTTTCTACCTAATGCGAACAGAGACACGAACACTGAGGGATTGTGCGTGTGTTCTGTCTGAGGATCTAGGGGCATCCTGGGAGGGAGCTTGCATTTCTGGATCAGTGCTACAGAATAGTATCCCTCAAATCGAATCTCTATAAAAAAAATGAAGAAAGTTGGGGAAGAGTAAGAGCTGGAACACAAAGAGAGATGAGAAGAGGAGAAAGAACTTTCAAGAACAGATAGAAGATCTCTTTGACACTGCACACACGAATGCCTTTGACCTCATGAAAAATCGTGAGGATAGGGAGTTTCTTGTAGCTCAGAGGGAGAGAGGGAGACCTGACTCTATGCTAGGTATTCATGTCAAACTCCACAGAAAAGAACGAAGACAGACAGAGAGATAACAGACTGAACAGGATAGGAAAAAGCATGAGAAATGTCATCGAGCAGTGAGAGGGGAAATAGTGGAGCTGGAGGAAAGCCCAACTAGTGATGACGACGAAACACGTGACGATTATACAGATATGGCAGGTGCTTCCTTTTCGGCTGTAACACCTCCTTTGAAATGCCAACGATCACGAAAAACAGCTGTCACTTCTCCAGTTCCTGTTGCTTTAGATCCTACCAATACCTCAAACCGTGCTGCAGTCTATCTGCTTTCTGCAACCGTTTTGCCTTTGGACAAGATCCAACAATGTATATGCTCTACAGGCAAAGTACCCACCCAGATCAAATCAAAAGTAGGAGTGAATCATCAGAATGGCTGAAGAAATCACTCCATTCAACTGTGCCTCTTGCAGTGCACCGTGATGGAAAATTAATTCCCATTGTAACGGGAGCAGATGTCACTGAATACCTTCCAATTCTCATTTCAGGTGATGGAGTTACAAAGCTTTTGAATGTACCCTAATTGGAGTCAGGGACAGGAAAGGCCATGGCCAGTGTCATCACTGGAACCTTGTACGACTGTTATATCTGAACATGTGGTAGGAATAGCAATCGAAACCATTGCCAGCAATACCTGGATTGTCTGAAGGGGCGTGCATCCTTATTCAATATCAGTTGCGCAAGATACGTAAAATCCATCCTAGACAATTTACCTACCAACAAAGCTCCAGGCCCAGATGGAATTCCGCCAATTGTTTTGAAAAAGTGTTCCCCTGAACTTACCTCTGTCCTAGCTAAATTATTCAGACTATGCATACGTACTTCTTTATTCCCAAATTCATGGAAAGAAGCCAATATCCACCCAGTTCCGAAGAAAGGAAGTTCGTCTGACCCCTCCAATTACAGAGCAATAGCTGTCACATCTTCTCTTGGTAAGGTATTTGAAACTTTAATTAATAAGCATATTGTTAAACATCTTGAATCCAACAACTTAATTAGTGATAGACAATACGGTTTTCGCCACGAAAGATCCACCATTGACATACTCAATCTCTTAACTCATACCATCCATCAATCAATTGATTTTTTTTGAGAAACTCATGCAGTATCTCTTGATATCTCTAAAGCTTTCGACAGAGTATGGCACCGTTCCCTGCTGTCCAAACTCCCTTGCTATGGACTAACGTCTTTTGTTCCTTTGATTTCTTCTTATCTTAGTGACAGGAAAATAAGAGTAAAAGTCTATCTATCTATCTATATACCTAGGCTGCTTCCCCCAAGGAAAGGGAGGTAGCCGAGACAGGACGACTCACTCTCCATTTACTCATCCATTCAAACACATTCATTCGCATCTTAGCCCCAAAGGGGAGAACGGACAGATCCTCACCGCATCACACCGCACAAGGGTCAACTGCGCAATGCAAGCAGTGACATCCACAGCAGGGCCCGACAGCAGAACTGGTTTACCCCTGCCACATCATAACAGACCCATCCCCTTACCCGCACCTGACCTGACTAGCTGATCAGACCAAATGCGGGAGAATATCCCCTCAGGGCTGCGTCATCACTTATTCATTCACAATTTCTCTCCATTTATTTCTGTCACGCAGTGCCACTCTTCCTTGCTCAACAGACATCCCTCTCGCATCCAGCGCTCTCTTCACACTGTCCATCCATCCTATTCGTGGTCTTCCTCTCAGTCTTACACCTCTCACATCAGATCTAGTTATCTTTTTCACCAATCGCTCATTATCCATTCTCTCCATATGCCCAAACCATTGCAACACCCTCTGCTCAACTCTACCAGCCATCTCCTCGAACAACTCCAGTTCTCCTTCGCACTTCATCATTTCGCACTCGATCCATACGCGTCACTCCACACATACTCCTCAGACATCTCATCTCCATTACATTCAAACTTTTCCTCTCTGCTACACCCATATTCCATGTTTCAGCCCCATATAATGCAGTCGGTACCACAACACCCTCATACAGCCTTCTCTTTACATCCATTCTAAGCGAACGACATTTAAACACTTTTTTCATTCCTCCCAGCACCTTTCCTACTTCATTTATTCTAAAATTCACTTCTACATCTATTCTTCCATCTACAGCAACATGTGACCCTAGATATTTAAAACAATCTACCTCCTCAAGCAACTCACCATTCAAAACTATATTCATCCCCCTACCATCTATCAACCTCGTACACTTCATCACTTTACTCTTATTCTCATTTACTTTCAATTTCCTCCTTTCACACACCCTTCCAAACTCCTTTACCAACTGTCTCAATCTCTCCTCTGAATCAGTCACCAGTGCAGTATCATCTGCAAACAGCAGCTGCTTCAGATTCCACTCTCCTCCATCAACATTTACCAGACTCAGACCACCTAAAACTCTTGCATTCACCTCCCTTACAACACCATCCATGTAAATATTAAACAACCAAGGCGACATCACACATCCCTGTCGCAGCCCCACTCTCACGGGAAACCAATCACTCACAGCATTTCCCACTCTTACACACGCTCTACTATTTACATAAAAACTTTTCACCCCTTTTAGTAACCTACCATCAAGTCCATACAATCTTAAAACAGTCCACAAAGCCTCCCTATCAATTCTATCATACGCTTTCTCTAAATCCATAAATGCCCAAAACACATCCCTGCCTTTCGCTAAATACTTTTCACACACTTGTCTCACAGCAAACACCTGATCAACGCATCCCCTCCCTCTCCTAAAGCCACACTGCTCATCACTAATCACTCCCTCTGTACCCTCTCTAACTCTCATAATTAACACTCTACCATACACTTTACCTACAACACTCAACAGACTTATACCCCTAAAGCTAGTACATTCATACTTATCACCCATGCCTTTATACAACGGGACCACACAAGCACTTGCCCAGTCAATTGGCACCATACCTTTCTCAAAGCACACATTCAATAATCTTACTAACCAGTCAACAATAGTCACTCCACCACCCTTCAGGCATTCCACAGCACACCCATCCATACCTGCAGCTTTCCCTGTTTTCATCTCCTTTACTGCCTTCTCCACTTCCTCCTTCGTGATCAAAGAATCATTCAACTCTCCCAACACATTTATTCCTTGCACCCTTCTATCTGCCACAATCTCAGCCACCCTTTCCTCCTCTACATTTAACAATCTTTCAAAATACTCTGCCCATCTCTTCCTTACTGCATCCATCTCAATTAACATCCTTCCATCCTCTGCTTTTACTCGTTCTTCCTTCCCAGACTCTCCCTTTCGCACCCTTTTCACCTCCTTCCAAAACATTTTCTTATTCTTTTGAAAATTCTCTGTCAGCCGCCTACCCCACCTCTCATCTGCTGCCACTTTAGCATCACTCACAGCCCTTCTCGGTCTATTCCTCTTTTCCTTATACCTTTCATATGACATCTCATCCTTCCTCTGCAGCCACACTTCATATGCACGTCTCTTCTCAGCCACAGCCATACTTACTTCCTCGCACCAACATTCACTTCCTTTTCTTACACCACCACCCACACGTCTCACACCACACACCTCTTCTGCATGCCCCACCACAGCACTTTTAAACAACTGCCATTCCTCCTCCACACTGCCATTTTCCCGATCTTTCACTGCGTTCCACTCATCTTTCAATTTCTCCTGATACTCTATCTTTTTCTCTCTTTTATCCAACTCACTCACTTTCAAAACCTCCCTGCCACACCTAACCCTCCTAGCTCTCACCCATCTCTTACCTACTCTTAACTTTCCCTCCACCAGGTAGTGGTCAGACATACCTCCACCCTCCCCTCTCAGAACTCTCACATCCAACAATCTTCCTATTACATTCCTAGACACAACCACATAGTCCATCAAGGCTCTATCAACAACCCTTCCACCCTCCTGTCTCACCCATGTATACTTATAAATATCTTTCTTCTCAAACAGCGTATTCCCAATCACCATCTCTCGCTCAACACATATCGCTATCATTCGTTCCCCATTTTCATTTCTTCCAGGCACACCATGCATACCAACTACGCCTTCAACTGCTACATTTCCCACTCTAGCATTCAGATCTCCCATCATTACCACATTCACATTCGCTCCAAAACTCTGCAGACACTCATCAACATCATTCCAGAAAGACTCCCTCTCTTGTTCATCCCTTTCACTACCAGGCCCATATGCACTCACAAACACCCACAACTCACGTTCAAATTTCACTTTCACCCACATCAGTCTCGATGACACCTCCTTCCATTCAATCACACACTGCTGTACTTCCGGACTCACTAACAAGGCCACACCTTCTCTTGCCCTTCCTCTATCAACACCTGACAATCTTCCATTCACACTTCCAAACATAGATTCCCCCTTCCCTTTCATCTTCGTTTCACTCAAAGCTAACACATCCAACTTTCTTCTCACAAACATTCTCCCAATCTCCTCCCTTTTAGCCTCAATTGTACTACATCCACGCACATTCATAGACCCAATCTTCAGGGTACGGGGATAACTCCATCCCCCGTCCCTTTCTCTGGCCTGTCTCTTTTTAGGAACTAAAAAACAGAGGAGGGGGTCCCTAGTCCCCTCACCCCGCCCCTTTTAGTCGCCTTTCCACCTCAATTAACGCCGGCGTGCCGCAGAGATCAGTTCTGGCACCAATCCTATTTCTGGTTCATATTAATGATCTCTTATCTGTCACTCACAATCCCATTCACTCATATGCAGATGACTCAACACTACATAGTTCATTCACACTCAGAAATCCATTTACAAAGTCTAATATCTCTACCTCTCAACTCAGTACAGCCATCTCCATAAATCAAGATCTATCTACAATCAGTGAATGGGGACAAAACAACCTTGTCTCTTTTAATGCTAGTAAAACTAAATATATACAGTTTACTAATAGACAGATATTGCCAGATTCGTACATTACCTTCAGTGCTACTAATATTCCCATCTCCAAAAGTATTGAAATTCTTGGTGTCTCACTTAACAGTGCCCTCAGCTGGACCTCTCATGTCAGATCACTTGCTAAAACCGCCTCAAAGAAACTTGTATTCTTGTACAGAGTCCGTAACTTCTTCGCCGATGAGCAGTTAGCTATAATTTATAAGAGTCATGCGCACTCTCAGCTTGAATATTGCTCACCCTTGTGGAATGGTTGTGGAGAGGTTGCATTAAGACAACTAGACAAAATTCAGAATAAAGCTGTTAGAATCATTAACAACCCTGCCATTACATATAAACTACCTCCCCTGCAAGTAAGAAGGAATGTTGCCTCCCTTGCATTATTTTACAGATTTTTTTTTGGCAAATGCTCAGACGAAGTTGCGTCCATGGTGCCACCTCTCCATGCCTTCCCTCGTGCTACACGGGCATCTGGTGGCGCTCATGACTGGAATGTCACTCAACCATATTGCAGAACTTCTGCCTATCAGAATTCTTTCATTCCCCGAACTGCATCTCTCTGGAACTCGCTTCCCCAGAGTTGTTTTCCTCCAAATTTCAACCCACAACTGTTCAAGTCTAACTGTTACAGATATTTTATGAACAGAGGACACCAGTAATCTGGTGTATGGATTATTTTTTTTTACCCTTTTGTTTTTCTTTCCTTCGTTCTGTTATTAAAAAAAAAAAAAAAAAAAAACTTTCTTGTTGGCATCACATTTTTGAGATCCTTGTTCAAAACGCCTTCACCATTTGCCTTAGACCGTCCTCTGGTCCCGTCCTTCACATATTCAAGCAGTTCAGAGCCAAGTGGAATGCTATTGACACAACACGTTTTCAGACCTCAAATGACAGTGAGGAAATACCGGTAATTGATAGTAACCAATGTGATGAGTTCATAGCATTTTGTATGAAACAGTTGCAAGAAAGTCAACCTCGAGGTGATTATCAAGAACTGCTAGAATTGTCCGTTGTCATCTTGGGTGATGTGCTGCCCCGTGGAACGAAGTTTCAGCACCTTGGTTCTTGCCACCGTGCGAGATGGATGGCTAACGTTATACAGCATCAAAGTCTATCTTTTCCATCATCAGACAAGCATCACACCGAATCAAGGCCGAGGATTGAGGAGGTTTGTTGTGTTTATCATGAATCAATACCTGAAATCATGGTTCATGGCAAAAAAAGCAGCTCTACCTCCAGCCAACAAACTGAGGCTTCTCCAGGAATTGTCATTTATCCTGATAAGGACCTCACAAGTCTGCTTGAAAGAATTTGGTCGTCATTTGTGGAAATTGTCAGAGCAGTTAGTTGGATTGGCCTTTTTTTTTTTCTGAATCCAATTGTTGACCCTAAAAGGAACCGAAAAATGGTGATGACTCTTAATGAAAAAGGAAGCAAAGATCAACTAAAGAGAGCAACAGTTGAACATGAGGTGACAGTGCTGAATCAGAAAGCAATTTCAAGTTTTGTGACAAGCAACTCCAAGAAGATCTTCACAGTGTTTGGCCTGCCTCATTCATTTCTTGAATTCGATCAATTCACATGGGAAAGTTTTGAGGATTACATGAAGCTGAGCGCATCGTCCAGGTGCTACAAATAACAAATGACTTTACTGAAAAAAGGGGTAGCATTGATTCAAGAGTTTAATCCAGTGTTGGCCAAGAACGAAGATTAACGGCAGTTTCTTCTCCAGGTTGTTGAGCAACACATGCAAGTTTATCCAGATGCGAAGAAGGCTACAGTTGGCAGCAATTACAAGCCATGAAACTAAGCAACAATGAGTGGGAGTTGGGTTCCCATGATACGCCCCCAATGAGGGGCTAATAGTTTGCAAAGAGTGAAACCTAGATAATCCAAAGGCATATTAGCTTTACGCCATAACAGTACAACTCAGAACATGATGCGGCACCATTTAAAATTATCTAATAAGCATAAAGATTTGCAGACACCATTTTTTAATCAATAAGAACGAAGTCCCGCAGCAGCTCAGGCAAAATTTTCAAGCTGAAAAATAAGGATCACCCTATGGCAGTCACCCGTAAGCACGGCATTTTGCGCAATATTGGTTAGCTACAGCTCGCCTACAGATAATGTCCCAAAACACTTCTTTTCACAGGCAGGTACCCTCGTCTTAGTCTTTCAGTAGCAATGCAGCTCTATTCTAGCAGTCAACTGCAGTCTAAACAGCATTGCTCTACCGTAGCTAGCTACAGCTTACAGTATTATTCTCCGGGTCTCAACTTTATCTCTACTTTTTGACAACAGTACCTTTTACATTTGTGTAGAAGGCTAACAGTAGGTTAAACACTACCTTGAATACCAGTAAATCTCGGCAAGCAAGCTAGTTTTCTACTGACTTTGACGGCGAAGCCTAGGTGATACAATTCAGGATACTTCTCTTTACACAACAGTGTATGCCCGCATGGTGTTACACATGCGCATGCATGCACATGCATAATATCTAGTGTTTGCCCCAGGTGTGATGTAACAGTGCTACAGACCAAGTTACTTTCTCTTATTATCAATTAGCATTCAGGGAGCAAAGTATTAAGGGATTCTTTACTCCAGTCTTGAATATTAACCTCTAAAGCGCGGGGTTGTTTTTGCTTGACTTGCATGTCTTGCGAGCATATTCGCGCTCCGACAGACTCTCTAAAAATATTTGCCAAAAATCAGTTATTAGTCCTAGAATATTAAAATTACGTATGCCTATGGCACATACGTTTAGCTTTCCCCTGGGATTTTGTTGAGCCTTCGTCGAGTACCGTAGTACTTGTGGAGACCTCTGAAGTTGGATAACGAAGTCTCCACTTTACACTTCCCAACAACCAGTAATATGATTACCTTAGCCTGATATTATCATTAGAAACACTATTCTATGATTCTCAAATAGTTTGGAATCCATATTCCAAAAAATAACACTGTGAAAGCAATGGAAATTACGAGCGCGTATGACCTTCCCACTTGCACTCGTTCGCCGCTGGTGTTCTGTCATTTATTATTCATAAAAACACTCACACTTCACATTTCTATTACTATATAACATATATAACTACAGTCTTTGTCCATAAGTTTCCTTCAGTAATAGTAGTTTATTATCACTGTAGGCATTCAGTAAAATACGTAGCATTTACTTTCTCGTCCTGTATACTAGCGTTGAGAGTGAATCTGTCACCTTCACTTCCACTTTCATAACTCATAGTATTAATAAATGCTAGAGTGAAACTTTCACTTTCAATACTCCTGGTATATATACTCGTATTCTTATATTACTACTCATTTACATTTCTATTTACATTCTCTATTTTATTTACATTATTTACATTTCTATTTTATTTACACTGTGTTATGCACTGTCACTTGCAGTAACTTATAAAACTATTTTCCACTGTTCACTTATATTTTCATTCATTGCTTTCACTTGTTGTTTACACATTATTTACATTTCCACTTGCACTGTTTTACTCACCAGAAAGATCATAGTTACTGTCTATCATTTTCATTGACAAATTAGTCAGCTGATGTTCCACAGCAGTTACTTAGCCCTTTACCTCTTTCCACACGAGGTTTAGTAGGGGGTAGAGGTCACAGGGCCCTTTGCATGGGGCTAAAAAGTGGCAGAATTGGACAGGCGCGAATCCGATGTGGTTTCACCTTGAAAGACGACAGTAAACTGAATTCAGTGTGGTGGCCTAGCCGCCTAGGGGGAGTCCAATGCTGCCAGTGTCAGCTTGGTGACAGCTGCTAATATATACGCTATGAAATGATTGGCAGAAAATCTAGACAATACATAATGAATTAGGTAATTCCAGGTGAATGTAAAATTCACTTAGGCTTCTCCCTTCCTTTCTTATATATATATTTTTATTACGAAAATAGGTTATATGCCATATTTCAAGGGGAAATAAACAGAAAAAATTTGCGAACAAGTGCACGTGAGGTGTTGTCAGGTGATAATTAGCCAATTCCAGGTGTATGGCACTATCACTTATCCTATTTCTTTTTTGTATATATTATTTGGTATAAGAATAGGACATAGGGCTTATTTCAATGGATTAAATCAGTGGAAAATTCTAGGGAAGATTTACTTAGCATAACATGGCCGGGCAGGCGAGAGGAGAGGATAATGGAGGGGAAGTAGGGAGGGGAGTCAAGAACAGGGAGAAATGGCTAAATTGTCAACAATGGATGGGAGTACAGATGAGATTAGGAATGCTGACTAGTGTTGGACATTGGCAGTACTGATAGATGATACAAGCCACCATTTGAAAGCCCGGGCGAATTCAAAATAACACAGAATCACAAAAGTGATGCCCTGCGGTACGATCCCTTGCTCTCAAGCATCACGAAGGTGACGCCTCGCGGTTAAGGGGTTAAAAAAATAATTTGTTAATGGTTTCTCATTTTAATTAAGTTTAGTTTGTCATTGTTTCCTCCTGTATTTACTGTGTGTCTGTCAATCTCTCTGCTTGGCGACAGACCTAAGAGCGTGGTGCATGTCCATGAATGCTCAGAATCCTCATTTGTGCACTGAAATCATGCCATGCATGTGAGAAATATCCCAATCACATCACATGAAACATGTACATGCATGCTTGGAATGCTGAAGTCATGCTATGCATCTAACAATCCAAACGTAACACTTGCTTTATGCATAATACATCCACAGGACGATCGTAAACTAGAAAACAAAAATTGTCTTATAAAATGATTAAAAAATGGGAATGACAAAAGTGCACTGAAAAGAGACGACCAAAGCTTTGAAACAATAGCATTCCACCAGCTACAAATACATATTTATGGCTAAGGTGTGGAATGTAGTAATACATATAGGTCTCCAAATGTGCAATAGGCAAACAAGATGAGATAAGAAGTGAACAAAAAATGCAGAAATAAGATAGCATTCAGGATGGGAGGGATCTGGAGACCTATGCCCATTACATCATTCCACCAGCTACAAGTCTGTGGCTAAAGTGTGGAATGTAGTAATGGGTATAGGTTTTCAAATCTCCTACCATCCTTAATGTTCTCTTGTTACTGTTTTTTTTTTCCACCTGTTAGCACCTTTTCCATTTGCAGATTAGGAGACCTATACTCATTACTACCCATATAGGAGTAGATTGTAGCACCAATTGTGCAGGACAGTACTTCCAAGGTGGATAGAAAGCTGATGACAGGGAGAGCTGGAGCTCCCGTTTCATCGGCCCTCGGGACTAGTTCCTGACCATCCCCCTTTTGCTGAACTTTCTCAGTGTTTTAGTAACACAGATAGTAGGCCAGCATGCTATCCAATACAGTTTTCTCTAACTGTCAACTCGAAAGTACATGCACATTACACATTACACTTCCTTTTCAAATAGAAAAATGGCATCTAATAAACAGGCCTCGAAGCCCCTTGGGGGGGGGGATCATAAATGCCCCCATCTGCTCCTCTCCCGGTGACGACTCAGTAAGCTGTCTGGAGCCTCTGGTTGACTCACTTCTTCATTTCTGCAACATTCATGGCCATTCCTCTAACTTTCTGTTGAATACCACCTCTCCTCCTCTAAACTTCACCTTCTTTTCTTAACTAAGACTCAGCTCTCTGAGGCAACTGATACCAAACACTTTTCCGTATTCTCCTACCTTCTCTATACTTATTTCAGAGCCAAAGGTGGCTGTTGTGTAAATGTACGCAATGACTTATCTTGTTCTCGGGTTCCTGAAATTGATTCTTCTGAAGTCTCTACTCTCTGGCTTTGGCTTTCCTATCATTCTATGACTAACTATATCTTTGTTGTTTACATATCCCCTAATTCTACTGACCATGAACAATTCTTTGACTAATTCCTACGATGGACAACATCGTATGCTTTTCTCCTTTCTCTGAAAACTTCGTTCTAGGAGACTTCAATGTTCACCACCATCTTTGGCTCTCTTCTCCTTTCACTGATCCACATGGTGAACAAGCTTACTTCTTTTCTAACTTTAATGACCTACTGCAGCTTGTAGAGAACCCTACCAGAATCCCTGACTGCCTTGGAGAGAGTTTCAAGATACTTGTCCTCTTCCTGACAACTAATCCTTCCTCTTACACTGTTAATCTTTCCTCTCCGTTGGGCTCCCCCGATCACAACCTTATTACCTTAACCTGTCCTATCACTCCAGTACGTCCTCTGGACCCTCCAAACAAATGACAGTTGTGGGACTTTGGAGCTGCTGATTGGGAGGCCCTCAGGCAGTACTTCTTTGATTTTCCCCGGAATGATTATTACTTCCATAGCCGGGAGCCATCTGATTGTGCCTTATGCGTTACAGAGGTTATTTTCTAGAGCACTGAAGCATACATTCCTTTCTCATAGCCTTCTGACTAGTGCAAAAATGTCTTGGTTTAATTACAATTGTTCTAATGCTGGCTGCAACAAGGAGAGGGCCTATAAAAGGTACTGGAGCCAACCCATCCCTGAATCACATCTTTTTTTATGTTTCTGCCCAGAATCACGACAAGTCTGGTCTCCTCTCTGCTAAAAATAATTTCATCCATACTAAATGCCCCCAAATCTCCAACCTGATTTCTTCCCGCTCCTCCTGGCACCTTGTCAACAACCTTTCTAACAATTTTATCTCATCATCCTTCCCTTCTCTTTTCTACTTGAATGACTCTGTAGCTCTTTCTTCTACTGATAAAGCTGATCTCTTCACTCAGACTCTCCTCCAATTCCACTTTAGACGATTTCAGTGCTACCTTTCCTTCTTGCTGGAAGTTTACTCTCATTCATCCAATCCCAAAGAAGAGTGACCATTCCCAACCCTCTAACTATCGTCCAGTTGATTAACATCCTTTGTCTCAAAAGTTTTTGTGTATATTCTTAACAGAAAAATTTAGAAGCATCTTTCCTATCACAACTTTCCTTCTGATAGTATGGTTTCCGTCAAGGGCGCTCCACTGGCGATCTTCTCACCTACCTTTCAGACTCCTGGCCATCCTCCTTTCGGGACTTTGGCGAACGCTTTGCCATTGCATTTGACAACTCAAAGGCTTCCGATCAAGTCTGGCATAAATCTTTAATTTCCAAACTACCCTATTATGGTTTCTATCCCTCTGTCTGTGCCTTCATTTATAGCTGCCTTTCTGGTTGTTCTATAGCCACTGTTGTAGACGCCCATCGTTCTTCTCCTAGATCTATCAACAGTGGTGTTCCTCTGGGCTCTATCCTATCATCAACTCTCTTCCTTTTACTCATCAGTGACCCTAAGCTGTACATCTAACCCTACCCTTTAATATGCTGATGATTCCACCCTTCACCTTTCCATTCGGTTCCTGCAACGTCCATCTCAGCAGTTACTTCAACAAGCAAGGGATGAGGCTACGGCACACTTAATGTCTGACTTGGCTCGTATCTCTGACTGGGGTAAAAATAATCTTGTTTTTTTAATGCATTAAAGACTCAGTTCTTACACCTATCAGCCCAACATAATCTTCCACAGGAGTACGCACTAATGTTTAATAATATGCAACTCAATGTTGCCTCATCCTTAACCCGCGGACTGTGCAATTACCTTTTTTTATGCCACCCCATGGTGTGAAAAAATAAAAGGAAAAAAGTTTTTTTTTTTTTTTTAAGTTGAAGATAAACATTCAGGGATCAGCTGGTGGAAAAAAAAAAAAAAAATCTCTCTCTCCGTCTTTGCATAGGGCCATGCGTAAGTTTATGTAGGGAGTAGTGAAAAAATATATATATTTTTGTTTTTGTTTATTATATATTTAAAGATAAACATCCAGGGCATCATCTGGTGAAAAGAAATATAATCTCTCTCTCTCTCTCTCTCTCTCTCTCTCCGTCTTTGTGTAGCACCATGCGTAAGTTTGCGTAAGGGTTGAGTAGTTAACGGTGATGCACGGCTAGCACAGCCTGAGCTGTGGCTCATAACACGACGCTATCCAGCCTGAGCTGCGGCTCACAATCCATAGATTAAACATACTTGGGGTTTCATTCTCTTGGGACTTATCATGGGAAGATCATAATTACATCACTTGTAAAATCGACTCCTAAGTGATTAGGTGTGCTAAGCCGACCCTCTTTACCCCTGCACAGTTGTTGAATTTATACATTTTTTTTTTTTCACCCCTGTGTAGAGTACAACTCTTATATGTGAGGAGGCTCCCCACATACAGCTCTTCTCAATAGGGTGGAGTCAAAGGGTTTTCGTCTCATTAACTTTCCTCCTCTTACTGTCTCCCTTCAACCTCTGTCTCTTAACCGCACTGTTGCATATTTATCACTTTTCTATCGTTACTTTATGGTCACTGCTTGCTCCTCTGACCTGTCTGCTTGCATTATCTCCACCTCTAAGACAGGCGCGTAGTACCCGTCCAGCAACAAACTCTCATTTCTTTTCTGTACAACTCTCTAATGCATGAGTTAACCGTTACACCCAGTCTTTCATTAATGCCAGGTCAGCTCTGGAACTGTCACCCTCTGTTTGTATTTCTTACATCTTATGATGTCCAGTCTTTCAAACACAGTGTGTCCAGGCATCTCGAAATGAATGGGTCTTGAATTTGGCCCTCTTGTATTTTTTTTTTTTTTCTTGGAATGGTTTGCAGGCTCCTGGCCTTTGGTTCCTTCTTCCTTGCATAAAAAAAAAAATGTTACACACCTTAGCCACAAGCATGTTTTTGTAGCTGGTGGATGGTGGAGTGGTCTTGCTTCTGTGCTTTTTTCATCTCAGATCTATGCACTTTTGCGATTCCTACTTCTTAACAATAATTTTAGAAGAAAAGTATACATATATATATATATATATATATATATATATATATATATATATATATATATATATATATCTATAATGGTGGTCCAAAAATATAACAGGCTAACATGACATACATAAATTGCTTCAATTCTTCTTTTTTTTTTCATCAAACGAGTCTACAAAACTTCAGTTCTCTAGCTTAATATATAAAGGTCGCTATAGTTTTCAGTTTTTGTTACCATCACCTTACTGCACCACACCATAGACGACGGAACATTGAACATAAAAAGAGAAATTTTTGTTACTAGTATTGAAATATACAATAAGCACATACTGTACTCAGATTATTCTTTTCAGCATAGTAAACCTTATTATTTTTCAATGAAACTGCAATTCAGTTAAAGCCTCCTTCGAACAGCATGGAATGTCATGCAGATATTACCTCATGACGGTCAGGATGTACTGTTTCTATTTCTCGACCTTCGTGAAGGTCGAGTTGAATTTTGTCACAAGAGAAACGGCTCTTTCAGCGCAGTCACTGACAACCGTTTTTTTCTATCACAGGCCAATTTGAACCATTTATAGATGGGGTCTTCATCCCATTCCTGGGACATCTGTAAAAGTCAGTCAGCTTCTTCATCTCCATCTGGAAGGAGGGTTACAAAAATGCTTATATGCCTTGTCTGTCACGAACTCACTCGGCGGTTGCCGAGAAGAGAAATCCATCCTTTCAAATTGCTTCAGGGCATTTTCTTTTTTTAGGCCTCTTCAGGTTCTGAATCACAGCATTCTTATCTAAGCAATCGATCCGTTCGTCCAAAAAGGCCAAGCCAATGATCTCCTCCGAAACCTACCAGAAATGCCACTTCCAAGCTGCAATGGCTGTCTTGGCGAGCTTTCGCTCAGGCAGGCTGCTCGGAAGATGCCACACAAAGTCAATGTCTTTTGAGGGAGCATATCTCACTATCATCGCTTCGTTCCAATACTTGACACAGCTGAGTGCGACAAACAGCCCAACACTGCTCATCACATGCCTTTCCTGAATAGTAAGCTTACACTGAGCCTTGAACAGGTATATCTTGAAAGTGTAGATGGGTTTCGCTATCCACCTAGCTTGGTGGAATGCAACAGACGTTCTAGAACATTCTACAGCCTAAATTTCTCTTGAACGATCTACACCACCGTAAAAGTTCACGTTTATAGCGACCTCTAACGTTGTCAGATCGGTCTCATTTTTTAACATGTTACTAAGTCAGTGAATTGGATTCAGGATATCTTTTGAATGAATCAATTATATGATATGTGAAAATTCAGTATATGACCATGGACCACACTAATATACGTGTATACAAATATAACACACACACATATATATATATATATATATATATATATATATATATATATATATATGGGCCTGATGGAGTCCCTCCTGTTGTTCTCAAGAACTGTGCTTCTGTGCTTACACCCTGCCTAGGCAAACTCTTTCGCCTCTGTCTGTCAACTTGTACCTTCCTTCTTGCTGGAAGTTTGCTCTCATTCAGCCAGTCCCAAAGAAGGGTGATCACTCCCAACCCTCCAACTATCGTCCAATTGCTTTAACGTCCTGTATTTCAAAAGTTTTCGAGTCAATTCTCAATAGAAAAATTTTAAGGCATCTTTCCTATCACAACCTTCTTTCAGATCGTCAGTACTGATTCCGTCAGGGACGCTCCACAGGCGATCTTACCTACCTTTCAGACTCCTGGTCATCCTCCTTTCAGGACTTTGGCGAAACCTTTGCCATTGCACATGACATCTCAAAGGCTTTCGATCGAGTCTAGCATAAATCTTTAATTTTCAAACTGCCCTCTTACGGTTTCTATCCTTCTATCTGTGCCTTCATCGCTAGCTTCCTTTCTGGTCGTTCTATAGCCGCTGCTGTAGATGGCCATCGTTCTTCCCCTAGATCTATCAACAGTGGTGTTCCTCAGGGCTCTGTCCTATCTCCAACTCTCTTCCTTCTATTCATCAATGACCTTCTAAGCTGTACATCTAACCCCATCCACTCATACGCTGATGACTCCACCCTTCACCTTTCCATAACGCCCATCTCAGCAGTTACTTCAACAAGGCACAGATAGAAGGATAGAAACCGTAAGAGGCCAGTCCCAATGAAGGGTGACCACTCCCAGCCCTCCAACTATCGTCCAATTGCTTTAACGTCCTGTATTTCAAAAGTTTTCAAGTCAATTCTCAATATATATATATATATATATATATATATATATATATATATATATATATATATATATATATATATATATATATATTTATATGCAGGAGTAGGTGAGAATGAGAGGGCAAAGGAAGGAGTATGTATAGTTGTGAGTAAAAGATGGAAGAGGAGCATAAGACAGTATGGATCAGTTGGGTCAAGGATTGTGTGGGTAAAGTTGAAAGTTGGAATACAAATGTGGGCGATTGTGTGTGTGTATGCACCAACGCAAGGTCGTGCTAGAAGAGTGAGAGAAGAGTTCTGGACAAATGTAGAAGTGTGCATGGAAAAGTTTGGAAGGAATGAGAGAGTGTTTTTGATTGGTGATATGAATGGTAAAGTTGGGAATGCGAATGTGGATGGAATAGTTGGTGAGTGGGGTGTGCCTGCTGAGATAGATGAGAATGGGAGTGCGTTAGTGGACATTTGTGCTGGGAAGGGGTTGGTGATAGCCAATACGCTCTTCAGGCATAAAATGATCCACAGGTATACATGGCGAGTGATGAGAAGGGTGGGTGGTGAAATGAATGAAGGAAAGGCAATGATTGATTATGTGTATGTGGATGAAAGGATGCGAAGATGTGTAAAGGATGCAAGAATGTATAGAGGTTGGGGGAGTGGACTTTCTGACCACTACTTGGTGGTGGCCAGAATTAGAATGCAAGTAAGATGGAGGAATAGAAGAAGAGAAAGACGAGAGGAAGGAGTAGTTGCAAAGAGAGTGGAAAGGTTACAAGAGGATGAGAAAAAGGCAGAGTATAAGAGAGAAGTGGAGGAACGAATGGGCAAATATGAGTTGGAGCAGATGGGAGACGTGGAAGGTGTGTGTAAGCTATTTACAGAAGAAATATGTGCAGCATGTGATGTGGTGTGTGGAAGGAAGAGAAGACGGAGGGGGGTGCAGGGAACAGCGTGATGGACTGATGAGGTGAAACAGGCTGTGGCACAAAAGAAGAAAGAATACAATGAATGGATGAGAAATAGGGGCGTGGAAGAAGTTGAGAGGCGGAAGAGGGAGTTATATGTGGAAAGAAAGAGAGAGGTGAAAAGATTTGTAGGAGAGAGTAAGAAGAGAGTGGATGAGGAATTTGGAAGGAATTTGAGTGTAAAGTGGAGGGACTGTAAGAAAATGTTCTGGAAAGAGATGAAAAGAGTTAGACAGGGTGGAAGTGAAGTTAGTAGGGGAGTGAAAGATAAAAATGGTAGATTACTAGTGGAAAAGGGAGAAAAAGTGAGCAGATGGATAGAAGACTTTAAGGAATTGTTGAACGTAGAGGATGGAAGTAATTCGAATATAAGTGGCTGGGGAATGGCTGGGAGAAGGAGGGAGGTGAGAAGACAGGAAGAAATCAGTAGGATAGAAGTTGTGAAAGCAATGAAGAAAGTTAAATCGGGGAAAGCCCCAGGAATCGATGGAGTGTTTGGTAAAATGCTGAAGCATGGGAGAGAGATAGTAGTAGAATGGATGTGGAAGATGTGCAGATTGGCCTGGGAGGAAGGTAGAGTCACGGAGGATTAGAAGTCGGGTATAATTGTTCCCTTGTACAAAGGAAAAGGGGAAAAAGAAGTATGTGGTAATCATAGGGGCATTTGTCTTCTTAGTATAATAGGAAAATTGTATGGTAGGATATTTATAGACAGAGTTAGAGAAAGAACAAAGAAATTAGTTGGAGAAGAACAGGGAGGATTTAGGAAGGGAAGAGGTTGTGTAGATCAGATATTCATTCTTAGATCTTTAGTGGAAAAGTTTCTAGAGAAGGGAAAGAAGTTGTATGCGGCTTTCGTGGATTTGGAGAAAGCATATGACAGGGTGGATAGACAAGGATTGTGGAAAGTGATTAGAATATATGGAGTAGATGGGAAGTTGTTGAATGCTGTGAAGAGTATGTACGATGGTGCAAAGGCTGCAGTGCGTGTGGATGGTGAAATAAGTGAATTTTTCTCTTTGAAAGTTGGTTTGAAACAGGGATGTGTCATGTCACCATGGTTGTTCAATCTGTACATGGATGGGGTAATAAAAGAGGTTCAGGGTAGGGTAGTGGATGTTGGAGTGGCCCTGGTGAGAGCGGATAGTGTTTGGAAACTCCCTGTACTGTTCTTTGCAGATGATACTGTGTTGAGTGAAGACGAAGGGGAGCTGCAAGGCTTGGTGGATAAGTTTGAGAGAGTGTGTAAGAAACGGAATCTAAAGGTGAATGTAGGGAAGAGTAAAGTGATGGTCTTTGAGAGAGGTGAAGTTAATGAATGTGCCGCGAGGTTGGATGGTGAGGAATTGGAAAATGTGAGTATGTTTAAGTACTTGGGTAGTGTGATGAGTAAGGATGGAGGTTTGGAGGGTGAAGTGCTTGAAAGGGTACAGCAGGGAAGAAAGGTTGCTGGTTCTTTGAAAGCAGTGATAAGAAACAGGGAAGTGAGCATGGAAGTGAAAAAGTTACTACATGACAGTATTGTGATACCAACTCTAACGTACGGAAGTGAAGCTTGGACATTGTTGGAAGGACACAAGTCAAGAGTGAGAGTAGTGGAATTGAGTTATTTAAGAGGAGCCTGTGGAGTCACTTGGAGAGACAGGCTGAAGAATGAGGATATAAAGGTGTGTTGTGGTGTTGATGTGGATGTGATAGGAAGCGTTATGAGGAACACACTGAGGTGGTTTGGCCATGTGGAGAGGATGGAGGGTGAAAGACTGACGAAGAGAGTGTATGTGAGTGAGGTGGAGGGGGGAAGAGGGAGGGGGAGGCCGAGGATGAGATGGAGGGATGGGGTGGAGAGGTATATGAGAGAGAGGGGTGTGAGTTGGGAGCAGGGCAGTGAAATGGCTTGGGACAGGGCGACTTGGAGGCGATTTGTTTGTGGCCACCCTAAACGGGGTTGAGGCGTCTGGCAATATATATATATATATATATATATATATATATATATATATATATATATATATATATATATATATATATATATATGTGCGTGTGTGTCAGGACTAAATTGCCTAGCCCCGGGCTTCTACGCTTCTCATGGGGCAACTTAGAATTGGATGGTGGGTGGATGGATATATATATATATATGTATATATATATATGTATTTATATATATATACATATATATACCTGGGTTCGCGCCCCGCCATGGTAATAAACTTTGGGAGTGTTCACCCAGCCACGTACTGCATTGGCGGACACAAAGGGTGCTGTGGTTGAACCAGTGTCGCCTACTGTAAAGAATGCTTGCACCCAGTCGGCTTGCGTGGCCGATTACAATTGGTTCACAGACTACACACACATCCAAAGCCACTCCAACACTACAGTAACACTTACAAGCACTTCTCACTCTACATACAATCTCTACGAGACAGCCTGAGGCACTTGGTAGAGATACATTGGCTGTATCACCCCGACTTCGATCGGGATAGGCCGGTCCTGCATATGATACTCAAAACGGCTGATGATGATCATCATCATCATGATTTGTATATATACGGTATATATATATATATATATATATATATATATATATATATATATATATATATATATATATATATATATATATATATATATATATATATATATGTATATATATATATATATACATACATAATATATATATATATATATATATATATGTATATATATATATATATATATATATATATATATATATATATATATATATATATCTTTCTATATGTATGTATATATATGTATCTATATATATATATATCTATATATATATATATATATATATATATATATATATATATATATATATATATATATATATATATATATATATATATGTATGTATATATATATTTTTATATATGTATATATATATATATATATATATATATATATATATGTATATATATAATTCATTCATTGCCAGATGCCATGTATCCCAAACGGGGTGGCAAAGGGCTTAGAGTTAATTGTTTTACAGGGAGGGGCACTAATCCTCCACCAACCCCACTTGACACATAGGGAGAACGTTATCCCAACAGCATCTGGTGTTCCCAGGCGGTCACCCATCCAAGTACTAACCAGACCCAATGTTGCTTAACTTTGCTGATCGGACAGGAAGCGGTGTAGTCAACGTGGTATGGGATATATATATATATATATATATATATATATATATATATATATATATATATATATATATCATCATCATCATTATCAGCCGTTTGAGTATCCACTGCAGGACCGGCCTATCCCGACTGAAGTCAGGACCATACAGCCAATGTATCTCTACGAAGTGGCTTAGGCTGTCTGGTAGAGATTGTATGTAAGGTGAGATGTGCTTGTAAGTGTAATTGTAGTGTTGGAGTGGCTTTGGATGTGTGTGTAGTCTGTGAACCAAGCGTACTCGGCCCGTGCAAGCCGACTGGGTGCAAGCATACTTTATTGTAAGCGATACTGGTTCAACCACAGCACCCCTTCTGTCCGCCAATGCAGTACGTGGCCGGGTGAACACTCCCAGAGTTTATTACCCAGGCGAGGCACGAACCCTGGTTCACCCGTGTACAAAACGCACACTCTACCACTGTACCACAGAGACTCCGTATATATATATATATATATATATATATATATATATATATATATATATATATATATATATATATATATATATATATATATATATATATGTATATATATATATATATATATATATATATATATATATATATATATATATATATATATATATATACATATATATATGTATATATATATATATATATATATATATATATATATATATATATATATATATATATATATATATATATATATATATATATATATATATATATATATATATATATATATATATATATATATATATATATATATATACTAAGGGTTCTGATGCTTCAGGTGGCTGGTGTGTTGCTGGGTCAAGCCATGGATGACAAGAAGATACGTATGTGGTGGGTGCGAGTGTGGTTGACATCCTGGTGGCTGGTGGTGGAAATCCTGGCTGTTGTCTACACTGGCAACCTGGTGGCCATCCTCACCATCCCTGCCTACCCCAGCCGTATCCAGACAGCTGAAGAACTGGCCCAGTCCCATTATATGTGAGTCTGTGTGTGTGTGTGTGTGTGTGTGTGTGTGTGTGTGTGTGTGTGTGTGTGTGTGTGTGCAATCCCTTAGGTGAAATGCTGGAAAATTAATGTGTTGTCAAAAAATTTTTAATAATGCTATGCACACTACGGGCTACCAAATGAAGGAAAAAGAACCTAAACCATATTACACTGTTACACTGCTAAAGCTCAGGTGACAGCCAGTACGCTGGCAAAACGTTGTCGCAATTATTGTCTTTGGGTGTCTCCTTCCCTGGTTTAGGGATTCTCGCTTGACTAAAAATGACGGTAGCTTTAACCACATAGCCTACTGTACTCTTTTTTTTTTTTTTTTTTTTTTTTTTTAAGATTGTGTTCTAGACATGTGGAAGTTTCTTTCCTGAAAGTTTCATCATCCTAGCTCAACCATGACACTCTCAGTCGACCAGTGAACAAAAATTGTTAAAGTTTACCTACAGACTAAATCATTAGTACAGACTCACAGAGTATACTGGAAACACTTTGGTGTTAGAGATGCCCCATCTACACCAGCAATCAAGAAAATTGTCCAGAAACTCAAAAGCCATGGAACCTGTTAGAACAGACATCGTGGAAATTCTGGAAGAAAGAAATCTGCTTGTACCGAAGCAAACACTGAGTCGGTCCACGAGTTAACATCACGAAGTCTGAAGAAATTGCTGTGTAGGCGTTTGCAAGAACTTGGTATGTCAAAATCTTCTGTCCAAAGATTTTTGGAACAGGACCTCAAGTCATACCCATAAAATTTTCAAATAAAGCAGTCTGATAATGCCAAGGCCCTGCGAGTCCAAATGTATGAATGGTTTAACCAAATGCTGGAAGAGGACGAACAATAGGTTTAAAACGTTTGGCTCTCAGATTAGGCGCATTTTCACTTGGATTGCGTAATGAACAGACAGAACTATCGCTTTTTGGGGACAAAGCCTCCTGATTTTTTAGCTACAAGGCCACTCCACAGCAAGAATTGCACTGCCTGATTATGCACTAAGCACTAGAGGGATCATCGGACCCTTCTGGTTAGAGGATGACGACATAAATGCGGTGATGGTTAATAATGCAAACTATCACCGTGTCATAAGGAAATTTTGTGCTTGCCTTCGTCGTCGTTACTTGATCTTGAACATGCAGTGGTTCCAGCAGGATGGGGCGACACCCAACACAGCAACTGGGACTAGAAATCTTCTGTCTGAGAAGTTTAGGGACGGGATCACTAGGCTCGACATTCGCCTGATCTCAACCCGTTGGACTTCTTTTTGTAGGATTATGCTAAAGACAGTACCGGAACAACCCTGGCTCAATCCCTGAGCTCACGAATAAGATTGAGGTGTTCATGAGAACCATTAATGCTGACATATGCACGGCAATAATCCAGAACTTTACTGTGAGAATCAGCGAATGCCTTATCACTCCGGCGCTCATATTGAGCATGTCATTCACGCCATGCAGAGCCCATAATAATCATGATATTGATATAATTATAATTGTAAATAAAATTCTAAAATGTTGTTTATTTGTAGACAAAATTTCACCGTTCTATGTTTGATATCTTTTGTGCTACAGAAAAAAGAAAAAATCCTTTTTGAGGGGAACACCCTGTACAGTACATAGAGACTATGTGGTTTGCTTCGACCTGGCAACCTGGTGAATCCCTTGATGGGGTTCCATGTCTTCCTTCTTTCTTACCTACAGCGATGAAAGCCTCACCATATCCATGCCACCTTGGATGTCCTCATTCTGTATATCTACGGTTTTCACACTTACACCCTCCCATTTCCCTACAATCATGTGACAAGCAGGGTTTTCTAAAGCTCCAGAAGCAAAATAATATGTATAATAAACATTTGTGAATACAGGGTATATTCTCCCAATAACCTTTTTTCCACATAACATAGGTCTGCCCTTCGGTATACAATATTTTCCTACGAATGTTATTTCATACAAGGAATCTGATATGGAGACTTACAAAATAAATTTTACGAAGTTCGATATCAGTTCATCTCTCTTCCATACCGATGATAAAAAAAATCTGACTACTCTCTGTTAATGTATATTGAAATTCCCGATGATAAAAAAAAATCTGACTAGTCTCTGTTAATGTATATTGAAATTCTTCCCAGCATGTATACTGTAGGAGTGGTAACTCTCACCAAACAGGACGATGTGCAACTTTTATACTCTGTATTATAAATGAGTCTGAAACTAATCCTGGGATTAGTCATCAGATTCACACTGATGCTCATGTACACTCACAATCTTGAGGCGTTTCTTCAACTAAGTCGGCAAAGAATTCCCCCAAGTATTGCACGTTCTAATACAGAAAGTATTCTCACTCCAAAACTTGTCTTTACTGCATTTGTAGAAACCCGAGCGGCTTACTGAACAGTATTTAGTGGACGGGATACTTAAAAGAACACCGGTAATGATACAATGGTCAATCCATTGGAGTTTTATTATGTTGTCACTGCTGCTACATCCATGTTCCTCTCTTTATATACTTGTGAACAAAGATTTAAATTTGCCAACATGGTTAGTACCCAACATAACGGTCTAATTATGGGAAGGAGTCCTGATATATGATGGTCAGTATTTTTTATATTATATATCTGTGTTACTAAATATGTATCATGTTAAACATAAAGGAAGCAACCCAGGAAAGGATCATCAACAACTGAGTAGGTAGATAAAAATATAAATGAATGGCTACTTGAATATATTTAATCCATTTGAATTATTTTATAATTATGGAATTAGGGGGTATTCGCTGCTGATGAATTCAATTCATATTCCAAAAACTACGGCATTCTGCATTCAGGGAAAATCAAAAGAAAATGTATTAAGTGCATGGTCAAAACTAGGGGGAAGAACCTCTCTGCGGGAATAACCTTCACCACCTGCACGCTGATGCCATCTCGTATCAGATATCAGATGCAACCTCTAGTTTACATTGTAGTTATGCTTCCCACACCTTCGTACATATAATCCGCCAAGTCTGTTGTAATCGCTGCAGTGTTCAGTTGCGTATCCAGAAGGATAACCAAGATGGCATTGGCCACCCCTAAAATATTCGCTGCCTGACCATCCCAGTAGCCACCTGAAATTTTTCAGGTTGTTAATCCTGCACTTTGTCTTTTTTGACTACCTTCATATCAATCTTGTTTACCCCATATTTCAAACTCCTACAACATTCCTGGTGATAACATGCAGGGTTTTAATGTAACTGTCAACAAATTTGGTGAATATGACAGAAAATCTCAATTATTATTACGGACGAAAAAAATGTTTCACGTACCATGATATTCTTCAGTTCCGTTTCTATCATACTGTCACTAGGAATAAGATAAAATGCCAAATTTCGGGGTTACTTCCATAGTCACTGACATTACAGAAGGCTAGTAGCGTATGTCCATACATATTTACTTAAATTATAATTACGTCTGTTTTGTTAAAAATTCATAAAAATACATCATACTCCGCTGTTCATTGCTCCAAACATCATATGGTACATTACTGACAGTAGAAGTATATTGGTCGCTAACGTGAGTGTATGAATAGTGATTTGCCATGCACCTCATCACTACGTCCATGTAGGAGTTCCCTTGAGCATAATGCCTGTTTGTGAACCTCGCGTACCTATATAAAATTTAATCAGTTACATAATTACGTTGGACATATCTACCAGTATGCAGACCAGGGCCGAGCTCATTGTTTATTAAAATAGGTGTTTGGTGTGATTCTCTCTCTCTCTCTCTCTCTCTCTCTCTCTCTCTCTCTGTTACTTTGATACATTTGCTTTGGCAGATCTCCTTGAACAACGATCTTCCCACTTACCTTATTCCTTGGAAGAGAATGGAGAGTGGGGGTTGGGTCCCTCAACCCCCCATGGCTTTGCACATAAATAATGTTATGTAGCGGAATGTCTTAGTTAGACAGTGCTGGAGAACTCCCGATATTTCTCGAAGTTCCGTAACGAGCCAGAGTTGCCAGTTAGCCTGCTGTTTGTGAGAGTAGTTATTTCGTAAGTTGTACATTAATTTTTGTGCTCTTTTTCTCTATAACGTTTTATTTACGTAATTGTTAAATTATGTACTTTAACTGAAGTTTGTATGCAAAACAATTTACAGTGTTATGTAATGTAAAATAACTGTGGCATGTTTTGGATATCTCAGAATTGGCAACTGTTGCCCGTTGAGAATATACTCGAAATTTCAAGTACACAGTAATGCAAGCTTATATAAGGATGGGGAAGAGAGTAGAGCAGGTTCAGTCAGTTTCAGTTCAGTTTGAATGTAGTTCAGTGTCATTGCAGTGTAGCATATTTCCGGTACTTTTGAAAACAGTGAAATAATGTTGGCAAACAGTGAAGTGTTAGCGCAGTTAGTGAAAATTATATATCTTTGATACTTGTGAAAACAGTGAAGTGCTGTTGGCAAGCATTCAGTGCAACTGCAGTTAGTGAAGATTATCTCCAGTACTTGTGAAAACAGTGAAGTGAAGGTGGTAAGCATTCACTGTAATTATCTGGAAAATAAAGACAGTGAATTTTGTTGAGTGTTGAAGGCCTCAGGCGATATAGGGGTGAAGTTAGTCACTGACCTGATAAATAGGATTATTTATGAATGTGTTGTCCCAGATGATTGGCTGAAGAGTGTAACTGTAAATGTGTATAAAGGGAATGGTGATGCCCTGGAAAGAGGAAATTATAGAGGTATAAAGCTTTTGGATCAGATAATGAAGGTAATGGAGAGAGTTTTAAAAGGCATGATTAGAGAAAGAGTGAATATTGATGAGATGCAGTTTGGGTTTATGCCAGGAAGGGGGACCAGTGATGCCATATTCATTGTTCGACAGCTTCAGGAAAAATATATTGGTAGGAGAAGGGATCTTTTTATTTTGTTTTTGTTGATTTGGAAAAGGCCTTTGACAGGGTTCCTAGAGAGGTGGTGAAGCTTGGCTTGAAGGAGTGGCTGGTTAGGGTGGTTATGGCCATGTATGTGGATGCTCACACCCAGGTAAGAGTGAATGGAGATTTGAGTGATGGGTTTCCCGTGAATGTTGGTGTGCATCAGGGGTCAGTTTTGAGTCCCATGTTGTTTATCATGGTACTTGAAGCCCTGTCACGTGACTTTAGAAACAGACTTCCGTGGGACTTGTTCTATGCTGATGATTTGGTGTTGATTGCAGAGAACGAAAGGGAGGCAGAGGAAAGGTTTAGGAAGTGGAGAGATGGTATGGGGCACAAGGGATTAAGGGTAAATGCAGATAAAACAAAAGTGATGATATCTAGGGTTGGTGAAGGTACTGTCAAAGACGAGGGAGAGTGGCCATGTGCAGTTTGCCACAAGGGCAAGGGAAGTAATTCCATCTTGTGCAGTGTTTGTGATAAATGGGTGCATAAGAGATGTAGTGGTATCAGAGGTAGACTGCGAGATAATGCTGATTTTATGTGTACGGCGTGTCAGGGAGAGCAGGTGGAGATTGTCAGATGTGAAAGAATTGAACTTGCTGGCGAATCTCTTGAGTGTGTGGAAGAGTTTTGTTATTTGGGAGACATATTGTGTGCTGGAGGAGGGGCTGGAGCTAGCTCTGTGGCTAGGGTGAGAAGTGGTTGGAAGAAGTTCGGGGAGCTCTTGCCCCTCCTGACATTGAGAGGACTCTCCCTACGTGCTAAGGGATCTTTGTATGCAGCATGTGTTAGGAGCATAATGCTGTATGGTAGTGAGACCTGGGCAGTGAAGGAGGAAGATATTCGCCGGCTCAGACGTACAGAAATGACAATGATTAGGTGGATGTGTAGCGCATCCCTGCGTCCAAGGTCTGCGAGGGCTGGTTTCGCGATGGAAGAGTTGAGAGGTAGGATGGGACTGGAGTGTATTGGTGTTGTGATGAGGAGAGGTAGATTGAGATGGTTTGGACATGTGAAGAGGATGGGGGATGATAATTGGGTGAGGAAGGTGAGAAATGTTAATATTGGGGGTAGGGTTACGAGGGGTGGACCAAGAAAGACGTGGGATTAGGTCATTGTGACCTCAGGGTTAAGGGACTGAACAGGGAGGCTGCGATGGATCGTGCAGCATGGACAGCCGCCATTAGGTGACCAAGGCCGACGCATGCAAGCATGTTGAAGCCTTTAAAAACGAAACAAAACGAACTTAAGAAGCCAGTGTTAATTTGTGACACCTGAGCTGACCCTGTGTACTGTACACTGAAAGGCTGCCTCTAGGAAGAACAACTCGCTGAACAACGTCTTTCCTTTACTGAACTACTGCTGCTAAAACCTGTGGCAGAATGGGATGGGGATGTAACAATGGTGTCAGGAGTGGGATTTTTAGAAAGTGCTGCAGTGAGTCTAATCTTCGACATGGAGCAATGGGATGTGCAGACAAGGAGCCGTGCTGAGCAGGAGGAGGTGTCCATGGCTGCAATTATGAAGCTATTACAAGTTTCAAAGAAAGACCTCAAAGAATGGTTATTGGCACAGAACAAAGGACAGAAAGAACTTAAAGAACCATTTCAGGGAAAGAGCAAAGGACAGAAAGAACTCAAAGAACAAGTACAAGCACAAAACAAAGGACAGAAATAAATCAAAGAACAAGTACAAGCACAAAACAAAGGACAGAAATAAATCAAAGAACATGTACAAGCACAAAACAAAGGACAGAAATAAATCAAAGAGCAATTGCAAGCACAGACTGAACAACTAGAGGCACAAAGTGAAGAATAGAAAGAACTATATAAACAGTTTCAAGAGGCATTACAGGAGCAACAGAGGGAATTAAAACTGAGGATGCAACGACAGCTACATGCTTTCATGGGGGAAATTAAGGAAGAACTGCAACAATTTAACCCATTGGCGCCCAGTGTACTCAATATAGGACGGAACTGGGCATTTTCAAAACTTAATAAAGAAGGGAACCCCAGGGTAGGGACCTATGAGCTTCGCAACTATGAACCGACAGGTGAAGGGTGGTGCACCTAGCACCCTTCCAGCAAAATCCCTTGCACAGGAAATCTGGGAGCCAATGGGTTGAGGAGGAAGTAGATGCCAAGTTAGAGAAGCAGAAGTATGAGGTAAGCAAAATGTGATGGAGTACAGACAGCATATAGACAACTAGCTGAAGATTAGTGAGGGAATGGTAATGGAGTGCAAAAAGCAAGTAGATGACCAATTGAAGGATGTAGATGGTGATTTGAAGATAATTTATGAAAGAAGACTGCAGAAAAGTATTGCACTGCCTCAGGTTAGTGCATATGAAAATGGACAATGTACGGTGGCTCGACGAATTCCAAGCATCTAAGGGTAGCATTACAGGGTTGAATAATTAGAATGCAGCTTTTAGTCCTGGATTTAATTATGGTGCCCCAATTTTTAGGCCCCAAACCAATGAAGTGCATGGCTACAATGGGGATCCAATTAAAATGTGCCACACTAGCGACATAGATCTACATCTCCTTCAAAACGCTGGTGACCTGTAGCACTGAGAAGTCATTGCAACAAACTGAAGTAAAATGGAAGGTAATATCGTATCTCACCAACTTCAGACATTTCTCCGCTACACTTACAACACCGATTTAGGTGTGCGGCAGGTGAGTGACTCTTCACAGGCTCACAGACCAGACGTTCTGCTCTCTCAGTAACCTTGAAGATTTCAGAGGTAAAGTGGCACAGCCTGACTCAATTCAACCAACTTTATGGCTCTGTTGATTACTTTTATTAGTTCCAGGAATCTTATATTGATGTATTAAGTCCATTTAGCCAGAAAAAAAATCCAAAATCGGTTCACAAGCTCACAGCCACTCTGTGCTCTCAGTAACTTAGAAGATTCCAGAGGTAGGGTGGCAGCAACCTGCCTCGATTCAGCTAACTACTGACTTTAATGATAACTTTTATTAGTGTCAGGGATCTTATATTGATGTATTAAACCCATTTAGCCATGAAAAAAATCAAAATTGTCAACATAGAGGGGTATCATTTTTTTTTTTTTTTTTGGCCCAGCACAGTGCGGGTTAAAAAGAAACCTCAGGAATCTGATGGCCGAGTATTTTGGGAAGCTTACTGTGCACAGTATGAGCTACTTGCTGGTCAGAATGGTTTCGATGATATGCAGAGGGCAGTGCAGCTTGCTACTGGTCTTAAGAGTACCACAATGGAAATTATGGGCCAGATACTAGTAGAGGAGAGGAAGAATTATCAGTTCTTAGTAGAAGTACTGGAGCATAGATATAGAACCATGTACCAGACTGAGGTTTACAGAGCAGGATTCCAGTGCCGAGTACAGGCTCGAGGAAAATCCCTAAACCAGCTTGCTCATGACCTGGAGAGTATGGCATACAAAGCATACCCTGGAGCAACATCTAACCTGTTGGCTATTCTTTAGAGGGACCAGTTCATCGATGTTCATGACAGTGCAGAGATTAAGTGCAAGTGAAGCATGCACAACCCGGAAGCATGCAAGAAGCACTAGCCAGGGCTCAACAAGTTGAGTCTTAAGTCAGGGCCAGTACATCCACTTCTCAGGCAGGTCATAGTGCAGGATTCAAGGCAAGAAAGGGGCAGGTATGTGAAGCAGAAAAATTCGAAGTAAATTGGTGGTACTGTGAAAATCCAGGACATACGGACGAGGACTGCTACAAGTGGAAGCGGGAAGAGAAGAAGACTGGAGGAGGTTGCTGGTTCTGCGGGAAGCCGGGACACAAGAAGGACGAGTGTTACAAATGGAAGAAGCAGCAAGAGCACGACAGTGCAAGGAAACCCACAAATGCAACAAACGGTTGTTGGATATGTGGTGAGGTGGGACACCTCAGATATGAGTGCCCCAATAAGAAGGATCAGAGTCATTTTGTGAAGGCTGGTGACAAGAGGCAACAACCAGCCAGTTTTTCCCAAGAAGCCCCACCACTGAGGAAATGCAAGAGAACCTTGATGAATAGTGTGTGAGAAGACTGAACAAGAGACGAAAAGCATTGTAGCAGGAATAGGCTTCTTGGCAAGAAATGCCAACAGACTGTTCTGATGGAGCCAGAGTCACATGAAGAAGACCTGAAGAGGATGCAGATGGAGGATGCGTAGTTATAATCAGTGTTAGAGTGGCTGCAGCGAAATACAGTGCAACCATCTTGGGAAGAGGTTTCTAGATTCAGCCCTGCAACCAAGAGCTACTGTAGTCAGTGGGACCTTTTTCATGTGAACAACAGACCATTGGAACATCAGTGGGAGACACCCTATGGCCTCAGCAAGTACTAGCAACTGGTGTTTCCAAAGAAAATGAAGTCTCGGATCTTGGATGAGTCTCAATACGAGATCACCAGTGGGCACTGGGAATGAAGGAAACTCTAAGTCGGCTGTAACAAAGGTCACTTGGACTGGCATGCGTCAGGATGTTGAAAAGTGGTGTTGGGTCTGTGATGTATGTTGCACCAAGAAGGGACCTAAAATACGTGGTTGCACCCCTCTCCTGCTGTACCAAATGGGTGCACCGATTGAAAGGGTCGCAGTGGACATTGCTGGACCTCTGCCTCTCACTGAAAGAGGAAACTAATATATATGTGTTGTCATGGACTACTTCACAAAGTGGCCAGAAGCCTATATTATCCCTGATCAAGAGGCTGCGACTGTTGCTCAGGTGTTGGTTGACCAGTTTTTCTGTCGTTTTGGGATGCCACAAGAGCTACATTCAGGGCACGGTAGAAACTTCGAGTCTGCTGTGTTCCGTGAGTGCTGCAAGTTACTGGGGATCAAGAAGCCTAGGACGACCCCACTAAGGCCACAGTCAGATGAGATGGTGAAGAAATTCAATTGGACCCTCGGTCAAGAACTGCCCAAGTACTGCATAGAGGGACAAATGGAATGGGACCAGAAAAATACCTGCGTTGCTGATGGCATATTGGTCTGCTTCCGATGAGTCTACTGGCTACACCCGTGCAAAACTGTATGCTGGGCCAGGAGTTACCTTTATCCATTGACTTGTTAATGGGAGGACCACCTGGTGAAGGGCTACCAACAGACACCTCCAGCTATGCGAAGCATCTTCAGGAAAGGCTGGCTGGGGTACATCAAGTGCGAGGAGCCTTAAGTTTTCAGAAGTGATGGAATGTAAGTATGATGCCAAGGCAAGTGAGGTGAGCTACAAGCATGGTGACAGGGTTTGGTTTACAATCATCAGCAGAAGAAGGGACAATCACCGAAGCTGTAGAGCCCGTGGGACGGGCCTTACACTGTGTTGAACCTCCTATCAGGCAGGAAGTCTTGCCCAAAGGTGGTACACGTGAATCGTCTGTGGCAGTACCATGGGCCAGGACATGTCTCTGAGGAATCGTGCTCACCTGCAGCTGAGGATGTTGAGGACCAAGGAGCTGAGGTGCAAGAGGATGATGATTGTTTCCTCAAAAAAGAAGTGCATCAGGAAGAGGACCAAGGAGTGGACTATGTGGAGGAGCTAGGACGTCATTGGAAGCGGCATAGGAGAAGAGCTGACATGTTGAAGGATTATTTTGTGTACAATTAAATGTTACTTTGGATTAAGGATTATGTTTACACACATTGTGTAGTTTTGTTGAGACGACAAAGGACTACAGAGGGGGTAGTGTTATGAAGCGGGATTTGGTAGTTATGTAGTGCTGGAGAATTCCCGATATATCCCTTAGTTCCGTTAAGAGTCACAGTTGCCAGTTAGCTGTTTGTAAGCCTAGTTGTTTTGTAAGTTGTACATTAACCCCCTCACGAACCATAAGTTTTCAGTAAGTTTTGATTCCATGCACAGAACCAAAACCTTGCTCAGGCTGGTTCTGCCCGAGCGGCAAGGGAAAATTTTCCATAGCCAAGTTTCCCTTGGAAAGTGCTTACATTGTTACAAATCGCTTCCCATCATCTTCGTTGATGTTTATACTATCAGATAAGAAAAAAAAACATAAAACAGAGGAATAAATGCACAGAAATGAAGCCTGAATAAACTTTATTTTCGTGAAAACTAGCTTCTCATAACTTTCCAACATCATGAAAATTTTTTCCCGTGGTGCGCAGCTGCAAAGGACATGTCAATATGTAGAATTTCACGATTTTTCATCTGCGAAAGTTTCAAGTTGATACGTCCAATAGTTTTGGAGTAAATGAAAAAAACAAAACTACGAAAATCGCCTAAAAACTGATTTGTTTATTATTTCGTATGTTGTTAGTGACACTGTAACATACATATAAGTAAATTCTATCTAATTTTGTAGCCCAAAGATTAAGGAAGCCCATGATATAATTCAGTCATATAACCCTTATTGTCATGGAGAAAATGAATTGTGAAAAGTTACGATGGGTTGCGCACAAACACCTACACTCCAGTCCGTAGGTTATGTTCGTCTTTCGTAACTTTTCCCCAATTATTTTCACACATAGGTTACTTTGCTTTACAAAAGGATGCATAAGAAATCAGCTTGATCAAGCATTCTTCAGATTTTTGATGCGACCTATTCTTACGACTATAGTGACTGAGAAAATAGCAATGAAATACACCACATTTTCCCTATGAGAAATATATAGCAAACACAAATCTTATACCTTACAATACAATAGTATAAAAACTAAACAAATCAGCTGGCTACTCTTGTCCTCTAGCAGTGTTGTGGTGTTTCTGGAGAGGAAATGGAGTTGCAAAGAGGAGGACAGGTACAATGACAGCCTGTGTGTGTGTGTGTGTGTGTGTGTGTGTGTGTGTGTGGATCTGTGCGTGCATTGTGTGTATGTGGAGTAATGGCAGTGGTGTCAGTTGTCACAGAAGTGATGGCAGTGGTGTCAGTTGTCATAGGAGTGATGACAGTGGTGTCAGTTGTCATTGGAGTGATGGCAGTGGTGTCATTTATCATAGAAGTGATGTCAGTGGTGTCAGTTGTCATAGGAGTGATGGCAGTGGTGTCAGTAGTCGTAGGAGTGATGGCAGTGATGTCAGTTGTCATAGGAGTGATGGCAGTGGTGTCAGTTGTCATAGGAGTGATGGCAGTGGTGTCAGATGTCATATACTCCTTCTCTGATAAGCCCTTTCGAGACACTGTAGGTTTAATGTAAAATAGGAAGGGAACAGTAAAAATCATTTAGGAGTTTCAAATCTGGCTTTCTCTGAAAATATATAAGAAATATGCACGATCTTCACAAGTACACCACACTATATATAACACAATATCACTATACACATGTAAGGTATTAACGGTGCGGTAGTAGGTCACACTGGTTTAAATGATCAGCGGCACGCTCACACAGCCCTCGAGCCTGACTACCGGGTGTGGGAAATATTTTCCTCCAAAGCGGTTGTGCGCTCTACTTTTAAAAATCATTAATAAATTAAATGCTACAGCGCGTAAGCCCCGTGGACAGCTATATTGTAAATACATGTAATTACTTGGAAAGTTCCATTGACCTAAACTGCATCTGTGTGGTAGATGACGTGTTCTGAGGATAAGGATTAAAAGCCCTTACATAAAAGCAGACATAGGTTTAAAATATTTACACAGATAAAGGGAATATTTGCTTTGGCTTTAGTTTAATGAAAACTACGATATATTGGCTAGATTCGCCCTGTATATATCATGATGTAATCTAACTGTATTTAGCATTGAAATTAATAAATAGCTGGCATCTCTTCAAATCCTATGAGGAAGAAAGAAGCTTGCCATGTTAGTTCACTTTGCTCCTAGATCTCGTCGAGTTAGCACGTTGTAAACAAGCATCTCAAGGATTCTTGGCAGCCCAGGCAACCAAGCTAAAGATCAGGCTCATCATCATCTGTTGTCTGACTCTTTCTAGCTAAGAAACCTTTACGAATTGGCCAATTCAATTGGGAATTAGCTAGGAGATAGGAGAATAGCTAGGAGAATAATAATTAGGTGAGTTAGAGTATCAGTTATGGTACAAGTAAACCTCCTAAGAGACTTAAGTGAATTTACATAAGGTCGAGTTAGACTATAGTAGCCGCAGCGAGAAATGAACGCTGTGGTGGGGCAGGCGGGATGACCGGGGATTCCCCCACTGTAGCCATATCCACATGTCACCGACCATCGGCCACCGCTGCAGCCCCGCTCCATGATCCTTACCCTGTGTCTCTGGCTTTCTCTTTCTCTCTCGGTTTCTATATAAACTGGTGTATTTCCGAAACTAATTATGAAATTATTATGACTTTTGTTCCACACCACCACTGAGGTAAAAATCAAGGAGAGTTTTCTGTATAAAGGTTTCCCCCCCCTCCTAAATGTGGCATATGAGCGGGGGAGTGCGGCCTTGCCGATACCTCCGCCTGACCTATAATTATACACTCGCCAGAACTGACCTGCCCTCAGACAAGGGGGGGGAAACCTTTATACAGAAAACTCTCCTTGATTTTTACCTCAGTGGTGGTGTGGAACAAAAGTCATAATAATTTCATAATTAGTTTCGGAAATACACCAGTTTATATAGAAACCGAGAGAGAAAGAGAAAGCCAGAGACACAGGGTAAGGATCATGGAGCGGGGCTGCAGCGGTGGCCGATGGATGGTGACATCCTACCTCTATGGTCGGTGACATGTGGATATGGCTACAGTGGGGGAATCCCCGGTCATCCCGCCTGCCCCACCACAGCGTTCATTTCTCGCTGCAGCTACTATTATACTCATCAAAGGAGTATATAAGAATTTCTTACACATATTTTGTGGTGTCCTACAAGTGAAGGCCTATGACTTGTATACTAAAAATTTTCTACATTATTGGTGCCCCTGGAGAGTGAGGAAAGCAGAAGTGTGCAGAAGCATTGAATGTTTGTAAGGTTGGATTTGTTGGCCATAGCCTACTACTCCTTTCGGTACACGTGGATTATGTGGAAATACATATATTCTGAGCTCCGGGTGGAAGGGCAGGTTCCTTTTCCAGCGATGGAAGGCTAAATGCTGTATTAAATTAGAAACATGACCGCACTAACCTTTTCCTGGGAAGAAATGATATGAAGATGTGGAAGTTAATGAAATTGTGGAAAACATTCTAGTCATGGTAGGAGCCACAGAAGGTTCACGTAAATCCTCGGTAACCATAACCCTGGGAGAGGTTTAACCCACCATGTGCCAGCTATTTTTAGCCTTATATGTCGCCCCCGTGCCAGCCATTTTTTTTACATTTTTTTTTTTTGGCTAAAATGATATATTTTTATGTGAATACAACGAATTTCGCCATTAAAATACTCACCAAAGCTCGGAAATGGGTTTTATTGAGTCCTGCATACTCGTATACAGGTATTCCCGTTCTCTCATGCTCGCCACGTAGGTGAGAGAATGCCGTTTTCTATGTAAAGTAAACTCAGGTATTTATGTTGGGAAGGTATAGCGATATTCAGTACACTTTTCTGAGTACTTATTACTTCAACATCTGTCTCTCTCACTGTGAATGCATTGTCTTACACTTACTTGAAGATAGGTAAGACTTCACTTCACTATGTTCAGTCCTGGCACTTACAAGAAGGTATTTACAACTTAACATTATTATGTACAGTTCTTACACTTACAAGAAAATATTTACTACTTGATGTCACTGTGTATAGTCCCTACATTTACGTGAAAATATTTACAACATACCTTCACTATGTACAGCACTTGGTGAGACACACAGGCAGAGTGAGGCAGAGCGAGTGTTGGGGGGGGAAGTGACTGGGTGTATGGCCTTGACCGCCTGAGGCATGTTAGAGGAACAGTTAACATACATGCCTGCCAATTTTTACCCGCAAATCTTGAAAAATGTGGTCACAGTGATTATTTTAATTTTAAGCCATTCTAAAACGACACTGGCAGTGACCGCAGATTTTTGTCAGACCATTTTAAAGCGGCACTGGCATGCAGCGGGTTAACAATGCAGGGGGATAGGTTTGATATTGTGGACCTAATCCCTACACTTCTCAAAATTTAAAATGATTAATTAGCTGAACTGGGAAAATGGGTATACTGGAAACTGATTGTGGGGATAAGATATAACCTTAGAGGTTTAACAACCCATGGGGATAGGCTTGATATTACGGACCTTGTCCCTACCCTCTTCAAAATTTAGAATAATTAGATATTACTAAGCTGGGGTAAGTTGTAGTTGATATTAATGGTTCAATTATTAAATTAGAAATCAGTCAACATGTCTGTTTCCTTGTTGCAGAGATTTTCTAGTAGTAAGGCAGGATGGGTAACAAGAGCCATACATAACTGCAATCATTAGATGAAATACCTCTGTCTAGGGAGAAATTAAATAGTCTCCTGAATACACTGAAAGACAGATGGACTAAGACGTATGAAGAAGGTTATGTAACTCTAGAAGTGGCCATAGTAAAAGCTAATAATAAAGGTCCTTTAGAGTCGGAGACTACTAAATTTGAAGGTAAATTAGAAGAATATTTAACCGTAGTGAAATCACTAGGGTCAAAATTGGCTGAGACTGCCGAGGAAATGCAAGTTGTGGAACAGCGGAGTATAAAGCCTTACTACCACAAATTACGCTACCGGAGTTTGATGAGGAGCAAAATTGAAAATCCTTTTGGGATCAGTTCAAATTCTTAGTTCATGACAGAACAGTTCTCCCTAAGGTGAGCAAACTCTCATATTTGTTAGGATAGGTCAAGGGAACGTCTTACAAGCTGACAAAAGACTTACCAATAGAAGAAAACAATTATGAGGTGGCCTTGACTATCCTTAGACAAAACTTCGAAGACAGGGAGCAGATTATTACCCAATTACTGAAGGCTCTAAATGAATTACCCATTCCTAAACAAGATTTTGATTCCTTGCAAAATTTTAAAATTGCAATGAGTTGTAATTTAAAAGCTTTAGACACTTAAGAAGATAATAAGGCAGCATATTGGGTGCTTTCTAGAATTGTGTCCTTAAAAGCTTCTACCAAAAACCAAGGATGCCTTGTATGGTAGATATCAAAAGGATAATTTCTCCTGCGAAGAGATTGAGGAAGGCTTGATGCAACTCTGAAACATTTGCAAGGAACAGTAAAGCCTACTGAGATTAAACAGAAGACTGAAAAAAAAAAAAAAACACTAACCAACTGGTTGGGAAACCTAAGTCAGAGAAGGCTAAGTATGTGCTTAAAGAAGAAATAGGTACATTCCTTAGCACCTTAAAGGCTAAGGATAAAATATTAAAAACAAGGAATAGACAAGCTGATGAAATTAACCCCCTAACCAGTTGGGTAACGAAGTCTCCACTTTACACTTCCCAATACCCCATAATATGGTTATCACTGCCTGATATTATCACTACAAACACATTTCTATGAATTTCAAGTTGTTTGGAATCCATACTCCAAAAGAAAAAACACTGAGTAAGCAATGTAAATTATGAGCGTGTACAAGCTTTCCACCCGCGCTTGTTCCCCACTGGTATTCTGAAGCGGAGCTGTATTTATTATTCATAAACACACTCACACTTCATATTCCTAATACTTTATTACACTTACATATACAATATTTATCTATAAGTTAGTAGTAGTTTAATTTCACTCCAGGCATTCTCTTTTTCGTTCAGTAAACTAGAGTAGAGCGAGAAGCTTTCACTTTCACTGTCATTACTCCAAGTACTTATACTCAAATTATTATATTAGTAATTATTTACATTTCTATTTACATTTTCTATTTTATTTACATTATTTACATTTCTATTTTATTTACATTACGTTATGCACTGTCATTTCCAGTAACTAAGGGCTCCTTTCCCTTGGAGCCAGGACGAACTTGGGAAACTGAAGCACTCATACTGGGAGTTTCTGTCACCATTTCCTGCACTGGCTCATCACATTATTTGCCAGAAAGATCGTAGTCACTATCCATCATTATCATGTTCACATTCCACAGCAGAGTCACTTAGTCCTTTACCCCTTCCTACACGAGGTTTAGTAGGGGTAGAGGTCACAGGGCCCTTTGCAGTGGGCTCAGAAGTGGCGGAAATGAAGGTGCGTGAATCCGACATGGTTTCACCTTGAAAGATGACAGTCAACTGAATGATGTGGCATATTATGGGCATAGAAGGGTTGACAATGTCAGCATGGTGACAACTGCTAATTTTTATGCTGTGAAATGATCGGCAGGAAATCAAGACAATACATAATAAATTACGTAGTTCCAGGTGAATGTAAATATCACTTAGCCTTCTCCATTCCTTTCTTATATTTATTTTTTTATTATGAGGACAGGTCATACGGCATATTACAAGGGGAAATAAACAGGGAAAATTAGCAAACAGGTGTATGTGGGGTGTTGCCAGGTGATAATTAGCCCATTCCAGGTGTATGGCAGTGTCAATTACCTTTTTTCTTTTTTTTTTATATTATATTGTATAAGAATATGACATAGGGCACATTTCAATGGATGAATTGAGTGGAAAAATCCGGTCAGGATTTGCAAAGCATGGCGCGGCTGGGCAGGCGGGAGGAGAGGGTAATGGATGGGAGGTAAGGAGGGGAGTCAAGGACAGCAGAAAAATGGCTAAATTGTCAACAATGGATGGGAGTACAGATGACATTAGCAGCGCTGACTATAGCTGGACACTGGCATTACTGACAGGTGATACAAACCACCACTTGAAAGCCCAGGCGAATTCAAAATAACACAGAATCACAAAAGTGACACAGCACGGTATGATCCCTTGCTCCCGAGCTTCAGGAATGTGATGCCCCACGGTTAAGGGGATAAGGAAGTAAAACCTTTCATGGTATCCGGCAGGAATGTTTGTGTATTTTGTGGTGAACAACATTCCAGTGCATCTTGTCAACATTATCCTGATTATGCTTCTAGAGTAGGAAAGCTTCAGGAACTGGTATGTTTTATAATCTGTATGAAGCATCACAAAATATGTGTTAGTGCAACTTCTCATTACTGTTTATTTCCCTGGGAATACATATGCTTGATGTGGTTCCAAACTCCTTTCTAATCTGTTCCCATTGTTCCACATATGTCTCACCTAATTCCGTGTCCAGCCTAACCTTTCTCGCCAAGCCTTCTGCAATAAACATTTGCCCCTAATAGCTATAGGACTGACCAAACCTAATGGGTCAAATAACATGGAGACCTGACTTAACAAGAACCTCTTGGTGAGAGTGACATCAGAGAACGTAACTGGTTTCAAACTTATATCATCAGCTGTTGTATCCCAGTTAAGAGTCAACACATTTAGAATTTTGGGAATGTCGTTAATTGGAGTCTTCTTGTATTTTATTCCTCAAAAGCAGCGAGTTTGTATTCCAGCCCTGAACGGCAAATTTCCCTTTCCACATTCGGAATTGGCTACTTCATAAGCCTTCATTGCTTCCGATTCTGTATCAGCAACGCCTTGCAATTCGTCTATATAAAAAGCTTGCCCTATTTCTGGCCATTTGGCATTTCCAAAATGATGATTTAAAGTGTGGCAAAGTAGGAAAGGACTAGCACAAGAGCCAAAGAGCACCGATCGGAAACAGTAAGTCTTCAATGGACAATCCTCATTATGAGGATCATGAGGCCAGAGGAATTTTGTAAGTTTCGTATCCTCCTCTCTCAGTCCTATTCTGAGAAAATCCTTACTAATGTCTGCCGTATATGCATAAGGTTTCTCTCTAAATCTTAGTAACACATTCCCTAACTTCTCTGTTAGTGTACATTCAGAGTATAGGCAATCGTTCAAGACAGCTGATTCCTTGGACACTTTACTACTTCAGTTGAAAACTATCCTTATGGGAGTAGTTACTGAGTCCTTGCTTACAGCATGATGTGGTAATAATGTCCTTCTTTGTGGTTAACAGGCAATTCTACCTCTGCAATAAATTTATTCTTCAATTGATCCTTTATAATATTTTCGTATATGGTTAGATGTTCTGGTTTATCTCTCAACTTTCTTAGAAGAGGATTTAACTGAGCCTTAGCTGCTTGGTGGTTTGTTGGTAGTTCTGTATGGTTTTGTTTCCATGGTAATCCTATCCAATACTGTCCATCCTTAAATTCCACTGGCTGATTATACAAATCCAAAGTTATTTTATCTTCAGGGGTTGGTTCCTCAGAGTGTATTCCTACACTATCTAGGTCCCAATATTTGTGTACAGGTTCAATTTGTTCATCCAGCAAGTCAATTATCTGAGTAGGTTCCAGTTCTACATCTATTCTAGCTACCATCGATGACTGTGTGGGGATAACAAAGACTGAGTCTACTAGTTTGACCTCTCCTTTAACTTGTTTTGGAAAAGGCAACTGACTATAATAAGGTTACCTCCTGGTCTCTTGAACAACTGTACCTTATTCTTCTTGAAAGTCCTATGTCTGATTCTTCTACAGTAATCAGAACCAATTATCATTATTATGGGACCCACAGTATCTGATTCCACATTCCGTTTAGCCAACTTTATCCCTGAGCTCTGTGGATGACCAGAGGTTTCCTTCAGTCTTTTGATATTTATCCTTGTCTCCATATTATCAAGTACAGCTGCTGTTATACGGCATTTATATCTGCCTAGTTGTAATACAGGTCTAACTAAATCAAAGGACAGAGCTTCCTTTGTAGTTAAGAATCCTGTAATGACTCGATTTACCTTGCCAATAATAGGTAACTTTAATTTCTTCACAATGTCAGCAGAAATGAATGTTTTCTGAGCACCCGTATCAAAAAGAGTACATGCTAATAGGTTCCTATTCTCAGTCATTACCTTCACCTCAGCTATTGGAACTGCAGCTAGCATTACTACAAGAGTATTCCACCTAGCAATTGTCATATTGACACTTGCAGGTTTAGGAACCTCATTTTTCATCCTTTGGCACAAAGCACTATGATGATGATCCTTTTTGCATTTAAAACAAAGATTTAATTTAGTTTTCCAGTTCACGGAAGTGTTCGGAATTCATACAGATTATAAAACATACCAGTTCCTGAAGCTTTCCTACTCTAGAAGCATAATCAGGATAATGTTGACAAGATGCCCTGGAATGTTGTTCACCACAAAATACACAAACATTCCTGCCGCATACCATGAACTGTTGCTCTGGTTGGACATGAGTGATTTAGCTGTTATGCTGGCAAGATAATTAATAGTGACATGTCTTACAGTATCTGCTCACCTGTTTGCAGAGTACTGTGCTTGTACATGTTGGATGAAAGTGTCGCCAGGAAACGGTTGGATTTTCCATTTTCACCAACTTCTACATATTTCAATCTTGTATTTTGGTACAGTTTGACGAAGTAAAATTAACACTAGAACCCTAGAAAATGAGAGGGAAAAAAACTGAATCAGGCAATTAAATGTACATTTTCCACAGAAGTCTATCATTCAGTAGACCAAAATTTTTAAACACCATCATCATGGCTTATAATATGCCTGCCATTTTAATGCAATATACTAAAATGAAAACGACCCAAAAGTTAGTATAATAATGAAAACTTTTATGCAGTCATTAACAAAGCATAAATACTAGTCATGTCATTTCTCGCAAGGCATTCCTACATCACCAAGTAATACATACCTTCTCCCAATATTTCCACAATTCAATAACCAAATCAACTTGCACGCTATCTTGATAATAATAATAAACGATGAATCTTTCCTCACAATATAGCACAGAAAGGAAGTAAAAAAAAAAAATGGGATGATGGAACTGTATTGAAACTCATGTCCACCCCTCACTATGGCATCCCTCGATTTACCACGTAAGGACCAAAAGATGGAGGAGGCGTACAAAATTTCAGAGTCCTTCGGTCACTCTGTGCTGCCGTACGTTCGGTAAAATTTTAGAGAATATAAAGTAAAAATTCTGTGCCTTCATAGTAGCCTATATCACGCCAACAATTATGTAAAATGAATAACATGACACAACGATATATTAGAAGTTAACATTTAATATGTTTCCTGATTTGAATGAATGTGTATTATTCCATGCACAGCACACAGGATAACCGTGTGTTCCTAATGTATTTGCTTCCCAGGATTTCAAATACTGATGTCCTAGTTTCAAAGACCAGTTAAGGAAAATTCTTGTAACTGCAGTACATTACTGTATTGTCAAATGCTTTGGTGGTGATACAGCAACAATAAGGATGCCACAACAATGAAATTATTCGTAGGATACCCTATACGTGGTAGCAGGTACACCTTTCTGCCTTTTATTCCTTGTCATATAATAATTATAAATGGCTACTGTATTTCCAGTTGATGCAAAATTATTTTCTGTTTTTAGGAAGTATGACAGATTTTACCTTTCTCTTATACTATGCAATAAAGAGGACCAAAATATTAGTTTATTACCTCTAGAAGTTCAAAAGGACATACTTTTGGTTTATCTGTTAATCTGTACTATCTTTCTATTTAACCCCTTAACCGCGGGACGTCACTTTCGTGATGCTCGGGCACAAGGGATTATACCGCGGGGCATCACTTTTGTGATTCTGTGTTATTTTGAATTGCCCCGGCTTTCAAATGGTGTCTAGTATAATCTATCAGTACCACAAGTGTCAAGCTATAGTCAGTGCTGCTAATGTCATCTGTACTCCCATCCATTGTTGACAATTTAGCCATTTTTCCCCTGTCCTTGACATTCCTCCTTACCTCCCCTCCATTACCCTCTTCTCCCGCCTGCCCAACCGTGCTGCACTACTCGAATCCTGGACAGATTTTTCCACTCATTTTATCCCTATGCCATATTCTTATACAAAACAATATATAAAAGAAAGAGAAAAGGTAATTGATACTGCCATACACCTGAAATGGGCTAATTATCACCTGGCAACACCCCACGTGCACTCGTTCGCTAATTTTCCCTGTTTATTTCCCCTTGCAATATGCCGTATGACCTGTTCTCATAATAAAAATATATATAAGAAAGGAATGGAGAAGCCTAAGTGATATTAACATTCACCTGGAACTACCTAATTTATTATGTATTGTCTATATTTCCTGCCAATCATTTCATAGCATATAAATTAGCAACTGTCACCACACTGACATTGTCAATCCTTCCCAGCCCAAATACACCATATCATTCAGTTTACTATCATCTTTCGAGGTGAAACCATGTCGGATCCATGCTCGTCCACTTCCGCCGCTTCTGAGCCCACTGCAAAGGACCCTGTGACCTCTACCCCTACTAAACCTCATGTGGGAAAGGGTAAAAGGCTATGTGACTCTGCCCAGGAACATGAACTGGCTAGTTTTTCCATGGTAATGATGGACAGTGACTACGATCTTTCTGGTGACTCATGGGATGAGGCAGTGGAGGAAATGGTGATGGAAACCCCCCAGTACGAGTGCTTCTGTGTCCCAAGTTCTAAAACAGTGCAAGTGGAAATGTAAATAATGTGTAAATAGCAAGTGAAAGCAGTGAATGTAAATATAATTGTACAGTGAAAAATAGTTTTATAAGTTACCGTACTGCAAGTGACAGTGCATAACTTGGTGTAAATAAAATAGAAATGTAAATAATGTAAACAAAATAGAAAATAGAAATAGAAATGTAAACAACTACTAATATAAGAATATGAGTACAAATACTTGGAGCAATGACAGTGAAAGTGAAAGCTTCGCTTTCTATGCTAGTTTACTGAATGAGAAAGTGAATGCCCAGAGTGAAAATAAACGACTAGTACTGCAGGAAACTTATGGATAAATATTGTATATATAAATAAGTGTATAAAGTACTAAGAATATAAAATGTGAGTGTGTTCATGAATAATAAATGACATCTCCACCTTAGATTACCAGTGGGGAATGAGCGCGGGTGGAAAGCTCGTACGCATTCGTAATTTACATTACTTTCACATTTTGGGGGGAATATGGATTCCACACTACTAGAAACTGATAGAATAATGTTTGTAGTGATAATATCAGACAGTGGTAACCATATTATGGGGTATTGGCAAGTGTAAAGTGGAGACTTCGTTACCCTACTTCAGAAGTCTCCACAAGTCCTAGGGTAGTCGACAAAGGATCAAAAAACATCCCAGGAGAAAGCTGAAGGTATGTACCATATGCCTATATAATTATAATATTCTAGGACAAATAACTGCTTTTTGGCAAATATTTTTAAAAAGTCAGTCGGATCGCGATTATCCCCGTGGGACGGGCACGGCTCGCTCCCAACATCCCCTCGGTTAGGGGGTTAAATGAACCACTATCTCCTGCTTAACTGAAAATGCTGATTTAGAAGTTCTGAACTGAGTGATATTTTGTTTATGAACCTATGCATTTTAATATTCTTGCCAATCGTTTATGCACTGGGGTTACTAGGGAATGACACAAAACTGGCATTCTCCAAGGAGCTTTGACTCTTGGTAAATTTTCGAGGTTCTTTCTTTATATTCCATCCACTGATAGTACTCATGCTTATATTTAGTCTTCCACAGATTTTTCTTAATGGAAAACTGGGGAAATGCATTGTAATTACTTGTCTTCTATCAGTCGTTGCCGAGTGTTTCCAAAAAATGTGTTAGATTGTACGAATTTTAGGAGGAGAGTATGTTCAAGTTGTTCGCGTTGTTCATGGCAGGAGAAAGATAAAGATGAGTCTAGGGTTTGACTGGAGTTTTATTCTCCAGAGGAAGTTTTCTTCAAAAGAAGACCTGTTTATGCTAGATAACTCTGTGCCCACTGTTCCTGCCTTTCTCACTGTGCCTCTTCTTTCTCCTAACCCCTTCTGCCGTCTCTCCAATTTTTCCTATATATGACTGGTTGAGTAAAGCGTGAAGGCAGGTGTCAAGGAACTTTTCACGACTGTGGAAGTTTCCTATCCGGTGTCACATTGCACTGTTGCGAAATTCCCTGGCTAGAATGTGCATAGCTGTTTCATTCAGATCTCTCGAGCTGAGGCACGACTTTCTTCAGACCACTGTAATACATATTATATATACAGCATATACGTCACTAGCTATTATGAAACGTGTTATGATATTCTAGTGTCCTGACACTTTGAGTAAAAGTTGTCTCCTCTCATGCTTGGTGATCGAATTAATTAAAACAGACTACTAGCTTACCCTGCTTTCCCGCTTTCTGTGTCGTCCATGAAGACAACAAAAACGGCTACAAATGCCTTAATTTATTTCCAAGTATTGTCACGGAAATTATTTGATAATTAAAAATAACTAATTTTAAATGTTAATTGAAACCCAGTTCTCTTCAGTCTTACGTTACTAAAAAAAAATATTACATGTTACCATACAAGATTTGAACTCCGCAAATTGTTCCTGAGTGTCCTGCAGCGATAGTTCTGAAATTTCAATTATTTCTGTTTAGGACATCCTATTATCCTAACTAACAAATCAATACTACCGATCTATCTATCTATTGCCAGACGCCTCAATCCCGTTTGGGGTGGCCACAAACAAATCGCCTCCAAGTCGCCCTGTCCCTCGCCATTTCACTGCCCTGCTCCCAACTCACACCCCGCTCTCCCATATACCTCTCCACCCCATCTCTTCATCTCATCCTCGGCCTCCCCCTCCCTCTTTCCCCCTCCACCTCACTCACATACACTCTCTTCGTCAGTCTTACACCCTCCATCCTCTCCACATGGCCAAATCACGTCAGTGTGTTCCTCATAACGCTTCCTATCACATCCACATCAACACCACAACGCTCCTTTATATCCTTATTCGTCAGCCTGTCTCTCCATGTGACTCCACAGGCTCCTCTTAAATAACTCATTTACACTGCTCTCACTCTTGACTTGTGTCCTTCCAACAACGTCCAAGCTTCACTTCCGTACGTTAGAGTTGGTATCACAATACTGTCATGTAGTAACTTTTTCACTTCCATGTTCACTTCCCTGTTTCTTATCACTGCTTTCAAAGAACCAGCAACCTTTCTTCCCTGCTGTACCCTTTCAAGCACTTCACCCTCCAAACCTCCATCCTTATCACACTACCCAAGTACTTAAACGTACTCATATTTTCCAATTCCTCACCATCCAACCTCGCTGTCCATTCACTGACCTCACCTTTCTCAAAGACCATCACTTTACTCTTCCCTACATTCACCTTTAGATTCCGTTTCTTACACATTCTCCCAAACTCATCCACCAAGCCTTGCAGCTCCCCTTCGTCTTCACTCAACAACACAGTATCATCTGCAAACAACAGTGCAGGGAGTTTCCAAACACTATCCTCTTTCACCAGGGCCACTCCAACATCCACTACCCTACCTTGTACCTCTTTTATTACCCCATCCATGTACAGATTGAACAACCATGGAGACATGACACATCCCTGTTTCAAACCAACTTTCAAAGAGAAAAATTCACTTAGTTCACCATCCACACGCACTGCAGCCTTCGCACCATCGTACATACTCTTCACAGCATTCATTAACTTCCCATCTACTCCATATATTCTTAAAACTTTCCACAATCCTAGTCTATCCACCCTGTCATATGCTTTCTCCAAATCCATGAAAGCCGCATACAACTTCTTTCCCTTCTCTAGAAACTTTTCCACTAAAGATCTGAGAATGAATATCTGATCTACACAACCTCTTCCCTTCCTAAAGCCTCCCTGTTCTTCTCAAACTAATTTCTCTGCTCTTTCTCTAACTCTGTCAATAAGTATCCTACCATACTCTTTTCCTATTATACTAAGAAGACAAATGCCCCTATGATTGCCACACACTTCTTTTTCCCCTTTTCCTTTGTACAAGGGAATAATTATTCCTGACTTTCAATCCTCTGGAACTCTACCTTCCTCCCAGGCCAATCTGCACATCTTCCACATCCATTCTGCTACTATCTCTCCCCCATGCTTAAGCATTTCACCACACACTCCATCAATTCCTGGGGCTTTCCCTGATTTAACTTTCTTCATTGCTTCCACAACTTCTATCCTACTGATTTCTTCCTGTCTTCTCACCTCCCTCCTTCTCCCAGCCATTCCCCAGCCACTTATACTCGCATTACTTCCATCCTCCACGTTCAACAATTCCTTAAATTGTTCTCTCCATCTGCTCACTTTTTCTCCCTTCTCCACTAGTAATCTACCATTTTTATCTTTCATTCCCCTGTTAACTTCACTTCCACCCTGTCTTACTGTTTTCACCTCTTTCCAGAACATTTTCTTACAGTCCCTCCACTTTACACTCAAATTCCTTCCAAATTCCTCATCCACGCTCTTCTTACTCTCTCTTACTAATCTTTTCACCTCTCTCTTTCTTTCTACATATAACTCTCTCTTCCGCCTCTCAACTTCTTCCACGCCCCTATTTCTCATCCATTCATTGTATGCTTTCTTCTTTTGTGCCACAGCCCGTTTAACCTCTTCAGCCCACCACGCTGTTCCTTGCACCCCCCTCCGTCTTCTCTTCCTTCCACACACCACATCACATGCTGCACATATTTCTTCTGTAAATATTCTACACACACCTTTGGGGAGGCGGTGGCTGAATCAGTAGAGAGGCGGCCTGCGGTCCTAATGGACCCAGGATCGAATCCCGGCTGGGGCAGGGAACAGTTTAAGGATTTGAATTTCATAAAAGCAGACTTTCCTGATCTACCAGATGACCCGCCGACATGTCGTAAAAATACCCCCACTAATACCAGTACACCAGTCCTGTATGAGACAGCCCTAGCATGTATTCAATATGGATGGTGGGTGTTTGTGCCGAAGTGGTGACATGTGGAGGTGTAGGAGGACTACTGGGCCTTGGGATAGGTCACTGCCCCCGAGAAATAGGCTCTGAAGCCTTTGCCCAGAGTCGGACACGTAAAAAAAAAAAAAAAAAAAACGTCCTCCATCTGCTCTAATTCATATTTGCCCAATCGTTCCTCCACTTCTCTCTTATACTCTGCCTTTTTCTCATCCTCTTGTAACCTTTCCACTCTCCTTGCAACTACTCCTTCCTCTCGTCTTTCCCTTCTTCTATTCCTCCATCTTACTTGAACTTTAATTCTGGCCACCACCAAGTAGTGGTCAGAAAGTCCACTCCCCCAACCTCTATAAACTCTTGCATCCAATATACATCTTCGCATCCTTTCATCCACACACACATAATCAATCACTGCCTTCCTTTCACTCAGTTCACCACCCACCCTTCTCATCACTCACCATGTATACCTGTGGATCATTTTATGCCTGAAGAGGGTATTGGCTATCACCAACCCCCTCCCAGCACAAATGTCCACTAACGCACTCCCATTCTCATCTACCTCAGCAGGCACACCCCACTCACCAACTATTCCATCCACCTTCACATTCCCAACTTTACCATTCATATCACCAATCAAAAACACTCTCTCATTCCTTCCAAACTTTTCCATGCACACTTCTACATTTGTCCAGAACTCTTCTCTCACTCTTCTAGCACGATCTTGCGTTGGCGCATACACACATACAATCGCCCCCATTTGTATTCCAACTTTCAACTTTACCCACACAATCCTTGATCCAACTGATCCATACTGTCTTATGCTCCTCTTCCATCTTTTACTCACAACTATACATACTCCTTCCTTTGCCCTCTCATTCTCACCTACTCCTGCACATATACCCCATCCATACTCCCATTCTCTCACACTTTCTCCTCTCCATTTTGTTTCAGTTATTCCACATACATCCACTTTCGCATCCTCAAGCACCTGGCCAATCTCTCTCTCTTTCACCTCATCATTTGCTCCCCTTACATTCCAAGTTCCAATTGCAATGTCCTTTGTGCGGTCCTTGGTCGTCAACGTTTGGTCAGTCCTTGTCCGAGGCTTCTTGTTTGTTTTTTTAGTTAGTTGTTTTCCGGGGAGGGGCACTAACCCTCCGCCAACCCTTTTAGTCGCCTTTTGCGACAAGCAGGGATACTGGGGGAGTATTCTTGAAAAACCCCCCTACCCCCAGGGGGTTGAAAAAACCCCCTACCCCCAGGGGGTTGAAAAAAACCCCTACCCCCAGGGGGTACTTCGGCATTTACTTACTGTCTTCTGCAAGTTATACATAAAATGTTTCACCTACTAAAGATATAAGGAAGAGTATGTGCATTGTCGCTGACCGAAATCTTCTAGATACTCTGCCGTCACTTCTTAGGCCGACTGTACAGTCCTCATATGTTTTTATGTTCATATTTTATACTTTACCCTTACGATCATTTGTTACTTCAAACAATTGTGTGTGTGTGTGTGTGTGTGTGTGTGTGTGTGTGTGTGTGTGAATTAGGAAAAGACAGAGCTCTGTTCTTTTCAAAGTACTTATCTACACGGAAACTTTGGTGGATGTGGGTGTGAACTAGTTTCTATCGTACTCCGTTACACACACACACACACACACACACACACACACACACACACACAAATATCCTTCCTATTCTAATGCCATGTGACATATGCAAGCTTTAATAATAATGAAATTCTTATATTTATGGACAAAAATGATAATCGGGCACTCAAACATATCGACAATATGTGTGTGTGTGTGTGTGTGTGTGTGTGTTGTATAATAAAGATTGATTCATAAACCACAAGACTTCAGCAATCAAAATAAAGCAAACGATGTGTGTATTATACATGGGGATGAAGTTACTTGTCTTCGTACGGAGTAATTCCGTAAACCTTTTTTTGTTTTGTTTTGTTTTGTTATGCTGACACTAAGTATTTATTACGAAATTCACATACTGTAGGAAAAAAAAAAAAAGGTCATGTAGAACACGGTGAAGCAAGGAAAGTGTGTGTGTGTGTGTGTGTGTGTGTTTGTGTCTTTCTTTTTCAAGTGGCTTTACAGTGAGTGACAAGCGTAGGATACCTGTAAGCCAGGAAACCATTTACGACTGTGGGTTGCAATCATTTAACCATCCCATACGTGTTCCCTACGTGCCGACAAGTAGGTTGGCTGAGGGTTGATGCCCCTCCCCATCAATATATATATATATATATATATATATATTTTATTCATTGCCAGACGCCATGTATCCCAAACGGGGTGGCCAAGGGCTTAGAGTTAATTGTTTTACAGGGAGGGGCACTAATCCTCCACCAACCCCACTTGACATGTAGGGATGCCAACAGCATCTGGTGTTCCCAGGCGGTCACCCATCCAAGTACTAACCAGACCCAACGTTGCTTAACTTCGCTGATCGGACGGGAAGCGATGTACTCAACGTGGTATATATATATATATATATATATATATATATATATATATATATATATATATATATATATATATATATATATATATATTGCCAGACTCCTCAATCCCGTTTGGGGTGGCCACAAACAAATCGTCTCCAAGTCGCCCTGCCCCCCGCCATTTCACTGCCCTGCTCCCAACTCACACCCCGCTCTCCCATATACCTCTCCACCCAATCCCTCCATCTCATCCTCGGCCTCCTCCTCCCTCTTCCCCCCTCCACCTCACTCACATACACTCTCTTCGTCAGTCTTTCACCCTCCATCCTCTCCACATGGCCAAACCACGTCAGTGTGTTCCTCATAACGCTTCCTATCACATCCACATCAACATCACAATGCTCCTTTATATCCTCATTCGTCAGCCTGTCTCTCCATGTGACTCCACAGGCTCCTCTTGATTAACTCATTTCCACTGCTCTCACTCTTGACTTGTGTCCCTCCAACAACGTCCAAGCTTCACTTCCGTACGTTAGAGTTGGTATCACAATACTGTCATGTAGTAACTTTTTCACTTCCATGCTCACTTCCCTGTTTCTTATCACTACTTTCAAAGAACCAGCAACCTTTCTTCCCTGCTGTACCCTTTCAAGCACTTCACCCTCCAAACCTCCATCCTTACTCATCACACTACCCAAGTACTTAAATGTAGTCATATTTTCCAATTCCTCACCATCCAACCTCGCTGTCCATTCACTGACTTCACCTTTCTCAAAGACCATCACTTTACTCTTCCCTACATTCACCTTTAGATTCCGTTTCTTACACACTCTCCCAAACTCATCCACCAAGCCTTGCTGCTCCCCTTCGTCTTCACTCAACAACACAGTATCATCTACAAACAACAGTGCAGGGAGTTTCCAAACACTATCCTCTCTCACCAGGGCCACTCCAACATCCACTACCCTACCTTGTACCTCTTTTATTACCCCATCCATGTACAGATTGAACAACCATGGAGACATGACACATCCCTGTTTCAACCCAACTTTCAAAGAGAAAAATTCACTTAGTTCACCATCCACACGCACTGCAGCCTTCGCACCATCGTACATACTCTTCACAGCATTCAACAACTTCCCATCTATTCCATCTATTCTTAAGACTTTCCACAATCCTTGTCTATCCACCCTGTCATATGCTTTCTCCAAATCCATGAAAGCCGCATACAACTTCTTTCACTTCTCTAGAAACTTTTCCACTAAAGATCTGAGAATGAATATCTGATCTACACATCCTCTTCCCTTCCTAAAGCCTCCCCGTTCTTCTCCAACTAATTTCTCTGCTCTTTCTCTAACTCTGTCAATAAGTATCCTACCATACACTTTTCCTATTATACTAAGAAGACAAATGCCCCTTTGATTACCACACACTTCTTTTTCCCCTTTTCCTTTGTACAAGGGAATAATTATGCCTGACTTCCAATCCTCCGGGACTCTACCTTCCTCCCAGGCCAATCTGCACATCTTCCACATCCATTCTACTACTATCTCTCCCCATGCTTCAGCATTTCACCACACACTCCATCAATTCCTGGGGCTTTCCCCGATTTAACTTTCTTCATTGCTTCCACAACTTCTATCCTACTGATTTCTTCTTGTCTTCTCACCTCCCTATATATATCTCCAAGACCAGAAGTCACCTCTTACGGGATTATGGCGTCTGGCTATGGATAGAGGGACAGGCAGTATTTTCTATGCCTAAATCGTAGAGTATATTTTCTGACGAGAATCCAGCAAACTGGGTAAGTTCATCGCATTCAGTAACAAAACTAATGATTATTCCATTTGGTTAGCATACAGTGTAAGCTTTTGATTTTTTTTTTTCTGGCACTTCAGACAGTATCCATTTTATATATATAAATGATCATGGATAGAAATGAAGGATGAAGAGGAACATGATGTAAAAAAAAATCTCACAAAGGAGTTTGATGAGACCATCCTTTAATACACAGTGCCAGCACTCCCGTGTGTTACAGGGGCACGAGGGTTTGAAGAGATGTGGCACCACTGTGATTCTTTACTACGAAACATTCCCCGTGAGTGAAGCGGAGTAACCTCGGTATAGTTGCGCTAAGGAAAGATGTGTGTTGTATGTAAGCTCCATTTCGCAAGGTTGATATTTCAACCCGAATTATTGGTATAATTTACATTGTTCTACATAAAGATAATAATCGTCCTTATATGACCTATTATGACTGTCCACAGTTTTGAGGTGAACTGACATGTAAAGGAGGGTGGGGGGGGGAGGGTGATCTCCAACCCCACTTGGGTAAGAGGGAGGATCCCCCACATGGAGTCAGAGAGAGGGAGGGGGGGGGGTGCTGTAAGCTTCGCACATGATACGGTGAGACGAGACAACATCTGCTTCATTACTCTCAATACAGTAACTCAGCAATACTGAATAATTGTAAAACAATTAGGAACATCATGAAGTAAGGTTATATGAGGAATAAATCATAAGAGAAAATTACATGTTTCATTTTATATAAAAGAAATATTACGCTGTATAATCATAAACTGTGGGTGAAACCATGCCCATGACTTCAGACGACACTCATCCAGACTGAGACTTGTGGATGGCAGCCTTCAGAGATCAAGGATAACCCAGTCTAGCAGTGTTAATCATGTCTTTATAATGATTATAGCATCTTAGGCTAAAAGACTAAATAACATGGTGATCCTAGCATTAACACCTACACTGAGACAAAAATTGATAAGGGAGTTAAGTTGCTCAATAACTAATGAAGGATTTTGATACACTAAATGAATGTAGTATATATATATATATATATATATATATATATATATATATATATATATATATATATATATATATATATATATATATATAAATATATATATATATATATATATAACATATATATATATATATATATATATATATATATATATATATATTGTTACATAGCCTATGATTTCATCATCCTTTGTGTAATTCTAACGTACAGTATGCTGCATGTTTGATCACGACCGTGTTCTACCTCACTTCCCCCCCCCCTCCTCCATTATAGTAGAGTAAGTCGTTCTTTCTGTTGTTCAGAGCAGGATTGTCAACTCTTTGTCCCCTCTGGCTTCATTTGCGCGTCCTTCTTACAAGTTGTATCAAGCTCTGCCGGCCCCTATATAATGAGCTCAGTCTCTGCATTAATTGCCACTTAGATCTACTCCTCATTTTGCTCACATCTCTGTCCTCCCCTGTACAGTTGTTATTATTGTGAGTGCTCAGGAAGTCTCCAACCATCTAGCAGCTGTGTAATTTGAGTATAAGTGTTATTACATTTTTTCCTTGTACTGTATAGCATAAGGTGTTGATTTGTAGGCCTAGTGAGGTTTTTGATTCATGTGTTTTTGTCAGTCATTTTTTGATAATATTTTGTATCTGTAATAATATATCTTGCATTCACTGAGTATTATCCGGTTTTCTCATTTTATCAGGGCTGACTTAGATAAATTTACACTTGCTAATTTCGTGTTAATAGAGGCTATTGCAGTTAACCATATATTTAACCTGTTTTTTGCCATTACATTATCCTTATGAGTCCTGAATGTTTAGTTGTTAGTTTGAGCATTAAACTTTAACTTGTAATTTTACCTAACTCTTTTGTTTTGAACCTAGAACTTTGCGGGACAGTTTTCTCTGTTCTGTAACATAAGTTTGGCGACCTCTTATCAGGATATTCAGGATATTATCATAAGGATATTGCTTGATATTTTGTAACTGTGATTTATTCATGATGTCTACTATTACTACACTTGATGAAGTCAAAGATTTTTTGTCAATATGTGCAAACAGTGTGTGATGTAGAAAACAGAACAAAGAATGAACTTAAGCTTGTTGCTCAACAATTGGGAATTGCAGTTCATTCTCATCATTCTAAAGATCAAATTGTTGGCATGATTAATAAAGGCTTGTTTAATGTAACTCCTCCAAATGAGCAAACGCAGATTGAAATAGCTAAGTTACAGCTAGCTCTGCAGGAGGCTCGTGCTAAGGAATCTGAATTTCAGGCAAATGCTAAGGAGGCGGAGTCTCAGGCTCGTATTCAGGAGGCTGAATTTCAGGCAAATGCTCGTATTCAGGAGGCACAGGTACAGGCTCAGGCACAAATTGAACTTGCTAGGATTCAGGCAGACCATGAATATCGCATGAAACAAGGTGGAACTGGATCATCTAGCTCTGATGATTTTGATGTGGCTAAAAATGTTAAACTTGTCCCTCCTTTTAATGAGTCTGATTTAGCAAAGTATTTTCAGTTGTTTGAGAGGGTAGCTACAGGTTTTAATTGGCCCAAAAAGTATTGGCCAGTACTCCTTCAGACTGTTCTCACCGGTAAAGCTCAAGTAACTTATGCATCTTTGCCTCAGGATCAATCTGATAATTATGATGTAGTTAAGAGCTTGATTCTTAAGGCCTATGAGCTTGTTCCTGAAGCCTATAGAGTAAAATTTAGGACAACTTATAAGCAAGATAAGCAATCCCATGTTGAGTATGCAAAAATCAAAGAAGATCTGTTAGAGCAGTGGTTAAATTCTAAGAATGTGGATACTGATTTTGGTAAATTTAAGCAGATGATTTTGCTGGAGGACTTCAAAAGGTGTATTAATAAAGATGTAAGCCTATATCTTGATGAGAACAGAATAGATAATTTGTCTGATGCTGCAGTTTTAGCTGATGAATATGTTCTCACTCACAAGAGATATTCTAAAGAAAAAAGGAAAGCTGAGAGTAAGTACGTTGCCTCTACTCAGAGTACAGGTAACAGGAAAGAGAATAAAGATGATGTTTCTCAGGAAGTAAATACCAGCTTCACCTCTAGATTTCAGAAAAGTAAATGTACTTACTGTAGTAAGCTTGGTCATACTAAGGAGAAATGTTTCAGGAGACAGCGTGATGTGAACAAATAGGAGTCTTTAAATATTCAGTGAATTGGTCTAGTGTCCACCCTTGAGAGTTCCCAGAATTCTTTAACTGAGTTAACTGAACCTGCTTTGAGGGGTAAATTAAATTCTCATGATGGAGCTCCTCTTTTGAGCAGTAACGTGGGTGACACTCTCAAGAGTTCATGTGCTAATTTCCTGTCTGATGGTTTTGTCAGTCCTCTGGACAGTAATGACAGGAAGTCAGTTAGAATATATCGTGATACAGGTGCTTGCCAATCCCTTATGCTGACCAGTGTTCTAGGCTCTAATGTTAATTCCTCTGATGAAACTGTAATCTTACAAGGTGTAGGGAATAATTACTTCTCTGTCCCTCTGTGCAGAGTGAATTTAGAGTCTGGTTTTGTTAATGGTTCTGTTATGGTTGGGTTGGTTGAGACACTCCCAATGTCAGGTGTAACTTTCTTACTTGGAAATGATATTGGTGGAAGTCAAGTGAGTCCGGCTCCTCAGTTGTCTAGTGAGCCAGTGGCTGCGGCCCAGGATTGTGATATCCCTGATGTGTTCTCTGCATGTGCTGTCACTAGGGCTAAGTCTAAAGTTACTGGTGACTTAGATGATAATGATGATGATGATGTTATCCTAGCTGACACTTTTCTTGCTAATTTGGACTACTCACCAGATGAGGCAGTACCCCGTAGTGTTGATAATTTGTCTCGTCAAGAGTTGGTTGAGTTGCAGGTTGCTGACCCTGAGTTGAAAGGTCTAGCTAACTCTGCTTGCAGTGAGGAAGAGTCAGCTGGTGCTTCTACTTGTTATTATATAAAGTCAGGAGTACTTATGAGAGTGTGGAGACCCCCAACAGCATCAGCCGACTGTGAATGGGAGGTTGTACATCAAGTTGTAATCCCCCGTGTTTGTAGGCAGGATATCATTAGAGTGGCTCATGATTCCAGTTTGGCAGGACACCTTGGAGTGAGGAAGACTGTGGCACGCATTCTGAAACACTTCTACTGGCCAGGTATCTTCAGAGATGTTTCCTGGTATTGTAAGTCTTGTCACACCTGTCAAGTTGTGGGGAAGTGTAATCAGACCGAAAAGGTTGCACCTCTAGTTCCCATTCCTCCTTTTGAGGCGCCATTCACCCGTGTGTTGGTGGATATTGTGGGCCCTCTTCCTAAGACTTTTTCAGGATTTTCTTATGTGTTGACCCTGACTGATATGGCTACTCGTTATCCGGAAGCCATTCCACTTAGAAATATCTCAGCAAAGAACGTGGTTAAGGAAATGCTAGGGTTCTTCACAAAGTTTGGTCTGCCCAAGGAGGTACAGTCTGACCGGGGAAGTAATTTCATGTCAAATGTTTTCAAGCAGTCTCTGAAAGAGTTGGGCATCACCCAGATCACGTCTTCAGCTTACCATCCCCAGACCCAAGGAGCGTTGGAGAGATATCATCAAACACTCAAATTGATGCTCAAGAAATACTGTTTGGAACATCAGAAAGACTGGTACAAAGGTCTTCCATTCGTTGTATTCCAAATGAAACACTGGGCTTCTCACCTTCTGAACTACTGTTTGGCCATGAAGTAAGAGGACCCCTTAAGTTACTCAAGGAATGCTGGCTGTCGGAGGAAGATGACGTCAACCTGCTAGAGTATGTGATGAAGTTCAAAGAACGGCTGTCCACTGCTTTACAGCTGGAGAGAGAGAATTTAGGAGCTGCTCAGGAGAAGATGAAGAATTGGTATGATAAGAAGTCCAGGTTACGCCACTTTCAGCCAGGAGATCAGGTTTTGATTCTGCTACCGGTGCATGGGCAACCTCTTCAAGCCAAGTTTAGTGGTCCTTATTTCGTGGAGAAGAAACTCAGTGATGTCAACTATGTCATCGCCACACCAGATCGTAGAAAGAACAAGCAATTTTGTCACATCAACATGCTAAAGTTATATCACAGGCGGGACAAAAATAACCCAGTCTGCACTGTAGCTGTTCCACCCGAGTCTGCAAGTGAAGTTCTCCCATGCAGCATGAGCCTGAGTGATAGTTTGGGGAAGAATCCTGATATCATGAATGATCTCCAGACTAAGCTTTCTCATCTAGTTCCCGAGGAAAGGCAGGAGTTTTCGGCATTACTGCAGGAGTACCCGCAAGTGTTCCGTGCCACTCCAGGAAGAACCACTGTGTTGATGCATGATGTCGATGCTGGAGACGCAAAGCCAATTAAACTGCCTCCTTACCATGTGAACCCAGTGAAAGTTCCTCTCATCGAGAAGGAGCTTGGGTACCTGTTGGACCACAAGATGATTGAGCCCTGTCAAAGCAAGTGGAGTTCTCCTGTCACTCTAGTCCCTAAGCCAGGTGGGTCACAGCGGCTTTGCATCGACTACAGACGTGTTAATCAGATAAGCAAAACAGACACTTACCCTCTCCCTCGCGTGGAAGATTGCATAGACAAGATCGGAAAGGCTAGGTACATAAGTAAGTTTGATTTGTTAAAGGGATACTGGCAAGTACCTATGACTGAACGTGCTAGGGAGATCTCATGTTTTGTAACACTAGGAAAGACTTTTGCATGTTCTGTAATGCCATATGGTATGAAGAATGCACCAGCCACATTTCAGAAGCTCATGAATGTTGTAACAGAGGGTTTGGCAGGGTGTGTTGTTTATATTGATGATGTATTAATCTTCAGTGACAACTGGAAAGGTCACCTATGCCATGTCAGTAAATTTCTTGAGCATTTGGTTCAGGCTAATCTTGTAGCTAATTTATCAAAGTGTGAGTTTGGTCAAGCTAAAGTTCAGTACCTTGGGTATGTAATTGGTGATGGACATGTTGCACCACCAGGAGCTAAGGTTCAGGTTATAAGTGATCTTCTCAGACCTAAAACTAGGAAAGAGCTACAAAGATTTTTGGGAATGGTAGGTTATTACAGGAGATTTGTTCTTAACTTTTCAATTCTTGTATCACCACTTACAGACCTACTGAAAAAGGGAGTTAAATTTGTCTGGTCCGATAACTGTGAATCCTCTTTCAACAAACTTAAAGCTATCCTATTAAGTCAGCCAGTGCTCGCTACTCCAGATTTTGCTAAGCCTTTTAAGATGGCTGTTGATGCAAGTGATATAGGAGCTGGGGCTGTTTTGCTGCAAGAGGATGATCAGGGTATTGAACACCCTGTATCTTATTACAGTAAGAAGTTCACTCCACCTCAAAAGAACTACTCAACTATTGAGAAAGAGCTTTTGGCCTTGATTTTGGGTTTACAGCATTTTTCATTTTATTTGTGTTCTGGTTTTGACCCCATAGTCATTTATACCGATCATAACCCACTGAAATTCCTTAGTAAGTTTAAAGATAAAAATCAGAGATTGACAAGATGGAGTCTACTTCTTCAGGAGTATTCATTAGACATACAAAATGTCAAGGGGAAAGAAAATGTTATTGCAGATTGCTTATCTAGACTTTAGACAGATTGTTTTATAGTAATAAGAAATTTCCTTTGTAAATTTCTTTTTCTTTGTGGGGAGGTGTTACATAGCCTATGATTTCATCATCCTTTGTGTAATTCTAACGTACAGTATGCTGCATGTTTGATCACGACCGTGTTCTACCTCACTCCCCCCCCCTCCTTCCTTATAGTAGAGTAAGTCGTTCTTTCTGTTGTTCAGAGCAGGATTGTCAACTCTTTGTCCCCTCTGGTTTCATTTGCGCGTCCTTCTTACAAGTTGTATCAAGCTCTGCCGGCCCCTATATAATGAGCTTAGTCTCTGCATTATTTGCCACTTAGATCTACTCCTCATTTTGCTCACATCTCTGTCCTCCCCTGTACAGTTGTTATTATTGTGAGTGCTCAGGAAGTCTCCAACCATCTAGCAGCTGTGTAATTTGAGTATAAGTGTTATTACATTTCTTCCTTGTACTGTACAGCATAAGGTGATGATTTGTAGGCCTAGTGAGGTTTTTGTGATTCATGTGTGTTTATGTCAGTCATTTTTTGATAATATTTTGTATCTGTAATAATATATCTTGCATTCACTGAGTATTATCCGGTTTTCTCATTTTATCAGGGCTGACTTAGATAAATTTACACTTGCTAATTTCGTGATAATAGAGGCTATTGCAGTTAACCATATATTTAACCTGTTTTTTGCCATTACATTATCCTTATGAGTCCTGAATGTTTTGTTGTTAGTTTGAGCATTAAACTTTAACTTGTAATTTTACCTAACTCTTTTTTTTTTTTTTACCTGGAAGTTTGTGGGACAGTTTTCTCTGTTCCGTAACAATATATATATATATATATATATATATATATATATATATATATATATATATATATATATATATATATATATATATATATATATATATAATCCTTCATTCATTCATTACCAGTGACTAACCATTCATTCCTGTCTCTTTCCTTACCACCTCATACTAAGACCTTGCATGACTGACTACGGAGATATAGTGCCGGAAGCCCTGAAGTCCTCCGAGAACCCCACTTTGGCAACCCTGGGGGATAAGCTGTTTATAGACACAAACTTTATTGCTTCAGACCCATATAGATTCCTGCTTAGAAAGGTTCTTGCAGGTACTCATGCCCTGATTTGTTTTTATGATTATCTCATCTTCACCCTGCACAAAGCAAAGGTTACGCATACCACCTACGTCATGAATGATAAGGTAAATATCCAAGGATGGGATTCTCAAAGGTATTTACGATGTCGTATCTCAGATTGGATTTCACAGGATGGTTAGCGACATAAGAATCTTTCCTTGCCTTGCGTCTCTTGTAAGAAACAGTTTCTGGTTACGAGAGGAAAATTGTCATGGTTGTTATCTGCTTTGGATGGAACAACTAAGAAGGAAGACACTTTTCATGTAGTCAGTTCTTCCTGCGAAAACAGACCACGGTTAAGACAAGGACTTGATTGTAAATATGTTCGAGTATCCCAGCCCAACCTCGTTCAAAGAGGATTATTATTTTGCCATAAAAGTTGTGATGTCATAATACATAACATACTTGATTAAATCAATTTCCTCTTGAAATACTGCAGTGTTTTAATAGAACAAACATTACTCAGTGCAGCTTTCTCGGGGTTAAGTTTATTAAGTCTGTGTCCTGTACAAGGAGATGGTGATTACTGTGCATCTTCACAGCTCTACAAAGGCTATTTGGCGTGGTATCTGCGACGCAACTCTCCCTACACCACCATCATCTCTGATCACCTCACCCGACTAGTGGAGACTGGAGTATATCCCAAGATGGTAGAAACTCACAAAACAAAATTGACCGAAAAAGTAACTCAGGTAAGTTAATTATCATGGCAGGCTACACTTTATAGCCGTTAAATATCAACATTCGTTGTAATGGATAAAGCAAAGGCCAGCTGAAAGATGTTCAGTTTGCCTCGTTAGTGAGCCTAGAATTTATGCAAGTGATATTATTATCATCATCGTTAACAACACCAGTATCATCATCACATCCCACTTTGCTGAAATGGGCGCAAGAAACCAGATACATCGCTAATGATAACAGACCCACTGAAGTGGGTCGCACATCCATTTAGTCAAAGCCTTCGAAATTCTCGGCTCTTTCTCAAGAGGCCAAATGATTCACACGAAAACCTGCTCCAAGGTGCCTGTGAGATAGTCGTTTCGTTGAGCATTGAAAAAGAAGAACGTGATGCTTGTCATGTAGTGTAGCTTACAAATATTGTGTTCCTTCCTATATTATGACTATGGACAATGAGTCAACACTGCTAACTGCAGCCATGACCTGTCTTCTTTATACGCAATATTACTAAGAGTCAGACGATTCCATTAGAATTTGGTCAAATACCGACCAAAAATATAACTAGACATACACACATCATCTACTCCTGTGTTGCCCCATAAGGAGCGTAGGAGCCCGGGGCTACACAAGTTGGTCCTAACATTTAAAATGAGAATGACCAGCCGCACTCATCCCTGACTGGCATTATGTGAGCAATAAACCCCATCCACTCCTTGGATATAAACTTCACAGGCTCAATCCGGCTGAAGCGCCTTAATTACCCATTAAATCATCAGGTGCCATAGTTTGGTTATATGGTTACCACCCAGCGTAGTAAATGGTTTCCTGGTGTACAGTAAACTATTGCGCCTATCACTCAGAGTAGATCACCCGTAGACAAACGGAAGAGGAAAGAAAGAAGGAAAGAAAGACAGATAAGGAAAGAAGGAAGGAAGGGAGAGAGGTAAGAGCAGTCACCCTAAAGCAGCACGACATCGAGTGAGTGGAAGGTGAGCGTAATGTTTGACTTGGCTCGTATCTCTGACTGGAGTAAATATAATCTTATCGTTTTTAATGCACCTAAGACTCAGTTCTTACACCTATCAACCCGACAAAATCTTCCACAGATATACCCACTAATGTTTAATAATATTCAACTTAATCCTGCATCATCCTTGAACATGCTTGGGGTTTCATTTAGTAGGGACTTATCTTGGAAAGATCATATTACATCTCTTGTAAAATCTGCTTCTAAGAGATTGCGTGTGCTAAGCCGACTCCGTTCTTTCTTTACCCCTGCACAATTGTTGACTACAGCATACAGGGGTTTTATCCGCCCCTGTGTGGAGTACAACTCTCATGTGTGGGGAGGCTCCCCCACATACAGCTCTTCTCAATAGGGTGGAGTCAATGGCTTTTCCCCTCATTAACTCTCCTCCTCTTACTGACTCCCTTCAACCTCTGTCTCTTCGCCGCACTGTTGCATCTTTATCTCTTTTCTATCGCCACTTTAATGGTCACTGCTCCTCTGAACTGTCTGCATGCATTCCTCCACCTCTACGAAGGCGTGTAGCACCCATCTAGCAGCAAACTCTCATCCCTTTTCTGTCCAACTCTCTAATCCAAGAGTTAACCGTTACTCCCAGTCCTTCATTTATGCAACAGGTCAGCTCTGGAACTGTCTCCCTCTGTCTGTATTTTCTGCTGCCTATGATCTCCAGTCTTTCAAACGCAGTGTGTCCAGGCATCTCGAAATGATCGGATCTTGAATTGGGCTCTCTGTTGTATTTTGTGTTCTCTTAGAGGGAACTGTTTTGCGGGCTCACGGCCTTTGGTTCCTTCTTCCTCGCATAAAAAATAAAAACATGGTGAGAAAAGTACGCCAATTACATAAACTATAGCACGGTCAATGGAGACAACAAGCCCAGTTTTTATCCTATATAGGGAAGTTTCTCCAATTACGCAACTGGTGCCACAATCCACACCAAAACATCATATCACTACTAACAAACGCTATCGCCATTCCCACCACTATCGCATAATTCCAAGACACTTATATTATTACTCCGTCAACCATAAATGTTATTACTGTACCATAACTACCGCCACCAATTACCACCACCACCCACCGCTATTACCACCGCCAACAAAAGCCATAATTTCTGCCACTGTCAACAGCCATCATTGCGTTCATCATAAAATACCATATTTACTACTACCAGCTATCACCACTACCTACTTCATCCCCATGACAGGTACCACCATCACAGCTACCACCAAAACCATCACAGCTGTGGGGAAGCGGTGGGTGAATCGGTAGAGAGGCGGCTTGCTGCTGTCCTGATGGACCCAAGTTCGAATCCCGGCTGGGGCAGGAAACAGTTTAAGGATTTGAATTTCACAAAAGCAGGCTTTCCTGATCTACCAGATGACCCGCCGACATGTCGTAAAAGTACCCCCGCTAATACCAATACACCAGTCCTGTATGAGACAGCCCTAGCACGTATTCAATATGGACGATGGGTGTTAGCCCCTAAGTGGTGACATGTGGAGGTGTAGGAGGACTACTGGGCCTTGTGATAGGTCACTGCCCCCGAGATATAGACCCTGGCGCCTTTGCCCAGAGTCGGACCCATTAAAAAAAAAAAAAAAAAAAAAAAAAACTACCACCACCATCACAATCACAGTTACCACCTCCACCACCAACACCATCACAGCTACTACCATCATCACAAGTTCCAACAGAAAAGAATCATAATGTCATTAATTGATCAGAAAAATGATACACCTTTTTAAAGTTTCTTAACACTAACATTTATGGGGTTAAACTGGCTTACTTAGATAACAAAACCATAATAATGTTCACTGTATGAACCCTTTGAAGCAAAGAAAGGCATCATCTGGCGGCTAATGACTTTAGCAAGAATATGTTTGTGCCTTGATTCAAGTCCATAAACACCATGAGATGCTTCAGATGTCAGCTTTATAGCTCTTTCAACACTGTGAATGAGAAGGAGATCTGGCAGGGGCAGCTTTGCTCCATTCTGCAGTGCCTCTTGAAGCTCCTGGTCAGAGAAGTCATCCGTGAGAGCAGGTTCACAGATGCCACTTTGAGAAAGATTGATGACTTCTGACCGGTGATTAGCATTAGTATTGATTGCTATGATCTTCTTTAGCCGCTGCTTGGCTGGCTTCCCATTTCTGATGGACATAATTTTTCTGTTAGCAGATTCTCTGACTTCCAAGCCATCATACTTCATCATGCAGTGGAGCAAATTCTCAGGAAGCAGAGCAAAAGCATTGTACTTCAAGTTGTTGAAAGCAACAGTCTGTATTTCCTCAGACTGCATCTTGATCCTCTGGATTATGTTGAATATATACAGAGGCTGATTGTGGAACTTACTGTCCTTTTTAATTTCAAACCAGCAGACTGCATACACTTCCACAATACACTTCACAAGCTGATAAAGTTTATCTTGAAAGTCTGAAGGGTAAGTGACTCTTGTCCATAGACACATTAGTCGAATGGCCAAAGTCAACCATCTAGAAGGGTTTAGTGGTCCAATTTTCCATGCATCAAACCTTGGATTGACTACCCTTCTGGAAATTCCATGCACTTACTCCAGGGGAAGCCTCTGGTCATTACTGAGATCATTCAGTGTCTCCTCAGCAAACTCCATGTCATCCAGAGCACCGCTGATTTTGGTGAACTCCACTTGAGGCAAATCTTCGTAATCAGTGTCATACAATTTTCCCAGTAGACCAGTGAAAGCAGTGGGACTCTTTACTCTGCCATCATGGTGCTTGAAAATAGCTCTAAAAGGGAGTTCATTCTGATGCAGTGCACAACCGATGGTGTGCAGTTTACGACCAATTTTATTTTCAAGAGATGTGACAAGCCCTCCCTGCCAGCCAGTGTTTGTACTTGTGTTGTCAAGTAGTACAGCTTCCGGGGTTTCAACACTGTTAAATTCCTCCAAAACCCTAGCAGTTTCTTCACAAAGTCGAGCACCAGTTGCACCAGTACATGGAGTAACTCTGTGAGTGAGATATATTCCACTTTCAGTTCCTGGCTACCTTGTGAAAGTCATATTGTGCTCTTGTTCTCTTCCTTTCTTCAGTTTAGTTTCACCATCTTTATCTTTGACTTCTTTATATTATAGCAACGTGTCTTTGTCTTTTTTCCCATCAGCTCCAATACATAGTAAATTTTGAAGGCCTTCATTGTGTTTTCCATCACTTTTTACTTTTAATCTAGCCTTTTCCCTATCAATTTTCGATTTATCAACTATTATCTGTTTGACAACGAGCCCAGGCTTGAGCAAGCATAGACCGTAGGTCAAGGAGAAAAACATTGGCAAGACTTGCCCCAAGATTGCAAGAGACATCACCCCTAATCAGTTCCATGGCATATCTTGGGGTTTTCAGAAAACTGTAAGCTCCACATGGGTACATCATTGGCTTGAACTTCTCATCTTCATCACCAGATGAATTTGCTGAGTCTGATGAATTGCATTCACCACTGCTAGCAAGTACCGTACAAGTTATACATGCTGTAGGAAGAATCGCACACTGCTTGAAAGTGTATCAGATTTATTGAAAATCGCATACTGCTTCTTACTTGAATATTCCAGCACACAACATACCAGAAAACTGTATAATTGATATGAAAAACGATAGAATTTGGATGTGTTAAATATGCAGAGAAATGAGTGATGGTCATGGGCTTACTGGGAAGATCCTGGGTCTCAGTCTCAGTACTCGGCTCTACTTCAGCTGTCTGTTAGCCCATGCATGAACTTACTGTTCTCCAGACCTTGAATGCAGCTTAATGTCCTGACAAACAAACCTTGTCATGTTAATGCCAAACTTTTCATGGTTTGATGCGCATCTCAGTTGTTGATCATGGTTAATTTGGGTGAATTTTCATTTTGAACTGTGACCAAAATTTAACCGTCAGATCCACTGCATGGATCCATATCTGGATCATAACTGAGTTGATCTTGCCCACTGAAACTGATATTTGAGTGACTTAATAAATTCGAATCACATTATGCTTCCTTTACCCTGGTCGCTTCAGAAAGTCTGGCCTTGCCAAGTGACCTTGACATGTGACCTACTGTTCTAATAATTCGCTTCCCCTCAATCTGGCTTGGTTAAACTCAGATCGGAATTATTTTTGATATTTTATTCACGTACAGACACACGGATTGGAATCCGACCTTACCTTGTGAATCTGACCTTTGATTGATTGTTCTCAAACTGATTCCTTTTGTTCTTGCCATGCACTCAACACTCCTGCTAAGTTTGGTGTGACGTGGGTAAAAAAAAAAAAGTATTTTGGATGATCTTACGACTTAGAATTTGACCTCTTCCTGTGACCTTACCGTCTGACATTAAAAAAAAAAAAAAAAAAAGTGTATTTCATATCCTCAACATTTCCCCCGTGTTTGCCGAAAATTGGATGAAATCTTATTGAGTTATTTTTTCAACACACACACACACACACACACACACACACACACACACACACACACACACACACACACACACACACACACCTTCACCACATTAAATATTTTGAGTTAAGTTGACCTTTAAAAACAGTTAACAAGAAACTTCAGTGTTAAGTTACTCACTCATCTGAGAACCTCCCGCCACCCCCAACATCCCGACACACACCAAAGCAACAAGTATCAAAGCTCGCTCATATATGTCCAAAGTGTGGCCTTTATCGCATATAATGAATCTGTTAAACAATCGGTGAAACTTACACACCGTGTAACAGTGCTCCAGCCCCCACCCCAAATACTAAGCCCTAACAAGTAATAAGGTTCGTACGTGATAACTTAGTGAAACACTTTCCCATATCTTTGCAATATGCTGTATATATAATCAGTATTAAATATAGCGGTATTGCTATACCTTTTTCTCTCATCATTGTACCTCAAATATAATTTTTCACATTATTAGCAATTAAGAAGCAGTATGATTATTACCCGATATACAATAAATAAAATGCGACTTCAAATAAGACACTGCAATATGTCGTGTTTAATTAATACTTGCCATATGATCTCTACAATGCTGTAAGACCCAGTCATCCGTAATGAGTCATTGTCCCAGCCATCAAATTCTACAATATAACTATTGTAATGTTATTACAGTGATACTCTGCTTTATAAATGATTAATATATAATTAATATGAAATGATATTTCATATAATGAAGGGGTGTTATGTTATTAATCTCAGTGTTTATAATAAAGTTGTGCAAGCATACTGCCTAACGTAGAGTGAATATAAGTGTGGTGTAAATGAGGATGATGACTAACTAGATGTAAAGAGCATTCGCTACTCAATCAGCTATTTCAATACCATTATGTCAAACAGTGTAAGAGTATGATGGTCACGTATATTAGCATCAGAATTTCTGTAGCATTATTCTAGGTTGTAGAAAATGTGACAGCATTGTATTACTAAACATTTTAAAACTAGCTGTACAGTACCATTAAACAGTGAAATATTATACATATGTCATTATTATTTTATGTTTATTATAGTAGTAAAGCATTAAAGTGATATCAAAGTAATAATATCAAAGTAACATTAAGAATGGTATTATCGTATTTAATTATAACAGTAATGTTAAATCATATATCACAGAATGTATATGCTTTACACAATGATATGAAGTGACCCACTGTATATACCTAGTGTGAACAATTGTCAACTTGGATTTATGAGGCATGATCACATTACATGTTCATTATGTTGCTAAATGACTATAAAATGCAAACTGCATATACGAGTATAGTATGAAAGAGTGCAATTTTAAAAGATCTGATCTATCAGAGACTACCAATTATTAATTTATTAAAATAAGAGGAGAGAAGGCGGTGTGAACACAAAGTAATTTAGTGCTACAACCATAGTCAGATGTGTACAGGTAGGAAGAGGTAGAACGCATACATCGCCAGTGTAGATCTGGAGTAGCTGTGTATGGGAGCTGCATTGTGCAGCGCGGTTGACCGCTGGGGCAGCGCCAGGGATGATAACCAGTTGTTCTGCCTGGAGCTGATGCTCTTGGGTAGAACGTAATCACAATGGGAACATTAACCTTTTCAGTAAGTTCAAGTTTTCTAGCTCTTTTCTTTATCCATTTCGGTCGCTCATTTTGTTGATGATAGCGTTGTTGGAGAGGCAGGACCGGGTTTATACTAATTGATTTTTATATAATGAGGAAAGATCACTTACATTATCGCCTGTATTAGGCTACAGACTTTGCTCATTTACCGTAACTGACAGTGTGCAGTCCTGTTTTTCTTCCTCACTTCCACTTGATTATATAACATTAGCATAAATTTACTTCCATGGCTGAAATCCCAGTCTAAACGAAACAATGGTTTGATACTTTCTCTTATTGCTCGTCTAAAGGTATAAAAGTAAACGTGTTAAGCAGAATCAATGAACAACCAACAACATTTTTAAAAATACTATCAAGAAATGAATTACCCTATATTCTCTTTCTAGCAGTGTAATACATATATTTCCTCCAAAGATAAACGATAATTTCAACCACTACATACATTATCTGTGTGTTAAGCAAGTGAGTGTTGGCATTTCATTGTGCTTCTCAGGTTCATGGTGACGGGGTGCTGAACCTGGGACATCTACAGGGCGCCTTCATCGTGCTGGTGCTGGGCCTGGTTGCTGCCTCTCTCACCCTGATGCTGGAGCACCTCATCTAACCTAGCGTAGCCTAGCCCTAACCCTTCCTCCATCCTGCCTCCCCCCAGCCCTTCCTCCATCCTACCTTGACCCTGCCTCATCCGAGCCCTACCTTTACCCTGCCTCACCCCAGCCCTTACTCCGCTCTGCCTCATTCCAGTCCTTCCTCTCCCTTCCCTCTCCCCAGCCCTCCCCCTAACTTTCCTCCTCTTGCCCTCCCTTCACTCTGCGTCAGTCCCACCCTACCTGCACCCTGCTTCTTCCCAACCTTTCATTTACTCTGCCTCACTCCAGCCCACTGAGTAAGATCACTTCCCCCGCACCCCCACTCCACACAAACAACTCTCTGGCAGGGGCAGATGCAGCCATGAATTTGCATGACTATAATCCATTCAAGATGCCTCAGTGGAGGGGGGTGGATGCAGGCAAGAACTGCTGTGATTTACAGTGATTCTGATTTCGTGCTTGCAACCAGCCACGATTGCAAGCATTTGGTGAGGTCATGGCCTTACCCTAGATATCTAGTCATTTAGTTTTGTTCTATAATAAATATCTGGTAAACTGTGTACGACCTTCTTCTTACCTTCTTTCTACATACGTGTCATGTCTTCTCACCTAATTGTATCTTTACAGGAATGAGTCAAGCTCGTACCGTCCCGTGTCTTAAACCATTTTCATCACACATCTCCTTAAATTGATGAATTGTTTTGGCATAAACTATTTCATTCGGTAGTGCATTCCACTGATCAGTTGCCCTATTTGGGAAACTAATTTTCCTTACATCTTTATCGCCTCTCTTTTTATGCAGTTTTTTTGCAAAGTCCTCTTGCTAATGCTTCCTCATAGGTTATATATTCATTTATATCTATTTTCTCCTTCCCTGATATGCATTTATATAGCAGTTACTTACACACTACATATTATTACAAATGGTTACAGACACTATGACGTGGTCGTGTGTCTTAAGTGGTATGAGTCAAGGTTTGTATATTACAGGTAGCAAGAGTGAAAGGCATTATTTTTGCCCACGGTGTGGGATGACTTAACAGAAATGATTATCTGCCCAGGTCGTGTGCAGCAGCAATTGATTAAGTTTCCTCTTATAAACCCCTCCTCGTCAGAGGTAAGCAGTTTGGCGTCCATTTCCGGCTGCTTAGACGCACTGATTGCCGCCGAAAGCATGACCTGCTACTATGCCATCATGTCAGCGCCCACTGGTCCGGTGCTGCCTATGTGTAGGACTCAAGTTAGCGACTTCCAGGCACTGACATGACCTGTCACCGTCACCCTATGCTGTTGCCATGGGTCTCTTGATTTTGTTGAACGGATGAAATGAGAAGTGAGTCTAGCAGTGGGGTTGCACAGTGAGTGCATTTGATATGATGATGAGGGTGCACAGTCCTTACCACCACATGACTTGGTCCTTCTCAGCCTGTGATGATAGCATAAAGATTGACGACGACGGTCTACTGCTCAGGGTTGCAGGAGTCTTACGGGAACTCTCTCTGTCGAGGCCCGCCTTTCGTGGGACTCCACTCACGGATTTTTCGTGTGTGCTTTACTTCCGGTGGCTAAATCAATCCAAGGGTAATCCATAACGCAATGGGCCATGGAACACCTAGCGTGACCCTCGCTGACGGCCCCTCCACCATTGGTAACCCTGTCCTCCCACTGAGTTCGGGTGTGATCTCCCTCTACTGGTACGGCCCATCAGATTTATGAGGGATGCAAGCCCCCTACCACGACAAGGTGGTTCCTATGGGGACACACACACACACACACACACACACACACACACACACACACACACACACACACACACACACACACACACACACACACACACACGTTACTAATCTATTAAGCTACTATGACAAAGTTGCTGAAACATTACAGAAAAGTGAAGGGTGGGTGGACAATATCAATTTAGATTTCAAGAAAGTATTTGACAGAGTACCACACCAAAGACATTTATGGAAACTGTACCATCAAGGAGGAATCTGAGGCAAACTGTACTGTTAGATGCAAGATTTTCTCAGAGAAAGGGAAATGAGAACAGTACTAAAGGGAAATTACTCATCATAGAGGGAAGTGACCAGCGGAGTTCCACATGGCTCAGTGCTGGCACCAATTATGTTTATAGTGTAGAAAATGACATAGTAATATTGGAAATGAAAACTACCAAAATATGTTTGCCGATGATGCAAAAATACATAGGAGAATTACTAACACAGACTCTTGTACAGAGCTACAAGAACAAATAAATAAACTTCATGAATGAAGTAATGTATGGCTAATGGAATTCAGTATGGACAAGTGTCATGTAATCAAGTTTGTTAAAAGTGGGAAAAGACCGGATTGGAATTATAAGTTAGGAAGTAAAACCCTACACATATCAGAAAGAGAGAAGGACCTAGGTGTGAATATCAATAACAGACTATCTCCGGTTGACCACATCAGTGAGAAGGTACGGAACATGTATACATTAACATACATATATGAAGACTTGCTGAGAAAGATAATAACATCATTCATCAGACCAACCCTGGAGTATGCATCAGTAGTCTGGAATCCTCATCTCAAAAAACACATAAGTAAGACTGAAAAAGTTCAAAGGGCCGCTATAAGATGGGTACCAAGCTTAAGGGATCTAAGCTACGAAGAAAGACTAGAAAACCTGAATCTGCCAACACTACACGAGAGAAGGAAAAGAGGATACATGATTATGCTATATAAATGCATATCAGGGAAGGAGAAAATAGACATAAATGAATATATAACCTATGAGGAAGCATCAGCAAGAGGACTTTGCAAAAAAACTGCATAACAAGAGAGGCGATAAAGACGTAAGGAAAATTAGTTTCCCAAATAGGGCAACTGATCAGTGGAATGCACTACCGAATGAAATAGTTTATGCCAAAACAATTCATCAATTTAAGGAGATGTATGAAGAAAATGGTTTAAGACACGGGACGGTACGAGCTTGACTCATTCCTGTAAAGATACAATTAGGTGAGAACACACGACACGTATGTAGAAAGAAGGTAAGAAGAAGGTCGTACACAGTTTACCAGATATTTATTATAGAAGAAAACTAAAAGGCTTTTGACTTTCTTATTAAAGTCTGTAAAGAGAGAAATTGATGAAACATACTACCATCTACGACGTACGTTGAGTTTCCTCAAGCAACAAATGTCAAGTGATTTATTTGAAGCAATATGTGAAACAGCTGATAAGAAATGTAACAGAGAAACTTATTTCACCCGCATCCGATTGCAAGAAAAACTTTGTGATTTGTGTAACCACAGTCCGTGGAGTATGTGTATGTTACCTAATTCCATCTTAATTCTTTCTACGTATGTACTGAGTCGTGTCGAGGAGCAAGTGTTAAATTTAGGTTTGTCCTTTGCCTTGAAACCAGGAAATGATGTAGCACTTGATTTTGTTTCTTCTACCTTTAACAGCAAGCTGGATATCCCGTGCCTTACTGGTTTAATAATTAGCAGTTTCATAGGAAATTTTGAATCCAATGACTCCATACCACGACGTTTTCGTTTGGCCTTTGAAAGTCTCAAGAAAAATTATTCCATTCTTATTACGAAAGCGGACAAAAGTAATTGTGTGGTCATTCTAGACAAACCTGATTATGTGGAAAAGATGAACCGCCTGTTGAGTGATGCCACTACTTACGAAAAAACTTGTGTCATCCCCTCTCAAGAGGTTATCCACAGACTTTAATAAGAAAGTCAAAAGCCTTTTAAAGGATGTGCCAAACATTGATGCAAGTAAGTTCATTCAAATTAATCCAAAATTACCTTACATTTATGGGTTACCAAAGACCCATAAACCACAGATTCCCCTTCGTCCTATCATCTCACAGTGTGGCTCATTCACTTACAAACTTCCAAAATTTCTAGCGAACAAATTAGCACCATTGGTTGGCACATTCCCTAAATCCTATGACCAAAACTCTACTGATTTTATTGATAAGATTAAGTCTCTCAGTTTCTCCAGTGGCAGGTTGGTCAGTTTTGATGTAGACTCTCTTTTTACTAAAGTCCCTATTGAAGATGTAATTAGTTTCCTGTAAGAAAAATTACCTAATTGTAACATTGATCTCGGCATGCCACATGATGTCTTTCTCCAACTTATTAGCCTTTGTGTGCAGTGTAATGCATTTTCTTTTGGTGACCAGTTTTTCATGCAAAAGTTTGGTATGGGTATGGGCTCGCCCCTCTCTCCAATTCTTAGTAACCTGTACATGGAATATTTTGAATCCAACCTTCTTACCACCATATCTCCTCAAAATTTAATTTGGTGTAGGTATGTTGATGATGTGTTTTCATTTTGGCCAGACGTATACGCTAACTTTGACGAGTTTCTTACAAAATTAAATGCACTGGTTCCCTCAATTAAATTTAAAATTGAATGGGAAAATAATGGTTCCCTTCCATTTTTAGATGTACTTGTGCACAGGGATGAACTTGGGACACTTAGCTTTTCTGTATACAGGAAACCAACCCAGTGCAATTTGTATATACATTATTATTCATATCACCACAGTTCCACTAAAATGTCAGTTATTCTTCTACGTTCCTTAGAGCACTCAGAATTAGTAGTCCCCAACATCTGGATACGTAAAACGCCAAGATATGGAAAATATTTTTAGATCCAAAATATCCCAGTTGGTTTATAAGGCAAGCATATTTTAAAGCCAGAAAAGCCTTTTTTGTACCTAGACCAACATCACAAAGTCAGCAAAATAAGCCATACATCACGGTTCCGTATGTGTCAAATCTTAGCTTGGTGAAGTCTGTGAGTCATGATTTGGATGTAAACATTGCATTTAGATATACTCCCACCTTAAGATCAATGCTGGTAAAGAATAAACCAATTAGTAACAAAACTGCAGGGGTATACAAAATTCCATGTAGAGACTGTGATTTGGTTTATATTGGTGAAACGGGAAGGGATTTGGACACTCGCATTAAGGAACACAAGTATGCTTGTATGATAGGCAACATAAATAACGCAGTGTCCGTTCACTTTTCGGAAAACGACCATAGAATCGACTGGAATTCTAGCCAAATATTGTACAAATGTAGTAACTATAAGAAACGTCGGATTGTGGAAGCTGTATGTATAGAGAGATATAATAATTTTAACCATAGTGAAGGAATGTATAAATTAGATCCAGTGATGAGAGGATTAGTGGCAAGGTCCTTGCCGCCCCTTGTAATCCCTCACTCAGGTCGTGGACAGAGTAGAGGGAGAGTCAGGTGAGGTCACATCAGGTGTGGTTGGGAAAAAGTGTCCTCACCCTGCATATAAGCAGCTTCTCAGCATTTGTATGTACCACTCTTGGTCTGTAGATCCACTGAAGAGGGCGACAGCTTTCGCCGAAACTGTTTGGAATACATCTTTTTTCGTCTGCCAGTGTGGGTTTTTGTATCCTATTTCATGGTCACGATAGTGTGACTCTTCAGCCGTCCCTGTACTGTTGTTTGAAAAATATGATACTGTGTTGTTAAGTGAAGACGAAGGGCAGCTGCAAGGCTTGGTGGATGAGTTTGGGAGAGTGTGTAAGAAACGGAATTTAAAGGTGAATGTAGGGAAGAGAAAAGTTATGGTCTTCAAGAGAGGTGAAGTCAGTGAATGTACAGTGAGGTTGGATGATAAGGAAATGGAAAATGTGGGTACAATTAAGTACTTGGGTATTGTGATTAATGAGGATGGCAGTTTGGAGGGTGAAGTGCTTGAAAGAGTACAACAAGGAAGAAAGGTTGCTAGTTCCTTGAAGGCAGTGATAAGAAACAGAGAAGTGAGCGTGGAAATGAAAAAGTGATTACATAACAGTATTGTGATACCAAATCTGACCTATGGAATTGAAGCTTGGACGTTGTTGGAGAGACACAAGTCAAGACTGAGAGCAGTGGAAATGAGTTTTTTCAGAGGGGCCTGTGGAGTCACATGGAGAGATAGAATGACAAATGAGGATGTGAAGGAGCATTGTGGTGTGGATGTGGATGTGATAGGATGCATTAGGAGAAACACATTGAGGTGGTTTGGCCATGTGGAGAGGACGGAGAGTGAGAGACTGAGAAGGAGAGTGTATGTGAGTGAGGTGGAGGGGGAGAGAGGGAGGGGAATGCCAAGGATGAGATGGAGGGATGGAGTGGAGAGATATATGAAAGAGGGGGGTGCCAATTGGAAGCGGGGCAGTGAAATGGCGGGAGAAAGGGTGACGTGGAGGCGATTTTTTTGTGGCCACCCCGTATAAGGGATTAAGGCGTTTGGCAATATATATATATATATATATATATATATATATATATATATATATATATATATATATATATATATATATATATATATTTATCATTAGACGTTTGAGTGTCAACTGTAGGACCGACCTATCCTGACCGAAGTGGGGATGATACAGCCAATGTATCTCTACCAAGTGGCTTAGGCTGTCTGGTAGAGATTGTATGTAGGGTAAGAAGTGCTTGTAAGTGTAATTGTAGTGTTGGAGTGGCTTTGGATGTTTGGATGTGTGTATTGTCTGTGAACCAATTGTAATCGGCCCGCGCAAGCCGACTGTGTGCAAGCAAACATATACAGTATGCGACACTGGTTCAACCACAGCACCCCTTGTGTCTGCTAATGCGGTACATGGCAGGAAGAATGATCCCAAAGTTTATTACCCTGGCGGGGCCCGAACCCTCGTTCTTCAGTGTACGAATACGCACACTTTGCCACTATACCACAGAGGCTCCATCTCTCTCTCTCTCTCTCTCTCTCTCTCTCTCTCTCTCTCTCTCTCTCTCTCTCTCTCTATATATATATATATATATATATATATATATATATATATATATTTATTCTCTCTCTCTCTCTCTCTCTATGAAAGGTATGAGGTCAGATTGTGTCCCCCCCGCCACAGAGGGGGGACACAATCTGGCCGCACTATGGGGTGGTACTACTACTCTGCGGCCAGGTTGTTTTAAAAAGAATACTGCCACCGTATTCCCTGCGTGTCGCAAAAGGCGACTAAAAGGGGGGGGGGTTGAGGGGCTAAGGACCCCTCCTCTGTTTTTTTTTTTTTTTTTTAGTTCCTAGAAAGAGTCAGGCCAGAGAAAGGGATGGGGGACTGAGGTATCCCCGTACCCTGAAGATTGGGTCTATGAATGTGCGTGGATGTAGTACGATTGAGGCTAAGAAGGAGGAGATTGGGAGAATGTTTGTGAGAAGAAAGTTGGATGTGTTAGCTTCGAGTAAAACGAAGATGAAAGGGAAGGGTGAGTCTATGTTTGGAAGTGTGAATGGAAGATTGTCAGGTGTTGATAGAGGAAGGGCAAGAGAAGGTGTGGCCTTGTTAGTGAGTCCAGAAGTACAGCAATGTGTGATTAAATGGAAGGAGGTGTCATCGAGACTGATGTGGGTGAAAGCGAAATTTGAAAGTGAGTTGAGGTGTTTGTGAGTACATATGGGCCTGGTAGTGAAAGGGATAAAGAAGAGAGGGAGTCTTTCTGGAATGATGTTGATGAGTGTCTGCAAAGTTTTGGAGCGAATGTGAACGTGGTATTCATGGGAGGTTTGAATGCTAGAGTGAGAAATGTAGCAGTTAAAGGTGTAGTTGGTATGCATGGTGTGCCTGGAAGAAAGGAAAATGGGGAACGAATGATAGGGATGTGTGTCGAGCGAGAGATGGTGATTAGAAATACGCTGTTTGAAAAGAAAGATATTTATAAGTATACATGGGTGAGACAGGAGAGTGGAATGGTTGTGGATAAAGCATTGATGGGCTATGTGGTTGTGTCAAGGAATATAATAGGAAGATTGTTGGACGTGAGAGTTCTGAGAGGGGAGGGTGGAAGTATGTCTGACCACTACCTGGTGGAGGGAAAGTTAAGAGCAGGTAAGAGATGGGTGAGAGCTAGGAGAGTTAGGTGTGGCAGGGAGGTTTTGAAAGTGAGTGAGTTGGATAAAAGAGAGAAAATGATAGAGTATCAGGAGAAATTGAAAGATGAGTGGAAGGCAGTGAAAGATCAGGAAAAGGCAGTATGGACGAGGAATGGCAGCTGTTTAAGAGTGCTGTGGTGGGGCATGCAAAAGAGGTGTGTGGTGTGAGCCTTGTGGGTGATGGTGTAAGAAAAGGAAATGAATGGTGGTGCGAGGAAGTAAGAAGGGCTGTGGCTGAGAAGAGACGTGCATATGAAGAGTGGCTACAAAGGATGAGGTGCCATATGAGAGGTATAAGGAAAAGAGGAATAAGGCGAGAAGGGCTGTACTTGATGCTAAAGTGGCAGCAGGTGAGAGGTGGGGTAGGCGGTTGACTGAGAACTTTCAACAGAATAAGAAAATGTTTTGGAAGGAGGTGAAAAGGGTGCAAAAGGGAGAGTCTGGGAAGGAAGAGCGAGTAAAAGCAGAGGATGGAAGGATGTTAATTGTGATGGATGCAGTAAAGAAGAGATGGGCAGAGTATTTTGAAATATTGTTAAATATAGAGGAGGAAAGGGAGGCTGAGATTGTGGCAGAAGGAAGGGAACAAGGAATATATGTGTTGGGAGAGTTGATTGATTTTTTGATCACGAAGAAGGAAGTGCAGGAGGCAGTAAAGGAGATGAAAACAGGGAAAGCTGCAGATATGGATGGGTGTGCTGTGGAATGCCTGAAGAGTGGCGGAGCGACTATTGTTGACTGGCTAGTGAGATTGTTGAATGTGTGCTTTGTGAAAGGTATGGTGCCAGTTGACTGAGCAAGTGCTTGTGTGGTCCCGTTGTATAAAGGCAAGGGTAATAAGTATGAAAGTACTAGCTTTAGGGGTATAAGTCTGTTCGGTGTTGTAGGTAAGGTGTATGGTAAAGTGTTAATTAAGAGAGTTAGAGAGGCCACAGAGGCAGTGTGGCTTTAGGAGACGGTGGGGATGCGTGGATCAGATGTTTGCCGTGAGACAAGTGTGTGAAAAGTATTTGGCGAAAAGCAAGGATGTGTTTTGGGCATTTATGGATTTAGAGAACGCATATGATAGAATTGATAGAGAGGTTTTGTGGACTGTTTTAAAGTTGTATGGACTTGACGGTAGGTTACTGAAAGGGGTGAAAATTTTTTATGTAAATAGTAGAGCATGTGTTGTGTAATATTTATATGGATGGTGTAAGGGAGGTGAATACAAGAATGTTAGGTGGAGGTCTGAGTCTGGTGAATGTTGATGGTGGAGAGTGGAATCTGAAGCAGCTGCTCTTTGCAGATGATACTGCACTGGTGACTGATTCAGAGGAGAGATTGAGACGGTTGGTAGAGGAGTGTGGAAGGGTGTGTGAAAGGAGGAAATTGAAAGTAAATGAGAATAAGAGTAAAGTGATGAATTGTACGAGGTTGGTAATGGTAGGAGGATGAATATTGATTTGAATGGTGAGTTGCTTGAGGAGGTAGAGTGTTTTAGTATTTGGGGTCACATGTTGCTGTGGATGGAAGAATAGATGCAGAAGTGGGGTTTAGAATGAATGACGTAGGAAAGGTGCTGGGAGGAAAGAAAACAGTGTTTAGATGTTGGTCGTGTAGAATGGACGTAAAGAGAAGGCTGTATGAGGGTGTTGTGGTACCGACTGTGTTATATGGGTCTGAAACATGGAATATGGGTGTGGCACGGAGGAAATGTTTGAATGTAATTGAGATGAGGTGCCTGAGGAGTATTTGTCGACTGACGCATATGGATCGAGTGAGAAATAATTAAATGCGAATGATAACTGGACTTGTTCGGGAGATAGCTGATCGAGTTGAGCAGAGGGTGTTGCGATGGTTTGGGCATATGGAGAGAATGGATAATGAGCGATTGGTGAAAAAGATAACTAGATCTGATGTGAGAGGTGTAAGGCTGAGATGAAGACCACGAATAGAATGGATGGACAGTGTGAAGAGAGTGTTGGATGTGAGAGGGATGTCTGTTGAGCAAGGAAGAGTGGCTGTGCATGACAGAAATAAATGGAGAGAAATTGTTAATGAATAAATGATGATGCAGCCCTGAGGGGATATTCTCCCGCATTTGGTCTGATCAGCCGATCAGGTCAGGTGTGGGTAAGGGATTGGTCTATTATGATGTGGCAGGGGTAAAGCACCTTTGCTGTCAGGCCCTGCTGCGGATGTCACTGATTGCACTGCGCAGTTGACCCTTGTGCGGTGTTGTGCAGTGAGGATCTGTCCCTTCTTCCCTTTGGGGCTATGATGCGAATGAATGTGTTTGAATGGATGAGTAAATAGGGAGTGTGTCGTCCTGTCTCAACTACCTCCCTTTCCTTGGGGGAAGCAGCCTAGGTATACAGATAGATAAATGTATGTATCATTCATCATTATCATCATCGTCCGGACCTCCTTTCCCACCCTACAGCGGGGTGAGGAGTAGCAATGTCCAGACAGCCCAAATCTTCCAAGTCCGTTGGGCCACAGCACCATTCACTCATCTTTCAAGCCCACGGAATCCTGTCTATCGAATATGCCAGAAACATTCACCACTTTCTGTAGCTTCACATAATCGTATCTGATTGACTCAATCATGACGGTGTCACGTTAAAAAGAGGTGCCAAGTCCCCTATCATGCACTTCTCACAATATTCATCCAGCCAGCTCGATCTCTTGTCAGTTCCATAGCCTCACCGACTTCCAAACCTCTCTTCCTCACACACTAATCTACCATATCTCTCCACTTTCTTTTTGGCCTACCTCGCCTCCTCCCTCCTTCAAATTCGCAAAGATATACCTTTTTCACCACTCTATTGTTATTCATTCTCACCACATGACCAAACCATCTTTGTACACTCTCTTTGATTCTGGTGTCCACAGACTTCCTCACTCCACAACTTTCACGAATCACATTATTTCATATCCTATCAACTCTCTGCATTCCACATACATTCCTCAGCTGTCCCATATCCACTGCTCTCACTTTTGTCTTTTCATTTTCAAGCCACACCATAGTCTCATATCCATATGTTAAAGTTGACACTAACACTCCCTCATGTAAGCCTCGTGGAGCTGCAACACTCAATCCTCTGTTTCTTATCAAGGCCTGCATTGCACCAGCTACTTTCCTTCCTTGTGTCACTCTACTTTCAACCGTTTTGCACATTTTCCTCTCTTTTCTGTCACTGTACCCAGGTACTTGAACTCACTCACCAATTCTAGTTTCTCTCCGTTCACTGTAACATCGCACTGGGAGTCACCTTCTCTCTCAGTAACAATCACTTCACTCTTTTCTACATTTTCTGTCAAGGCACGACGCTCACAGACATCAACAAAACTCTGCATTCGTCTTCCAAGTTCTTGTCCGGTATTTGCAGGTAGTACTGCATCATCAACATAAACAACTTTGGGATATTCCATCCATCACCATTCATCACCAACGCCCTTCCCCTCCACATTGCTCGTGTTTTTTTTATCCCACCCCATCCATA
>NC_136997.1:15767955-15950309 GCF_032717465.1 Coenobita brevimanus | reverse complement strand
TGACGTGAGAGTGCATCTGCGACTACATTCAACTTGCCTGGGACATATTGAAAAGTGGGATTAACCCGCCCCATCCCGACCACTTTTCCACCACTGACTCCCCCCAATCCCGATCATTTTAGGAACTTTTTTTTTTTGGCTCAAACCTTCGCTTTTGGTGAGAAACATCGAAAATTCATAGAGAAATCGCTCAACTGAGGTTTAAAATACTCATTACAGGTAGGAGTACCTCCTTACCTTACTGTGTTTTCTATCAGGCTGGCACCAAAGAAAACAAGTTCTATGGGAGGATAACTATTTCACACCACTCATAAACGGTATTTATTTATTTACTTGGTACGAATTTATATGTAGTACAAGAGTATATTGGTTTTCATGCAGTAATATAAGCATTATAAGCATTGTTTCACTCACTAATACCTGACCTTTTTTTGCCACATTACCTGATCATCATTTCTAACTGTTTCTTCCTCTAATGCTATGTAAAGTTTGTCCTCCACATTGTCATTGATTGGGGAATCACTCTGGCCCTGAATTTCGTACCGTGGCATGACATGGCTATACTGGCCAGGTCACTGATAACAGGTGAATTGCTGAGACAATGGCATGCAGGGGGGGAAGGAGGTCATGCTGGGTAAAGCATTGTCCCTGCCTGGGATCTTGTTGAGGAAGGTGTCACGTGTATACATACCAAAAATGACTCGCGAAAATTAAAAATTGTGCAAATTAGGGACCTTGCAATTTTTTCGCGTTTATGTACATCGACGGGATTGGCAGTGACAAAACGTGTGGACGTTAAAGAACGTCGGCGGGACGCCGCGGGTTAAAGCCCTGGATGATGACAGACCATCTAGCTAGTCTACCTGTTAGGTTGCGATTCTTGAACAAATCACATAGTGGAAGGTGGTCTGTTTGGATATGCACTGGATAACCATAGACTATATCTCTGACATGTTTCAAGGACCAGACTACCGCTAGCGCTTCGAGATCTGTGACACTGTAGTTACGTTCAGCGGTTGTAAGGGTGCTACTAGCATACGCTATTACGCGCTTCCTTGAAGCTTCATTGAGTTGCATCAAAACGGCACGAAGTCCAGTGCCTGAGGCGTCTGTGCAGACAAGGAAGGGTTTGGTATAATCAGGGAACGCTAGAACAGGGGCATTTACAAGAGCTGTCTTTAGCTTTTGGAAAGACTGTGACTGGTCGTTAGTCCAAACAAAGGGCACATTCTGCTTGAGTAAGTGGGTCAGAGGAGCGGCGATCTTTGCATAATCCCGTATGAATCGACGATAATAGCCACTGAGGTCTAGGAAACTTCGTACAGCTTCGGTAGTGGTAGGTTCTGGAAAGTTAATAATCGCCTTAGTTTTATCCTCATTAGTATGAATGCCTTGTGCATCTACAACATGGCCTAGGAATTTGATTTTCTTTCGCAGGAAGTCACATTTACTGAGATTGATTTTCAGGCCTGCGAGCTGGAGGCGTTCAAAGACTTGCTGGAGTTTGGTAAAATGATTAGGGATGGATTTACTCACAACAATGATATCATCTAGGTAAGCAAAAAGAAAGTGTCCCATCATACCGCTGAAGACTGAATGGATAAGTCGCATGAACACAGAAGGAGCATTTCTCAGACCAAAAGGGAGTCTCTTAAACTAAAAATGTCCGGAAGGGGTGCTAAAGGCTGTAACTGGGCGAGAGGACTCTTCCATTTCGACCTGCCAGTACCCGCTGAGGAGGTCTAAAGATGAAAAGACTACATTATTTTCACCAAGGGATTCTAGCAAATCAGTGAAGACGGGTAACAGGAAACGGTCTGGAACGGTGACAGAATTGACCTTACGATAGTTGACAACTGGTCTAAGGTTGCCGTCCTTCTTTGGTACTAAGAGAAGTGGGCTATTCCATGGAGTGACGGAGGGTTCAATAATGTCGTGGTCTAACATGTTCTGTACCATTTGATCTGTCTGCTTTCTCTGGCTGTGAGGAAATTGATACGCTGGTATGTAAATCGGCTGAGTCCCTGGTAGTAGTTCATTCGTATGTTTGACAAGGTCTGTTCTACCCATCGGTTCACCGGGCAAGGCAACCACGTTTCTGTATGAGGTCAGAAGGTCGAGGAGTTGAGGCGTATTTTCTGAGAAGTCTGTGCAAGTGAGATGTGAGAGCATATCGGGTGAATATGTCGGCGCAGATCCCATAGAGTTAATAGTACATACACCGATTGGCGTATCATCAGTCTGAATAGTAGGAATTGAGGAATCCTGGCACACCTTTATGGCCGCTGGGTATACTAGGAAGTCTCCAATCTTTACACCACTTTTAAGTTTTAGCGGAGCATTTGTGACATTGAGCAAGTACAGGTAGCATAAACTGTCCTCTAAGACTGTACACCACGCTGACTCATAAGTCAAGCCATTCACACAACACGTCTCAGGTAGTGTTAGTACATCCACTCCTTCTTTTGCACTGGCAACACAAACAGAGACTTTGGTGAACTCATGCGGTAACAAAATTGTGCGCGTATTCGTTACTGCACGTTTCGTCTCTGCGTGTTGGAGAAGATCATTCAGACTGTGTGAGGTAGGTAACTGAGACATGTCTGAGTCAGCAATAGTGTTGTCAGGAGGGGAGGTAAGAGCCATGTTCGAAGGCTGAGATGATGTATGAGGAGACATTCAGGAATTTATGTCCTTGCTCACAGTCAGTAAAGGAATGATCTCTGTATTCTCAGTTGATGATAGTGGTGGTTTGGGCTGGGTTGGACTTTTTGGTAATGATAGGGACAGAGGTAATTGAAGGACTGATTTGATCGTAAGAACAGGACAGGGACATTCCATAATGTAAACCGGGAATCCAGAAATGTCTATACTACCACAAGCAGGTAATAATGCAATGGAGTGTTGTCCCATGGTGGAGAAACCAATAAGGGCATCTGCAGGATACTGCAAGTCACTAGTGACATGAAATTCAATGGGGATAGGGGGCAAATCTCTGTGGAGTTTGACTTCAAGGGTGACTCCTCCCTTAACCTTAAACTCTGAGCCGTTGACACCACATAGGCGAATGTCTGGAGGTTCTAGGAAACTGACGTGGTTGTGATGTCGATGAATAATTTGTAGGGAATTTTCGGAGATGAGATTTACTATAGATCCTGTGTCCAAGAAGAATGACGTTGGTATGTCATGATTGCTTCCGAGAATGACTAAACCCCGAGGATGTTATGGGACCTACATGGTGGATGGGGAGTTGGGTTTCTGGTTCTACGTGATATTGGTCCGATACGGGTGCGGCGCTTCCCCCGACTGTTGGCAGTTGAGGTAAAGACATTCCTCAGTGGTGTGAGTCGTGCTTGATTTGTGGTATTTGCAGTGTGGACGACGTGAGCGGGAAGGCGTGCGCTGTCTGGTTTGGAAGTGAGGACGTCTGTATGTACAGTCGCAACTGGATGCTCGATGTCCAGGATGACCACAGTGCCAACAAAGAATTGAAGATTGTCTGTTCCGTCGGGCGCTAGATTGATCACGACCTGCAGTAGGAGAAGGATGTGTGGCAGGTCTGCCGCGTGTGGTGGGACGGGAGCGAGATTGGTCTGGGGTAGTGGAGGTGTGACAGACTGAGGAGGCCAAGGGTTGGGTGGTGCCCTGACACGTGTAGTTCGAACCTGTTCTTTCATGAATGGCTTTAGTGACCTGAATAATTTTATCTCCTGGATTGAAACCGATTTCCAAGGCTAGCTCTCACTGTTTAGGAGTTAGCCAGTGAACCAATCTCAGGTAACCAATTAAGTCAGCAAAGTTGGTGAGTGAAAGCATTGGAACGCCATTCTTGTCTTCTAACCATTTCGTGCCTACCAGTATTGGAGCATCTCGCTACTAGTTGCTTTCATGGCGGCGGCAGCTTCGCGGAGCATGGCATATTGCGCTGGGACGAGCAAGTCCTCATCTAGTTGGTTTAGGAGATTAATGAATCCCATGAGAGACGTGGTATTTGAATGCTGACAACAAAGGCTGATGAGTTCCATACGAAAATCAGCAAAGGTACGAATGCTATCGAAATGTCCTGCACGGATCGCGGATCCGATGTCCGATTTACCGTGGTGCAAGCGACCTAGGAGGTAGGCTACTTTGAGTGATTCATCGGTTATTTGTCTATTGTGTATTTCTGTGTCGACTTCTCTGAGGAAATCATAGACAGACCAAGTTGGGTCCTGGCCGGTAAATTTGGGACGATTGACATTGTCGAGATAGATAGACTGTGGAGGGTTGGCCATGGCTGGAAGTGCAGAAGTGGCGGCAGGAGAGGTGTGGGAGAGAGAGATGGTAGTGGCAGTTAAGGGCAAGCAAGACGGGGTATGAAGGGAGGCAGGAGAGGGAACAACAGGGGAAGGAGTAGAGGAAGAAGAAGGGAGAGTAGAGGCAGGAGTAGAGGAGGAGGTATCTGGATTTACGAGTGTAGGATGGGTAGTAAGTGATTCTGCGGGAAGTGAAACGGGAGGCTCAGGTACAGGGCAGTGATACTCTTTGCCACTGCGTAAATGAGTGATTGTGTTAGAGTCAGCAGACGGGGTATGAGCAGGTGATGTTTCCGGGTCGAGAGGGCTGGTGGTAAGCGGTTGCCGTGGAAAGTATGGCATTTAATGCAGCAATGGAAGATGAAAGGATGAAGATGGATACGTAGGTGGAAATGTATAATATAACAATGAGAGAATGGAATACATGAGGTGTGAAAATGAATGAAGGTGCGGGGATGGATGGTTTATAAATAATGTAGGTGAAGATGAAAACAGGGTAATGGAAATGAGATGGAATATTTACAATAACCAATGTGTAGAGAAAATCGAGGATAATCTCTATAGAAAGGAAAGATATACTATAGTTACACAGTAGAGATGGGAGTGTTGAGATGTATGACGTGCAGGGGTGGCTGGGCGTAGCTGGGCTGGGGCGGGGCAGGGCGGGGTGGGGCGGGGCTGGGCTGGGTGGGGCGGGGCAGGGCGAGGCGGGGCGAGGCGGGGTGGCGGTGGAGAGACAGCTGGGCAGAAAGGAGAAGAGACGCCGCGATGAATCACCGGCAGGGAGTGGCGGTCTTAGGAGGCTCACGTAATGCGGACCAGATGTGGCGGCGGTGGAGGCCGGTGGTGGGTGGTGAGGGCAGATGTTGGTGCAAGGCAGGTGTAGAGCTGGTGAGTTGCAAATGCAGAGAATTGTGGTGGGCAGGCAGTGAGCAGACAGTGATAAGTGGCACCGTGGGGGCAGGAGTTATGATGAGTTCGGAACAGGTGCAGGGAACAGGTGCAACAGGTGCGTAGGTCGGCGACGGTGACACTTGCGGTCAGGAACAAGGTGTGTGGGTGGGGTTGTTTGAGAGGTGAGCACTGGTGAGAAAAGTTGGACACTCGGAAAGCACAGTCAGGTATTACACCACTAGAGGCACTGAGGAGGGGCGAGGCTGGCAGATGCGAGACGTTGTGTATCTTGTGATGTCACTAAATCGGTGGAGACGGTCAGAATCTGATGGTTCGAAACACCGCTGCTACCAAATTTAACTTGCAATACTTTGGTGATAGAAACTCGGTGTACAAACAGCTAGATAAGGAGTTTATTACAAGCTCACAGTAAAATAGTCTGCCCGTCTTGGCTGCCTGCTATCAACTGATGCAATAACGCCTTCTTCCTAGGCTGCAGGTCCCGGGAAAGCGTGCTGACCTAGCAAGTTTAGTGGGGGCATGTATGCATTGGGGGGGGACATATATACATCGGGGGTAGACATATTGTGGAGGGGGTACATATATATATATATATATATATATATATATATATATACACGTGTCAAGTGGGGTTGGTGGAGGATTAGTGCCCCTCCCTGTAAAACAATTACAGTAACTCTAAGCCGTTGGCCACCCCGTTTGGGATACGTGGCATCTGGCAATGAATGATGATGAACATATATATATATATATATATATATATATATATATATATATATATATATATATATATATATATATATATATGTATACATATATATATATATATATATATATATATATATATATATATATATATATATATATATATACATATATATACATACATATATATATATATATATATATATATATATATATATATATATATATATATATATATATATATATATATATATGTATATGAATGTATATATATGTATACATATATTATATATATATATATATATATATATATATATATATATATATATATATATATATATATATATATATATATATATATATATATATGTATATGAATGTATATATATGTATATGAATGTATATATATGTATACATATATATATATATATATATATATATATATATATATATATATATATATATATATATATATATATATATATATATATATATATATATATATATATATGTATATATATATATATATATATATATATATATATATATATATATATATATATATATATATATATATATATATATCCTGGACAAATGTTCAGCCATGATATATCCGTATTGCAGAATATAACAATACCAAAAACTGGTCACATACATGAACCCATTCTATTGTTTTGTACTTAATTGAGGCATACGCTGTAGTAAGTGCACACGCGCCATTAAAAAAAAAAAAAACGAGAAAAACGCATTAAAAGTTTTGAAACAGCAAGATCTTCGAAACCAAGCATACGAATTCAATGTACTCGTACTTTGCACCAATTTAAAGAAAATTTATCCCTCTAATACGTATCCCAAAATTATTTCATTATTATGCTTTATGCCTTTGCTGCAGCATAAAACGTCAGGTAATGTGGCTCTGATACTTTGCAAAACCATATCTTTTTTGCTGCTGAAATCATATTTTTTTCCATCTCCTAACCCTTGACATTACAATACATCAGAATAGATGTTCTAATAATTCCATAATAGTACCATACATATGATAATCATTGATATAATAATGGTAATGATAATAAAAAAATCTTTCAACAACGCTCAGAATAATACCGCAATGTCATAATAATAAAAAGCTTAGAATAGGCATAATAGGGTGGCAGGCAGGCATAAAAAAGGAAGAGAGAGAGAGAGAGAGAGAGAGAGAGAGAGAGAGAGAGAGAGAGAGTGAGTGGGTGAGAGTGAGTGAGTAAGTGAGAGTGAGTGAGTGAGTGAGAGTGAGAGAGTGAGAGAGTGAGTGAGTGCGTGAGAGAGTGAAGCGGGTATCACACGGGGACCCGTGAACAATTTGTGCAGCACAAAACGGACGTCCAAACCGAGCTTGGACGTCCATACCCTATCACACGGTGGACGTCGACGGCCACCTTCTTCTTCTTTATCGAGTTCACCCCACGCGACTGGGAGGTCACTTCCAACTCCCTAGCAGACGACGTGTTTATCAGCAACAACAATGGACGTGAACCAGATTGTAACTTTTGCAATGGGTGTTGCAGTCCTAACCCTGCAGGATGAGGAAGAAGCCTCTGCAAGAAGACAAAGGAGGAGGAGAAGGAGGGTATTGTGGATGAGAGAATGGCTCCCACGGAGTGAAGAAAGCAGCCAGTATAGAAATCTGCACAGTAGTGCTTTCTTCCCGAGTATGCCTTTCGAACGTGCGCGGGCCTCTCTTGGAAACAATCAATCCACATTCCATCATATTTGCATTTTGGTATATATGAAAAGCTTCTATGACAAACAGAAATAAACGTGCGCGGGCCTCTCTTGTAAACAATCAATCGACATTCCATCATAATTAACACATTTTGGTGTATCTTACAATTTGTTGTGACAAATAGAAATATTACAAGTCGTATGATAAAAGATTATACAAAGTCTACTGACGGTTGAATTAATTTTAATATAATATAATACATCAACCGACTACAGTGTTCAAGATAGCAGACAACACACGCTACCTGGCCACAGCTACATGTAAACTCCATAGAGAAGAAGGAGACTACCGAGTCGTGGACGTCCACGGTCACCGTGGACGTCCACGACTGGGTCAGGCGGCCTTCCATCCGTGGACGTCCCTGACCCTCCCGTGGGGGAGAATTTGGACGTCCACGGTCAGTTTGGACGTCCACGAGTCTCCCGTGTGATAGCCCCTTGAGTGAGAGAGTGAGTGAGTGAGTGAGAGTGGGAGAGTGGGAGAGTGAGTGAGAGAGTGAGTGAGAGTAAGAGAGAGAGAGAGAGAGAGAGACACACACACACACACACACACACACACACACACACACACACACACACACACACACACACACACACACACACACACACACACACACACACACAGGAGACAGACAGACAGACAGACAGACAGACAAACAGACAGACAGAGACAGGTGTGAGAGAGAGAGACAGAGAGAGACAGACAGACAGACAGACAGACAGGTGAGTGAGGAGAGACAGGCAGACAGACAAAGAAAGGGGAGTGTAACACTAATGCAGTGCTCACCAACCCTGCCAACTATTCTCCTCTTTCTAGTCACTTCATTGAACAACCATCAGCACATGGAGGTCCTATCTTTCGCGCTTCCACCAGTTTCTTAACCATAAGGCTGGCGTAAGCCTTATCTTCATTACCAAGTTTTTTCACCACATTGGCTTTCCACGTGTCTGGCATTGGTTTGCGTTTACGGCCACGGAAAGGTCCCAGCTCAATACACTCACTATTCTTACTAACACCAGACTCATTTTCACTAACAACAGCCTCCTGGTGCTCACTGCTATCACTCTTATCACCAATGGCTACCACAGTACAACAACACAACGGAAATACTCGCAAAATCAACAAAAATAATGAATCATTATAAGTGTTCTGTTAAAAAAAGGCGCGGGGAAGAGACTGGTGTTTTGATTGCGTTTATACTGGATGGTGGCATCATTCACCCAGTAACAACGCTAAGTCAAAGCAAATTTTCATTGGCTGCTGAGATCCACCAGGGTGGTGCGTAGGAGAGGCGTGAGAGTGAGAAGGAATCACGGCAGCCCACACACACCAAAGTACTCCTAGTTTAAAGGGAAAGTGGTGCTTGTGCCCTTACTCCGGCGCGTTCTGGCAGAGCTGTATTAGGGTGTATACAGCTGAAAAATCGCGGGTGTTTCAGGGCTCACTAGACCATAAGAAAAATAATCAGAAGGGCATATACGACCTACTGTTGGCTGGAGGAAACCCTGAGAAAAAATGCAGTACTGGCAACTCGGATTTGGGTGCGGTGGCGCTTGTGCCCTTACTATTGCGTGCTCCTCAATTACAAAAAACGTTGTTAATAGGAGACATGAATCTTAGGTGGCAATTTCTATTAAGTTTTTTAGCCTTAGCTGTCCATTCCTCAAAAGAAAAAAATACTTGATTGGTGGGAGCCAACCCAGCAATGAATTGCTCTTTCTGTTATCCAGTTACAACGATTACTATTTCGACCACTTCCGTCTCTGTCATCATTACATCTAACACCACCACCAACACTACAGCCAAGAAATATGTGTTGTTTGTCCATTCGTTCATTTTTCCAAAGAAAGGAAAATGCATAGTCAGTAATCATGATCATCACTAATGTCATTATCACTTGTACTACCTAAAGCAAATTGCTATGACTGGCCACTGAAGGTGCAATGTACTGACCTTCCACGTATGGTACTGAAGCACACACACACACACACACACACACACACACACACACACACACACACACACACACACACACACACACACACACACTTGTACTTACTTAAAGCTGTCCTTCTGCTACGGAAGACGATGAATACTATACCCACAAAGATACAATGTTTCTCATTATCTTTGATGCCAAGATTGTGACTGTGCAGACCAATCCTGGATCCACAAACTTCGACACACAGTCGGCATGTCACGCTCTGCTTTGCTGGGAGAAGTTCGTTTTGACTGTGCCTCCATTGTCTGTGTTTTTCCCTAGCCAGGTTCCGAGCTTTTTCGAGGTGAGTGGTTCCTTCACTCCAGAGGGTTCGTCGTTGTTTTCTGTCTGAGACATTGGTTCCAAGATCTAGTATGATGCTTCATTTCTTCAGATTTGTCCTTATATGATATTTACATCTCTTCTTCTGTCCCTTTGGGTTGCAGTGTGCTGTAGCAAGTTGCCATACAATCCCTGGCGGGTAAGGTGGTGGTCAGGCATGCAAACATTTGTCCGAGCAATCTCAGGTGCTTTTTTGCCAGTATGATTTTTCTTTGTTGTTGTTGCTGGTTGACTTCACCCACTTAAGAATTTTTGAGTGAAGGACTTTTTCCTCTAGTATGAGTCGTACGATGCTCTTCAAGAATCGGATGTGAAATGATTCAAGCTGTTTGGGTGTGATGCTGGTAGGTAGTCCAGGATTCAGCACCATATAACAGGGTAGAGTGGCATGCAGCCGTATGTACTGATACCTTCGTCTCGATTCTCGAGATGGTGTTTTCAAAGACTCGAAATTTGAGATGTCTAAAAGTGTCTGAGGCGTGGTTGATTCGTGCCAGGATTTCTGCAGCATTAAGTTTATCTGAGAGCACACTTATAAGGTAGGTAAAATTCTCCACCTGATTTAAATTTTTTCCATTTATCTGAAATGCAAGATACTCTGCTCGGATGTGTCTCTGAGATGTTATGTTTTACTTTATTGGGAGCCTTATTGCATGATATATGACTGAGACTGTGATGAGGCTCTGGTGTTGGGCCTCTTGGTACTTGCCAGGACGGCAAAGTCATCAGCTTATTGTATCTCTAAGAAATGAGCAAGTTCAGTCTTTGATTGTATATGAAGACGTGTGAGATTTTATAAAGTTACCGTCGAGATGGAATTGGATTTTTATTCCTTCAACAGGGTTCATTTGAGGGTGACTGAAAAAGATCACTTCATTGCGATAGATATTGAAAGTGACAGGAGCCAAGATATGTCCTTGCTTGTCTCCCACGCCCAAGTTAAAGGGTTCGAATTTACTCCCACCTATGGACACATGTGCATTGATGTTGTCAGGCAGGCACATCAAAATGGTAAGGAATGCGTTTGAAACTCCAAATATTGAATAAGCATTGCATAAAAGTTTTTGGTTGGCAGAGTCAAATGCTTTAGTAAGATTGCTTAATGGATTATATGAGTCTGTTCTGGTCGTGACATTTCTCTTGTATCTGTCAAGCAAGAAAGATCATATCACAGATACTTCGATCCTTCCAAAATCCACATTTTGTTGATTTATTCAGATGTTTTATCAGTCTGGATAACATTATCTCGGCTAGTACTTTCCTAACGTTCACAGGAGGTAAATACCACTGCTGTTGTCACAATTTGAGCAGTCCCTTTCTTCTTGTAGATGGTTAGAATATCAGAAGTAAGCCATTCAGATGGAATTCGTTCATTGTTCCAGATAGTCAGTATGAGATCATGGAGACACTGAGAAAATAACAGGCAACCCTTTTTGATTATTTCAGATGGTATGTCATTAGGGCCAGGTCTTTCATTATTTATGAGGGATCACATGGCCTGAACAATTCCTGCAAGTTTGGGTGGATAATCGAGATCCACTGTTTGGGGAGCATTTGGGGTGTTATCAAGGATGTTGTGCTATACCGAGTTTCTTCGATTAGGTTACATATTGAAGCTTTGTGCCCATGATTCTAGGACTGATTACTTGTCTTTCAGTTCTCCTTCTATTGATTGAATATGGATTATGTTGTGTTTGGTTGCCCCATCGATGGTTCATGTGGACTTCTAGAACCCATGTTGGTCATTAATATCAGCCAGACTTTGCAGCTCTTTTGCATGCTCAGTCCACCATTTTTCGCCATGTCACGAAGTTTTCTTTGGGTTTCACCTCTGAGATTCTGGAATTCTGTTTTTAGGGTTAAGAGCTAGGATGAGCCAACCAATTCTTACATGTTCTGTTCTTCATTGCAAGGTCATATATGCCCTCAGGATTTTCATCAAATCAGTGTTTATGGCAGTGAGTGGAGATGTCTGTTTTTTTTTCTGCAGTGCTTTAAAGCAGTGTCTTAATGATCAGCCACCCTGCACCTAGATTTGTAGCAATGTTGTTTGGGTCAAGTGGTAGGCAATGAGATAGCTTGTGTACATAATGTGCTGCGGATCACCACGATCACCACTTTGCCACAGTCTTAAAAATACTGCAATTTAGGTGCCTGGAGGATGGTCTACTGCGCATTTTTGGGTGTACGAGTACAGTAGTTGCAGAGTGGTATGTATAAGGTTGGGCACTCAGAACCTCTCACGGCCCGGGTTACATTAACTTGTCTTTATTTGTTTTTACAGTGTTGATGAAAGAATGAAATGGAAGGTTAGTATAGCAGTGGACTTGTGCAATGAATGAATTTGGCATGATGGTGAGGAAGACCAATGCTTACCACCACATGACTTGCCGCTTCTGGCCTCTAATGGTGGTATTACCCCTCACTGATGGTCCTTCCAGCATGGGTAACCCTGTCCTCCTGGTGAGTCCGGATGGGATCTCTCCCCCCTGGTACGGCTGACCTGATTTACGGGATGTGTAGACAACTTACCTAAAGGTAGTTGGGACTCTCTCTCTCTCTCTCTCTCTCTCTCTCTCTCTCTCACACACACACACACACACACACACACACACACACACACACACACACACACACACACATACACTGCATGTAGAAAGAAGATCGTACATAATTTACTAGATATTTATTAGACTAGGGTAGTTAGGGTAAGGCTACGACCACACCAAATCCTTGCGTTCATGGCTGGTCGTGAGCAGGAAATCAGAATCACTGTAACTCATAGAGATTCTGTCCACATCCACCCTCCTCAAGTGAGGCCACTTCAGTGCATTATATTCATCCAATTTCATGGCCGCATCTACCCCTGCCCGAGAGTTTTTGGTGCTGAGTAGGAGAGGCGGACTTAGTCAGAGGGCTGGAATGAGGCAGGGTAAATGAAATTCTGAGGAGAGGCAGGGCAGAGGAGAGGCGGGGTGGAGGATGGGCAGGACTGACACAAGATGGAGGGAGAGCTGGGGAAAGGTAGGTTAGGGAAAGGGCTGGATAGGGTAGGGTGGAGGGAGGTCGGGGGGTGATGGAGCGTGGAGGGATGGCTGGGGTGATGCAGGGTGGAGGAAGGGCTAGGGCTAGGCTACACTAGGCTAGACCAGAAACTCCATCATCAGGGTGAGAGAAGCAGCAACCAGGCCCAGCGCCAGCACGATAAAAGCGCCCTGTAGATGCCTCAGGTTCAGGACCCCGTCACCACGAACCTGAAACACACAGTCATATGCCAAAACTCACTTGCTAAACACACAGAACCTATGTCATCCTTGAAATTGTCAGTTATCTTTGGAGGGAATAAATGTATTACAGTGTTAGACAGAGAGTAAAGAAATAGGTTTATGGCATGGTAATACTGTTAAGAAAATGTTGGTTGTTCACCTGATTAAGACTTTTACTTTCATACGTTTAGGTGAGCAATAAGATAAAGTACTAATTGTGGCGCGCGACTCTGAGGTTGTTATTATCGTACCCTGGCAAACTACCCCTCAACAGTGCATCCGATGTCGTGTATGAGACGCATGTGATTCGTGTATAACATGTTTGTGTATAATAATATTCGTGAATAATATAGTCATACATAATAATATCATTCGTGTATAATATGATACGAACTCGGACGCATTTTGCCTGGTAGGTTGCCAGGGTACGATAATGAAAACTTCAGAGTAGTGCTCTGCGATTATACTCTCTTCTTTCGTTTAGATAGGAATTTCTTTCTTTGATATAAATTTAATTATTTAAATGAGCAGAAGTGAGGAGGAAAAACTAGGCCTGCACACAGTTAGCTACGATAAATGGACAAAGTTCGCAGTGTAATATTCGCAGCCTAATACAAGCGATAAAGTACATGACCTCTCTTCATTATTTGAAAATTAGTTCGAAAGTATAGACCCAACCCACCTCTCGAACATCGCTATCAGCAACAAAATGAATGACTGAAGTGAATCAGATGAACCAGGAACCACAACCACCACCACAACAACAGCCACCACCATAACAACCTCCACCATCTCAACAACAACAACCGCCACCACAGCAACAACCACCACAACCATCACCACCACCGCAACCATCATCACTATCACAAGAACCATAACCACCACCACCACCACAACAACAACAACATAAACAACAAACGCCATCACCACCACAACAACAACAAACACCACCACCACCACAACAAGCACAACCACTACCACCACCACAACCACAACAACCACCACCACAACAACCACCACCACAACAACCACCACCACAACAACCACCACCACAACAACCACCACCACAACAACCACCACCACAACAACCACCACCACAGCAACCACCACCACAACAACCACCACCACAGCAACCACCACCACAACAACCACCACAACAACAACAACCACCACAGCAACCACCACCACATCATCATCATCACCACCACTACCACAACAACAACAACAACCACAATAACAACCACAAAAATAACCCCAACAACCACCAACACCACCATAACCATAGCAACAACAACCACAACGATAAGCACCACCACCACAACCACCACCACCACAACCACCACCACCACAACCACCACCACCACAACCACCACCACAACCACCACCACCAAAACCACCACCACAACAACAACATCCACCACAACAACCACCACCACAACAACCACCACCACAACAACCACCACCACAACAACCACCACCACAACAACAACATCCACCACAACAACCACCACCACCAAAACCACCACCACAACAACAACATCCACCACAACAACAACACCCACCACAACAACCACCACCACAACAACCACCACCACGACAACAACAACCACCATAACCAAACAATAACCATCACTACCACCAGAACAACAACAACAACAACAACAACACAGCATTAATTTTCATAGTCTGAATTCACTCTAAAGTACGCGCCACTATTACACACTTGAACGTTCCAACATGGAGGCATCGCAAACGCTTAGCCGCTGTACTGAAGAATGGACGATGAGGCATCTAAGTTTACTTTATCTATGGCTGTCCCAGCTGCCACCGCCACTGCACAGTGCAGCTCCCATACACAGCTGCTCCACACCTGCCATAGTCGTGTATACACTGCACAGCTTCCCACCCGTACACATCCGGCTGGCCTAAACAATACATCACTCGTCCTCTTTTTCTCGTGAACACCCCTTCCCTCCTCTGTCTCGTTGGCAGAGCTCTCTCTCTCTCTCTCTCTCTCTCTCTCTCTCTCTCTCTCTCTTAGAATTAGTATTATTAGCATTAGTAGCAGCAGCAGCAGCAGCAGTAGTAGTAGTAGTAATAGTAGTAGTATAGTAGTAGTAGTAGTAGTAGTTGTAGTAGTAGTAGTAGTAGTAATAATAACTAGAATGGCACTCAGTAGAGCGCATATGTCCGCCAACGCCCTGTCTCGTAAAGTGCATTCCTCCACCAATGTTAGAGAAAGTGGAAAAATATTCCTGGATCCGCACCTTTATCCGGATCCGCAAAATTTAATGGAGTGTATTCTCGGCCAAAGCCCATTCTTCTACCAAGTTTCGAGGAAATTAGTCCAGTAGTTTTTGTGTAATCTTGTTCACAAACCAACCAACAAATAAACAAACGGACAGGGGTGAAAACATAACCTCTTTGGCGGAGGTATTAATAATAATAGTAATAATAATAATAATAATAATAATAACAACAATGATAACAACAACAACAACAACAACAACAATAATAATAATAATAATAATAATAATAATAATAATGATAATAATAATAATAATAATAATAATAATAATAATAACAATAATGATAACAACAATAATAATAATAATAATAATAATAATAATAATAATAACAATAATAATAATAATAATAATAATAATAATATAACTAGAATGGCACTCAGCAGAGCGTACTTCCGCCAAGGCCCAACATGCAGTTCCTTTTAACTCAGTCAAGTCTAATCCAATACGGAAAAAAGACTACCTCCGTATAAAAAGCATATTTAAATCCGCTGGATCTGGAATTTTATATGAATCCGCGCCAAACTGTACACATTCGTAGATACCAACATCCTAAATATGCCTGTTTTTTATTTATTTATTTTTTTTTTTCAAAATCCATGCAATATTCACTGAAAAATTTACTGAAATGTCGAAAAGCGCTCTATCTCGGAATGTTAAAGAAAGTGAAAAAAAAAAAAAAAAAATGGATCCGCACCTTTGTATGAATCAGCACCAAATTTAATGGAGTCTATTCTGGTCCAAGACCCTTTCTTCAACCAAGTTTCGTGGAAATCCGTCCATAGTTTTTGTGTAATCTTGCTCACAACCTAACCAACCAACCAACAAACAAATGGACAGGGGTGATAACGTCTTTGGTGGAGGTAATAATAATAATAATAATAAAAATAAAAATCATCATCATCATCATCACCATCATCATTATCATCATCTAGACCTCCTTTCCTATCCTAGGGCAGAGTGAGGAGTAGCAACATGCAGACAGCTCAAATTTGCCCAGTCCAATGGGCCACGCTTCCATTCGCTCATCATTCAAGGCCCCGGAATCCTGGCTCCATCTAAAAGGCCAAAAACTTTCACCATATTCTGTAGCTTCTCACAGACGTATCCGATAGAGTCAGCCAGGACTTTGTCACTTTAAAAAGGGGTGCTAAATCCCTGATCATGCACTTCTCACAACATTCATCTACTCAGCACGATCTCTTGTCAGTTCCCTAGCCTCACCGACTTCCATACCTCTCTTCCTCACACATTCATCCACCATATCCCTCCAACTTCTCCTTGGCCTGCCTCGCCTCCTCCCTCCTTCAAAGTAATAACTAAAAAATAATAATAAAACAACAGCAACGACAACATTAGTGGCATACTACAGATCTTTCATACAACAATTCTCACATAGCAGAACCATTATTCTATCTATCTATCTATTGCCAGACGCCTCAATCCCGTTTGGGGTGGCCACAAACAAATCGCCTCCAATTCGCCCTGTTTCCCGCCATTTCACTGCCCTGCTCCCAACTCACACCCCCCTCTCTCATATCCCTCTCCACCCCATCCCTCCATCTCATCCTCGGCCTCCCCCTCCCTCTTCCCCCCTCCACCTCACTCACATACACTTTCTTCGTCAGTCTTTCACCCTCCATCCTCTCCACATGGCCAAACCACCTCAGTGTGTTCCTCATAACGCTTCCTATCACAGCCACATCCACACCACAACGCTCCTTTATATCCTCATTCGTCAGCCTGTCTCTCCACGTGACTCCACAGGCTCCTCTTAAATAACTCATTTCCACTGCTCTCACTCTTGACTTGTGTCCTTCCAACAATGTCCAAGCTTCACTTCCGTACGTTAGAGTTGGTATCACAATACTGTCATGTAGTAACTTTTTCACTTCCATGCTCACTTCCCTGTTTCTTATCACAATAATAATAATATAAAAATAGTAATAATAATAATAATAATAATAATAATAATAACAATAATAACAATAGTAATAATATTAATATAAATAATAATAATAATAATAATAATAATAATAATAATAATAATCTATCTATCTATTGCCGGACGCCATAATCCTGTAAGGGGTGGCCATTTGACTTTGAGTTATTTGGTCTATGGGGAGGGGCACTAACCCTCCACCAACCGACTTGTTGACACCAAGGGAGCACGTATAGTTTGGTTATATGGTTACCATCCAGCGTTGTAGGTTGTTTCGTGGCTTAGAGGAAACCACTTTTCTTGTCACTCAGTGTTAAGCCACTTGTAAAGGAAAGCAATAAGAAGTGATAGGAAAGATGGGAGAAATTGGAAGAGAGGAGGGCAGACACTGTAAAAGAATGATAAAGGCTAAGGAAGAAGTATGCAGCACAACATCAATTGAGTGGATGATGGTCGCCACCACATACCACAAATAATAATAATAATAATAATAACAATAATAATAATAATAATAACAACAATAACAACAATAAAATAATAATAATAATAATAATAATAATAATAACAACAATAACAACAATAAAATAATAATAATAATAATAATAATAATAATAATTATAATAAGTGCTCGTGGGCTCTTCGGGCCCCTTGCCCTTGCTCCTGCGGAGGGCTCTTGCATTTATGTACTGTTCTAGTGCAACATTATCACTTGGATTTTTTGCAGCTAACCACTTCCCGATGTCACTAACCAAGGAAAAACTGCCACTTTTCACCAGATTATTTAATTTTCGACATCAAAGTCGGTCTACTGAACTCCGTTCATTTTATGTGCCCTCTGTGTCACTAAAAGGAAGAGAGAAATTATAACAACATTATTTTAGTCACTGCTATAAGGAAGAGAGGCTGTATTATAGTCAAAGAAAATAAAGAAATGGTGGGCTGATTCTACCATCTCGGTTGGGGGACGGTTATTAATCTTTCCTTCCTTAAATATCGATAAGCCTTATTTTACATCCATTTTATGTACTTGTCAATCAAAACAAAAATAAACAGTTATGAGAAACAAGTAAAGATTCTTCATTAAGAAACATTAGCACCACACGGCTGAAGATCGTACGTTACGATTATAAACAATAACAAACTCACGTGTGTCTACTGCCCCGCTGGACCTACTGTACAAAGATCATGAAAAACCGTTGCAGAGAAAAATGGACAGTGCCTAGACTGAAGTATTTCCTGAAGTCTAGAGGAATACCCTGTTCAGGGTACACCGCTGGCGTGTTGTTTTGACTGTTTGTACGGTATTTTGGAGCCCTCGGCGTCATCGGATTTCGGCCGGCGGTCTCGCCTCTGCACGATTTCGGCTTCATTGTACAATTTTCATATGAAAAACTCTGCAAATTTTCTTCAGCATTTTGGAGATGCAGCATTGTTCTTTTAGAAAGTTAAATTATATGGGTTTCAAACAAAACGTGCAGCTAGAGATTTGTAAATATGTGATGAATGCAGTCACACCCGGTGTGCTTTCACGGCTTCTATAATAACGTTTTCCTGCATTTACCGCATTAAAGCATATCTAGGAAACTAGTATAACTACTAAAGAATAATATCATGAAGAACTTACGTACGGTATACCATTAAATATCACGGGAGAGATTTTAAAGATATGCGACTTCTGTGGTCTCTGCATGAGTAGCCCAACCTCCATATTGAACTAGCTGGTGATCAATTGCAACTCTTGAGTTAGTGACGGTGGGAATCGATCGAGTTATTTGCAGCTTCGGGAATGGAACCCAAGTTGTCCGAATGCAGGTCCGAAATACACACACAGACACGCGGCTACTACTACAGTTGTTAGCTTTACCTCTGGGCAAAAATTTCTACGGAGATCCTATGCCGGGCTCCGGCAGCAGCGTATTTTGGTCAAAATGTGATCGCTTATTAAATATAGTATAAGTTTTTCAATCGTGATGGGACCAAGTTTTTTCACATCAGCAATATTTGTGCGATTTTTGTGCCAATTTTGGTGCTATTTGAATGTGTAGTTTCGGCTGCCCAAAACACACACACACACACACACACACACACACACACACACACACACACACACACACACACACACACACACACAAACAAACACAAACACACACGCACGCCTACTGCTGTAGTATATTATATTATAATAATAATAATGATCATAATAATAATTATAATAATAATAATAATAATAATAAGTTTAGGAATGTTTTTATTAGTGCTGGGTCTCAGTATTACCTAAAAAAAATTAATAATGGTTAGTCTTGGTAGTTTCTGATGAAACAGATTATGTAAAATTGTAGTGTTTCATACTGTATATGTTGTTTATATTATAAGGTGGACAGTAGGGCGGGTCGAAAAGGAGCCAACTTAGGGTTGCCAGGTTAAAACATAGTCAGAATGGTGCTCCTTTACAATGACAATAACACTACGAAAAAAAAAAAATGTTTCGATTTTAACGTGCCCAATCCAGCAACTTGGATCTAAAAATAGTTATTTTTCACAAAAAAAAATTAGAAACACATGCTATTTTTTCGGATGAACTAATATGCAATTTCTGTGTTAAATTTCAATTTTAAAAATAATAGTAACAGTTGAAATAAATGTATTCAAATCATATGAAAGGCATTATTTGATGGAAAAGAAAAACAGTAGAAATGGCATGAACAGTTGAACACATCAAAAGTGTTGTTTACTTTCACGCTTCGCAAACAAGCTGCGTGATCACTTACACTGGACGAGCATACCATGACGTGTTTCATGCCCAAATACTTGTGGTGGATGTGACGTCCTTGACGCAGCGTTCCACTCCTTGGCAATGGCAAGGGTACACGTCCAGTATGATGGGTTGGCTTTCGTCCATTTGGTCCAGTCTATTCTTCAGCAATGGAGGAACTGTGGCAAAAGAAAACTCTACCAGCTCAGTGTACTTCTTGGCATCGAAGCTCATCTTCAGTGCCGATATTTCAAATATTCTAACTGAGGCTTGGTTATCATTCTCATTCACCTGTGGCTGCTTCATCAACTTGATCGCCATCGAGCGTACGCCAACATCTTCATCAGCAACAGCCGACAACAGGATGTTCTCTGGGTGACAGAAGTAGCTGTTATTGGCAAGCACAGGGCGAATGATCGCCTGATCCTCCAACGGCCGCTTTTGAAGGGGCTCCACCATGATGAAGAAAAATTAGGCTCCATCCTGACACAAGCTGTTGGCTTTCACCCTAAACCACACAGGAGCATAGTAGTTCACAATGAATGAAACGAGACGTTTTACGGTTGGTAATGGTTGCTCCTTTGACATGTAAAGTCACAGTACGCGATTAGCTTTCGTAAGCCACCTGGAATGATATAGCGGTCCTGGTTGTGCATATGGTCCCACACCTTCAATAGCATCTCCACATGGCAATTGCACTGCCAGCCATGCACGGTACATGTAGCCCAACTCCTGGTAAAATGCAAGTTTTTCCAGCAACATGTTCATAACCCACAACTGGAAGATCTTTTGGGTCAAATTCAAGCAATTGACCTACTTCTCCTCTGCAGCCTCGTAGACCTGTTGTCGAACCATCAACTGCCTCGAAATACCTTCGGAAAATTATTTCAACAAGCTGCAACAAAGAAACAAACCACCGTAGTGGTCTGCCAAGCTGTGTTTCGAGCTCCCATATCACTCCACTTCTCTTTTCAGTATTGACATTTGTCCCATCACAGACGATAGCTTGCAACGAATCTGTTGATTCTGTTTCTCGAATGACAGACATGATTTCCTTGGCAATATCTGTTGCTTTTCCACTTTCGGGAGAAACGTGGTTGATGTAAACGGCGTCAGGAAAAGCAGCTACTAAGTAGTGATCTTCCTTCACTATTCTCTGACCATCTGAGGTTTTCTTGAGCGTCTGATCGATTTTTCCATCGAAACTGATGCAAACGATCTCCTTCAAAATCATTTTTATGTTGTTGCAGTGTGACATCTCTCCAGTACTTTCTCTGACGACGGAGTCTACTGGGATCAACTTTATTTTCTTCACAAAGAATATTCATATCTTTCAGTGCTGCATTCAAAATGCAGCAGATGTCTCTATTGCTTACTTGACATCGATCAACGGCACGACTCAGCTCAGGATAGAATAATCTGTTCTGACACTGTTCTGACTGTTTGCTTTCATCTACTTCTGCAGTATCATCAGCGACATATTGATCATATTGTTCATCACAGGCATCACTTTCGTCAATACATGCTGTCATTATATCTTCATTATTTTGCTTAGTATCTCCAGTGGACACTTCATAGAGCTTCCTTTTCATCACTCTATTTGCTGCACACTTATTTTGTGCTGTCTTCTTCCAATCTATTCCACCAATATACATGTATCTGTAACTGTTTTGGTTAACCCAGACAGGCCACTCCTCAGGCGATATCTTGTCTGCTGTAGCGCACTGACACTCAGACCTTTCACGAGCATTGATGTTTTTTAAACATTTGCAACGACTAATGTCAAATAAGGTGTCAATGCTGGCGAATTTCCCTATGTAGGTGTTGGAAGTCCTTTTGCTCACTGGATAATTCCTAAGTTACTGTGCCTTTGCTATCAGGCGTTTCACACGAATAACAACACTGGTGTAATTGTTGAGAGGGAAGCTTTCTCGTAAATTCCTGCTACTTCAAGTGCAACAGTCTCTGCATAGGTTTGGATGCTCAGTGACGGATTTGTGGATTTGTGTTCCAAATATGCCCTTATGACATCACAGTTAGTAGGCAACTGATGTACCGGAAGACTGCATGATGAGCTGAAAACAGTCTTTCGTGCTTTCTCGTGTGCTGCAACTGGCCATGATTCCTGTAAAGTACGCAGACTCATACAAAATTCAAAACTGTTAACCAGTACCAGTTCGTGTAGTTGGTAACAGAAATGCAAAACAATGGGTTATCATTTATAGAGTTGCCAGTCACCAGTAATCACTGAATGCTTGGAGAGTCAGTGTCGTAAAAACTAAATTGAAAGTTGCTGGAGTACCACTGACTCATTTAAATACAAAAAGTTCATGTCAAAACAAACTATAGGTCATCAAAATAGCCATGTTTCGTCGAATTTTAAATTTTTGACCCACCCTACTTTACAGTCATTCGGCAACATAATGGACATGTAATGTGTGATCATGCTAAACTCAAGTTGACACTCAACTGTCCACACTTGATAAATACAGTAGGTCACTTCATATCACTGTGTAATGCATATCCATTCTGGGATGTATAATTTAGCACTACTATTATAATACGATAATACCATTTTTAATACTACTTTAACATTACTATACTGTAATATAACTTTAATGCTATACTACTATAAAAACATTTAATATTGCCAAAAATATACTATATCTGTGGCAGTATTTGATGATATTGGTACTTTTAATATGTTTACTGGTATAATGTTATCACATTTTCTACAGCTTAGAATAACAATATTGCAAATCTGATTACGAGCGAAGGGAGCAAAGGATGTTTACTCTGTTAAGTCTGGAAATTGACGGCCTGATGTTCACCGATTAGAGCCGAACACACCCTCGGAAAATTCGAGATTCCAGGGGTTTCCTACACCTTTATGGGTGAGTTATTAGATGATAACAAAATCTTTTGATTAAATTTTTCACTTACCGAAAAAATTTCAACTCTACCTCACATAAGAGCAAAGTTATTAACATCTGCTTAGCGAGACTGTCGGGTCGAGTCAGGCCGGGTTGGGTCGAGCCTCAGTTACAAAATCAAGGTATAAATGATTTTCCGTCATAACACTATGTATATCACAGGGAAATGACGATATCATGGCGCTTGCTTGCTCGTCAAGCGCTCACAACGCGCACTTTAATGGTTAATATACGTGCACATAATACACCACTTGACATAATAGTACTGAAATAAATGAGTAGCGAATGTTTTTTTACATTCAGTTTATCATCATCCTCATTCACACCACGGTTATATTCACTGTACGGTATGTTTGGCAATATGGCTGCGCAACTTACAATGAGATTAATGATATAACACCTTTTCATTATGAAATACCTTTTCATACTAATTATATTTTTATTAATGATATAGCACAAAACCATTGTACGAATCATACAATAGTTATTACCTCCGTCAATTAGGTTATTTTTACCCCGCAGTGGTTTGTCTGTCTGTATACTAGCAGGATTACTCAAGAAGTTTATGAACGGATTTTGATGAAATTGTGTTGCAGGGTGGACCATGGGCAAAGGAGAAATTATCAAATATGGGGGGAGGGGGATCCGGATCTGGAGCTGGAGTATCCCGCACAATATCTTCAAATGTTCTCAATGGATATCAATTAAATTTTGTGGAAAGGCGGGCCATGGACGAAGAAAGAATTAATTAAATTTTGGGGGCGGATCTGGATCCGGATCCGGATCCTTTTTAATGGCAATGGCATTGGCAGATGTATGCTCTTCCTGAGCACTTTTTAGTAATTGTAAAATTTGATGGCTATAACAATGACTCATCACAGATTGTTGGACATCACCGCACTGCACTAGTTGGTCGTAATATTATGGCAAATATTAATTATACATGACTTATATTCCAGAGTCTTATTTGACACCGCATTATATTTTATTTAACACCTCTCTTCGAGAGAAATGAAGTCACTGAATGTACAGCGAGGTTGGATGAGGAGGAAATGGAAAATGTGAGTGCATTTAAGTTCTTCAGTAGTGTGATGAATAAGGACGGAAGTTTAGAGGATGAAGTGCTTGAAAGGGTACAACCAGGAAGAAAGGTTGCCGGTTCTTTGTAAGCAGTGATAAGAAAAAGAGAAGTGGACATGGTAGTGAAAAAGTTACTGCATGACAGTATCGTGATAGCAGCTCTAACGTATGGAAGTGAAGCTTGGACCTTGTTGGAAGGACATAAATTGAGAGTGAGAGCAGTGGAAATGAGTTATTTGAGAGGAGCATGTGAAGTCATACGGAGACAGACTGACAAATGAGGAAGTGAAGGAGCATTGTGGCGTGGATGTGGATGTGATAGGAAGTGTTAGGAGAAACACACCGAGGTGGTTTGGTCATGTGGAGAGGATGGAGGGCGAGAGACTGACGAGGAGAGTGTATGTAAGTGAGGTGGAGGGGGCGGGGAGAGGGAAAGGGAGGCCAAGGACGTGATGGAGGGACGGAGGGGACAGGTATATAAGAGAGGGGGAGTGAGCTGGGAGCAGGGCAGTGGAATGGTTGGCAACAGGACGACATGGAGGAGATTTGTTTGTGGCCACCTCTTACTAGACTGAGGCGTTTGGCAATAGACAGATAGACCTCCGCCAAGTGGTTATATTTTTGCCAGTATTGGTTTGTTTATTTATTTGTCTGTCAGCAGGAATACTCAGAAAGTTATGAATGGATTTTGCTGATTTTATTTTATTTTTTTTAAATTGATTTACTTATTTATTTTTAATTTTTTTGACGGGTAGGGTATAGCCCAAGGAACAATCCATTAGATTTTGGTGGTGATCTAGATCATCAGCCGGATCCATTATTTGTTCGTTCGTTTGCACACACAAAATCTCTAAAAGATCTCAATGAATTTCAATGACATTTTGTGGAAGGGTGGGCCATGGGTCAAGAAAGAATTGATTAAGTTTGTGGAGGATCCGGATCCGGATCCTGCAATGGCATTGGCGGAGTTATGCACTGAGTGATTTCTAGTTGTATACTGGATATTAATCATACTTTTTCCTAAATACTAATATCATTTGTGATTAATCATATATGAAGCGTTCATAATGTAAAAAAACACTATTGCAACATAGCAGTATTAATACTAACTTACTACGTATGAAGCTTATCACTTGTGAGGTCCAGTATCTGGGATGGGGGCTGGAGCACTGTTACGCATTGTGTCAGTTTCACTGGCTGTTTTTCAGATTCATTATGTGCGATATAGGACTCATTTTGGACCTATACAAGCTGGATCTCATACATGTTTTTATGTTGTGGTGTCGGGGTGTTGGGGGTGGCAGGATGAGTGAGTAACCTCCCTTAGGTATTACCTAGAGAATATAACTGTGGTAACCTGGACGATATAATGGTTGTGTATCCCAGGATACTGGGTGAATAATCCGCCACAGATTCAAAGGCCTATGTTGACGAGGATGAGTGCAGTGGCAAGGCAACGCACGGTGTCTCCTCCTAACTTTATAATTATACTGCCGACAAATATTCATATTCAGGTACAAAATATGATCTGGAGTATTTTTGCCTGACAGTTAAATTTTGGCCACAGTTCATAATGAAAATTCCCCCAAAGTAATTCAGATCAACGACTGAGATGCCCATCAAACCAAGAAACGTTTGGTATTAACATTTTGAGGTTTGGTTGTCAGGCAGTTATGCTGCGTTCAAGGTCTAGATAACACTGAAAGATTTATGCATGGGTTAGTAGAGAGCGGAAGGAGGACCAAGTACTGGGACGCAGACCCATGATCGATCCAGTAGGTCCATGCCCACCACACAGTTCTATGCATACTTAATGAATCCAAATTCTACTCTGTTTCATACCTGTTACATTATTATGTGGTACACTGTATGCTGAAATTGTCCTGTAAGAAGCAGTGTTCGATTTTTTCCATTTATAAACTGTACTTTCAAGCAGTACAACTCTTCCTGTATATAACTTGAGTTTTCTAATAGTGGCGATGCTTTTCATATATCTATTATACTATAATCTTCTGTGTGTGTGTGTGTGTGTGTGTGTGTGTGTGTGTGTTTAGCACAGCAAAAACTGAAACAAGGATTTTTATGAAACATGGCAGTGTGGTTGGAACTGGGTCCTTGATGGGCCACTTTCTGCTTATGTCAACTGATACTTTCTGAAGGGATGTCCTGGACCTGAAATTTTGTTCCCAATGGTGTTTAAAATACGTGCACATGTAAGAGGTCGTGAGGCCATTCCGTGAAGTTTCATGCGTCTTTGAAAAGAGAGAGAGAGAGAGAGAGAGAGAGAGAAGGGGGGGAGGGGAGGTGTATATCTATAGTTCGATGTCTGTTACTTCACAGATGCTATGAACAGATGCCTTTATTCAGCACAAGATGGGGATAGTAGTATTGGTCGTAGTGGTGGTGATAGCTGTGGTGGTGGGGGTTGCTGTGATGATGATGGTGGTTGTTGTTATCATGGTGGTGGTAGCTGGGATGATGGTGATCGTAGGGGTGAAGCTGTGGTGGTAGTTGTGGCAATGGTCTTGGCGGTGGTAGCTGTGAAGATGATGATGGTGATGGTGGTAAATGTGGTGATGATAGTAACTCTGGTGGTGGTGGTGAAGATGGTGCCATTGGTATCTTTGGTGCAGCTGGTGGTGGTGATGGTGGTAGCTGTGATGATGATGGTAGTGGTGGCAACTGTGGAGGTAGTAGGTGTGATGATGATGATGGTGGTAGTGGTAGTGGAATTGGTAGCTGTGACGAAGATGGTTGTGGTGGTAGCTGGCAGCTGTGATGATGACGGTGGTGGTGGTAACTGTGGCGATTGTGGTGGTGGTTGTACTTGTGGTGGTGGTGGCAAGTGCGATGGTCTGTGGTGGTAGCTGTGTTGATGATGGTGGCTGTAGCTGTGATAATCATGATGGTTGTGGTATTTGCAGTGGTGGTAGCAGTGGTGATAATAGTGGGGGTGGTAACTGTGATGGTGTTGCTGATAGTACTGGTAGCTGTGTGGTGATTGTGGTGATGGTAGCTGTGATGATGATGACAGTGGTGGTAGCTGTGGTGGCAGTAGCAGTGATGAAAACGATGGTGGTAGCTGTGGTGACGGTGGTAGTAGTGTGGTAGCTCTGATGATGGTGGTAGTGGTAACTGTGATGGTGGTGATGATGATGGTAGCTGGGGTGATAGTGATGGTGGTGATAGTTGGCGTGGTGGTAATACGATGATGATGATGGTTTTGATGATACCTGTGGCTATGGTGGTGGTGGTGTATGAAGGTGGTGCTGGTTGTGGTAGCTGTGGTGATGATGGTGGTGGTAGATGTGGTGATGGAGATGAGGGTGTTGGTGATGATGGTAGCTTTGATTGTGGTGGTGGTGATGGTGGTAGCTGTTCAGTAACTGTTCTCATTTGCGACCCTGTTCAAAGATAAAAGTGGGTCAGAGACGGCTTTACTTTGTGCAAGTGCTTATTCGGCCTGTTAGTGCCCCAAGGCTCTTGTGTATAGGCCCCAACTTCCTAATATGATAGCTATCCTGTTTACCTGTGTAAATGGTCAAGGAAACCTCATGTATCATAGTAACCTTATAATGTACTACAAACAGGCAGATACACAGAATGTCATACTCTCCTGTCTTTACAAAATTATCTGTCAAGATTGCATATTTATTTATTTACTGGTTGCCAAAACCGAAAGATTCGGTAAACATGTTGGTCAGTTCCGTATGTTTGTTGCTTTCTGGAATCTAAATATTCAGGAAGCATGTTAGCATGTTGGTCAGGTCTGTATGTTTGTCTGTCTGTCTGTCTCTTGTCTGCTTTTTACAAGCCACAATTCTGTGCCAATCGTTCTGAATAAATGCTAAAGGTAGATATCAATAAACCCTGGAAGCCTTTTGTTTGTCAAAGCCGGCCAATGGCCCTGGGCTTGGTGGGAGGTTGAAACCCCTCATTGGCAATGGGTCAGGAAATCGTTGAGACCCAATTGCTGTCCCAGGCACCAGTTTTTCAAATTTTGAGAATCAAATATTTTTTCTTACCAAGTTGAAGAGAAATGCCTCGCGCAACTGACAATGGAATTTTTACCTTCAAAACCCATTCTGTGCTTTGCAGTGAAGTACAAAAAAAATATGTCAAATGACTCCCTACAAGCCAGTTAAAACTAAGCAGACACAATCCATTCCATGTAGCATGCGCTCATCTGTCCACTCGCCAGTGACAACTAAGCAGACAAGAGGGAGGGAAGTAGGGGAAGAGGGGAGGGGGAGAAAAGATGAGGGGGGAAGATGGGGGAGAGGGAGGGGGGTGATCTATGTGGCAAGTGCTCTGCCTATGGCAGTTCCATCGCTTGCCATAATCGAATGATTCGGCAAGCATGTTGGCCAGATCCGTGTGTTTGTCTGTCTGTTTGTTTGCCTGCACTCTACAGGTCACAATTTTGAGCCAATCGTTCTTAATTAACTTTCACAGGGTAGATAAACATAAACCCTGGAAGCCAACTGTTTTTCATGAAAATCGGTCAAAGGCCCTTGGCTGGGTGGAGGGGGGTTGAAACCCCTTAATGGCCATGGGTCCGGTAATTGTCAGTATCCAGTGGCCGGCCCAGGCACTATTTATTCAAATTTCAAAACTCTTTTTTTCCCCCTACCAAACTGAAGGGAAATGTTTGGCGCACATTGAAATATATTTATTAGCTCCCTAAACCCATCCAATGCTTCGCAGTGAAGTGAGAAAAAATTTGCCAAATGACTGCCTACACGCCAATGAAAACCAAGCAGATGCAATCGGACCCATCCGACAAGTGCTCTGCCTATGAGGATTTCATTTATTTGCTCATTTACTTATTTACTTTATTGAGACTGTTAGTAATATTGATAGTTGTCGGTGGTAGCAATAGTAGTAGGTGATGGTGACAGTAATGGTGGCAATTCGTGATGGTCGTATTAGTGGTAGTTGGTGATGGAAATAATAGTGGTAGTTGATGATCTTGGAACTGGTGGGAGTTGCTGGTTGTAGTAATGGTGGTAGTTGTTATTGGTGCTAATGGCAGTAGTTGATGGTAGTTATGGTGGTAATTGATGGTGTAATGGTGGTAATAATGGTCACAACTGATGGTGTAATGGTGGCCATAATGAAGGTAATTCATGGTGACGAAATGGTGGTAGTTTGTGGTGTTAGTACTAGTAGTTGCTGATGTTGGTGGTAATGGTGACAATTGATGGGAGTAGTGACGGCGGTAATTGATGGGCGTAGTAATGGTGGTAGTAATGGTGGTTGACAGTGGTGGTAATGGTGGCTGTGGTGGTGTCACGAATTGGCTCGATTCTGTATCTAAACAAACTCGTGATATTGAACTTCGGTGGAAAACCACTAATTCTAGTGGAATTTCCACTGTTTATCACTCAGTTTAACCGTCCCTGTATTCACCTGATCGGGAGTGTTTTCAGAACATTTTTCACTATTTCATAAGTGATCGTCCTTGTGCGCGACATTAGCACCTCCGCTGAGTGATTTATTGTGGGTGTGAATCACTCACACTAATTCCATTGGCTGTTAGCAAGCATGGCCGGCACTCGCCCCTCTCTCATAGTTTTAAGTCAGTCAGACTTTGTGCGCCGTGAGAGCAGGTCGTTCTTCAGCGAGTTCCTGAAATCTCTACTTAGCGTGATCCGGTGTAGAGGTTCAGCATGGTGGCAGCGCCCTTCCTACGTCACGACACCCAGTTCATCCAGCCTAGCCCCCCTTTTTTTCTGACCAGCATTTCTTTTCGTTTTTCCTGGGCTTAAGAGTTTAGTTTAGCTTGTGAGTGAGGGAGTGAGTGTATTCTCTTTGTTATTTTGAATTCATTTTGAAACATGTAACGTAAATTTATCTCATTGTAAATAATAAAATTTCAGTTCTTTTCTCTTGAGCTTAATGTAATGTAAACTCGTGTTTTATTTTTCCACATTAAGAGTATTTTACTTACCGCTCCTAGTTTGCATAACGCTTTGCATTATTCATAACTGGTACTTAGGCCAGTCCTTTTACATCAAACTTAAATCCGTTGTGCCAACTTGGAGTTAATGCATCAGCAAGAACCTATTTATCAATCATAGCATTAGTTAGTGATTTTCAGGGGTGGAGTCACTTTCTCGTGAGGCTAGCAGTACTAACAAACAGCATTTGTGAGTAATTAGTCTGCTGTGTACTGCTGAGAAAGTAAATAATTCTCGTCCTTAATGAATTGGCGAAGTAAGCCGGCATAAAGTAATCATTGCTTGATTTTCATAAGTCAGTTCATTGACCATATTTTCAAGTATTAGTTAATATAAGATTCACAAAACCCTGTGACATCTGGCGACCTCATTCCAGGATATTAACTCCTAGCTCTAAAGTTATTCACGAGATAATACTCACTCACTCACACTTAGGTATTTATCATTAAAGTCTATAGGCACTATTTTATTGCTTCATTTCTATTAATTTTACGTCATAGTTTTTACAGTCAGTTGTTTTTTTATTTTCTTTCTTTACCAGTTTAATTAGATAAAACTGGTCACTACTAACCTGTGCCTATATTCTTTACTCTTGATTATGGCATTTCTTTGCAAAATAGCAGTCAGTACTTAGTCCTTAGTTCACTCAGACTGAGTTAGCATCATGGCTGCCAACGTCTATGTACAGGAAGCTAGAGATATGGGGCTTAGCGACCCCGAGAAAATCCAAAACTACGTTCTCTCACGGTTTAGTTACGAGCAACAACGTGAGAAAGATGCTCGTGAAGAACGTGAAAGAGAACGTGAACACGAGCGAAAACAATGAGAGGAACGTGAGACAGAACGTGATCACAAGCAAAAACAGCGTGAACTCGAGTTAGTACAAGACCGAGAACAACGTGAGAGAGAACGTCAACTCGAGTTAGAACAATGAGAGAGAGAACGTGAATATGAGTGAGAACAGCACGAGGAACGCGAGAGAGAGAGAGAGAGAGAACACGAACATGCCGAGCGTGAGGCACGTGAAAAATATGAACTTGAGATGTTGAAGCTCAACCGAGATTCCTTGGCTTCAGACACATCTGGTGGAGCTGGCCCAAGCTCCACGAGCGCTCTCCCTTCATATAGTATGGCGACCCCACACATCAAACTTCCTCCATACAAGGAAGGCGAGCCATTCATAGCTCGTTTTGAAGACATGGCTCAACTGTACCAGCTGGATAATGAAGCTAAGTGGCTTCAGTTTCTTAGCCTGTTTGAGGGCCCTGCCCTCGATATTCTCCACAGAATTCGTGGAGACAATCTCATGTATGAGTTGATGAAGGCCGCACTCGTCGAAGCATACGGTCTCACAGTTGACGACACCAAGAGTCAGTTTATGAGGGCGCGTTTACAAGAAAAAGAGACTGCCTTTCAGTTTCTTGATTGGCTTCCTGCTTACTTAGATGAGTGGATGGAGAAAGATGAAACTCCTTCCCTGCGTGAGGGGATAATTGACCTTATGCTGCGCACACAGCTAGAAAAGCCGTGGCCTGCTGAACTTATGGCTCAGCTTAAAATCTGCCAGGTATGGGATGCCAGCCAAATGGTGAACAAGGTTGATGCATTCTTCACTGCAAACGGGTATCAAACTCGTAAGCAGCACACCTGGAACAGGAAAGCTGACAAATCTGGGAAACCGTCTCAGACTGAACCCCAGCAACAAGGCCGTTTTCAGAATAATGGCCAAGGTCCAAAACTGCAGAAGGACCAGGGGCAAAACACTCAGAAACCTGAGTGGAAGCGGTATGACAAGCAGAACCCCAACCAGCAGCAGTAACGGTATTTCAAGCAGCAGCAGGGCAAGGACAAACCACGTAACCCTCAGTCAGGACAATCGACTCTAGTGTATCGGAGGCAGGATGCAAATGCAGCTTTCATTCCACAACAAGCGCATGGTGGTGCCAACCCCACCAGTACGGGTACTTCGCAGTTCACTTGTCCCCCAGCAACAGTGAACCCTCCTCCACAGGCGGTCAGTGCTCCAGCTCCTCAGATGGTGAGCACGACCCCTCAGGCATCTAGTTCTCAGGGCGCCACATTTGCTGCATCGTTTGTTCTGCAGTCTTACCAATGACTGGCTGCTACCTCCTCAGACCCTTCCACCAGTAACACTGCCTTTCTTGCTCAGCCAGGGTTTGTGGGAGGTGTTTCTGTAAATGTCCTGAGAGGTAATGTTCCTCAGGTTGTTCTGTCAAGCAAAGTTTAGTTCCACCCAAAGAGTACACAGGCAAGCAGATCCAAGTTAGACTTATTGATGGATCAGTGAGATTGTTCCCTGAGGCACATATCCAGGTGGCATCTCCTTTCTACACTGGCTTGACAGCTGCTGTTTTCATGCCAGAGCCCTTTGTTGACCTCATTACTGGTAACATATCGGGGGTAAAAAACAGTTGCGCCGTAGATGTTGCTACTCAGACTTCACCTGTTGCAGTAACACGAGCCATGGCCAAGGCTCCGAATCGTGTCACCCCGTTGACCGTCACAATGCCGCAAGATCTGATCCCTATTCAAGATGTTGTCCAAGAACAACAGTCTGACCCGACACACTTGCCTCAGTGTGTAAGAAGCTGAAGGGTAAAGTGATTAAGTATTCACGGGAAGGTCAAGCCAGGTTCCTTCACAAGTGAGGACAGCTATACCGTGAGTCACAAACACCCCAGAATGAGGTGCGACTGCAGTTCGTCGTTCCCGCGAAGTATCGCCGAGTAGTGTTCGAATTAGGTCATTGTTCGGTGATGGGAGGTCACATGGGCCAAAAGAAAACCTCTGACCGCATCCATACTGACTTTTCTGGCCAGGAATGGGACAGAAAATAAAAAGGTTTGTGCATTCCTGTGCTGTGTGTCAGCATACCACTGATCGGGAATGTGTCCGTCCTGTGCCACTGAAACCAATGCTTATAAGCTCTGAACTGTTCGAGAGAGTAGCAGTTGACATTGTTGGGCCAATCTCTCCTAGGGCAAGTGATGGATCAAGGTATATCCTCACCGTTGTTGACTTCAGCACACGGTGGCCTGAAGCCGTGGCCCTTAACAATATAGAGGCAGTCACTGTTGCTGAGGCATTGATTGAAGTGTTCTGTCGCATAGGTATCCCCAAAGAGGTCTTAAGTGACCGGGGTTCGCAGTTCACCTCTGGAGTGATAAATGAAACATTCAGGTTGTTGTTCATCCGAGGCCTACGAACTACGCCTTATCATCCCATGTGTAACGAGTTGTGTGAGAGGTTCAATGGGACTCTAAGAAGATGTTAAAGCGCATGGCCGCCAAACAGCCAAAGGAATGGCCTTGGTTCATTGCTCCTCTTCTATTTGATTATTGAGAAGCCCCACAGCATTCCTTGAAGTTTTCACCTTTCGAACTGGTGTATGGGAGGTCGGTCCGTGGACCACTTCAAGTCCTTCGCGAGTTATGGGACGATGAAGAACCCGATCCTGAAGTCAAGACCACCTACACCTAAGTCCTTGATCTAGCTGATCGCCTCCAGTCGACGTGCGAGTTAGCTAAGGAAGAATTGATCAAGGTGCATGAAGTTCAGAAAGCCTATTATGATAAGAAGGCAAAACGCCGGAAGTTTAGTCCAGGCGATAAGTGCTTGGTGTTACTCCCCACTTCCCAGAACAAATTGTTGGCACAGTGGAAGGGTCCACTTGATGTAGTAGAGCCCATTTCAGACCTCAACTACATAATTCAGATGGGGAATCTTCGCAAAAGGTTCTACATTAACATGTTGAAGGCTTATCATGAGTCAAACCCCGAGGAGACTGGCCTACAAGTAGCTGATGATAGTGACCAGCCACTGGAAGAAACCGGGGCAGCCACGGTGATCGCAGCTGGTGGCCATGATGACAAGCCCTTAACTGCTCCGTTCTGTCAGGAGGAGACTGTCAGAGATGTTTGACTTAACACTGACTTAGCATTAGGTGACCAGAATGCCATAGGGTCACTGCTCCGTCAGTACGCTGATGTCTTCTCTGACCAACCTAGACTTGCAAAGGTTGATTGTCACACAATTGAGTTGACCAGCAATACTCCCGTAAAGGTTAAGCCATATCTGATTCCCATGCAACTACTGGACGCAGTAGACAACGAAATTGCTGACATGGAGACTGCAGGTATTATTGAAAAGTCCTCATCTCCTTACTGTAGTCTAATGGTAGTAGTCCGCAAGAAGGATGGTGGAGTGAGGATTTGTGGTGACTATACTGTAGGAGGCTAAATGCAATCACCAAATTGGATGCTGAGCCGATGGGTGGCCACATTGTCATCTTCTCCAAGCTGGCAGGGTCACAATATTTCACAAAGCTCGATTTGGCGAAGGGGTTCTTTCAGATTCCCCTTCACCCAGAGAGCTGTCAGTTCACTGCCTTTGCTACTCCTAGGGGGTTGTATCAGTATAAAGTCCTCCCATTTGGACTTACCAATTCCCCAACAGTGTTCAATCGTGCCATGAGACAAGTGCTCCATGGTATTATAGGAGTAGAGATGTTCGTTGACGATGTCCTCGTTCGTTCTGCCACGTTGGAGGAGCACCTCAGACTCTTGGAAATTGTCTTCAGTAGACTCCAGAGTTTCAACATGACTGTGAAGCCTAGCAAATGTAAAACTGCTCACAGTGAAGTGGAGTTCCTCGGACACATTGTTGGCAACAATTGCTGCAGGTGTCAGGGTGACAAGATTAGGAAAGTTAGAGAAGCCCCGAGACCCATGACCAAGAAACAGGTTAGGGCATTCCTTGGCCTACTGGGGTATTATAGGAGTTTTATCCCCAACTTTGCTCTCATTGCCCAACCATTGTACGAGGTGCTACAAAAACATGCTCCAAACACCATTGGATGGGGAGAAGGGCAAGAGAGATCTTTTGCCACCCTTAAGAATATGCTGTGTAAGGAGCCTATCTTGCAGTTGCCTGATTCCAACAAACCTTTCATACTGCGCACTGATGCTTCACAAGATGGAGTAGGTGCTGTACTAATGCAGGAATCGGAAGATGGAATCTTTCCAGTGGCATACCACAGCCATTAGCTAAAACCCGCCAAGAGGAATTACAGTACTGTTGAGAAGGAACTCTTGGCCATGGTTGATGGTGTTAAGAAATATTACTATTAATTATAAGGAGCTGCCGTGCCGGGAGTGGTAGCTCGCTCCTGTAACCCTAGCGGGGCTATATAGTCCAATACAGAGCTTAGCTCGGGGGCTCCCTACATGTCAAGTGGGTTGGTGGAGGGTTAGTGCCCCTCCCTGTAAAACAAATAACTCAGAGTCAAATGGCCACCCCGTACGGGATTATGGCGTCTGGCAATAGATAGATCATTTACTCTGCAAACTGATCATATGCCACTCACTAGTCTCAGCACGACTAAGACAGCTAATGCAAGATTAACACACTGGACACTGTATTTGCAGCAGTTTAACTTTGTTGTAAGATTCATCAAGGGAAGTGACAACGTCGGCGCAGACCTGATGTCTCGCCTGCTAACTGCTGACTAACACGGGCAACTGTTGTATGCTGGGTTCCGTAAGACAGGCGTCCTCAGAGATATGAGTAATCCTAAGACCAGCCTGGTTCCCAGTTAAAAGTGTACCAGTAATACCTGACGTCTTGATCGTTGGTCCTACAGGACACGTTACATCCAGGACCTGTATATACATGTATACCATAGGTTAAGGGGAAGTTTGAGACCCCCATAAGGACAATCCGAGGCTGTGTATGAATTATCTTGTGGAAAGTCTCGAGCTGTGAGGCTTCTCGATAGGATTCCCGGAGAATGCACATTATCCATATGAGTGTTCACACACACGGTGGGTGTTAAAACGTGACCTGCCTGAGATTGCGTTGGGATTCTCAGCTTCCTGTCATTAATTGTAAGTGTAGAGTTAGGTTAACCAGTAAACTGCCCATTCTGAGAAATTTGAGTAATTCAAGAACTGGCATGTTTCCTGGTTAACAATGCTAGGTTAACCAGTAAACTTCAAGGGTTCTGAGAGATTTGTAAATCCAAAGACTGTTTCCTGGTTAAAAATAAACATAAGTACTGATTGCTAGGCAGAGAGAGAGAGAGAGAAATGACACTTTTGATGCTCCACCTTGATTCCTTTCGCAGGTGCAGCTGGCGGGTGCAGTATTGTCATGCAGATCAGCTGATCATCTCTGCCGCATGCTGCTGCCTCCTCTCTTCTGCCTCGTCGTCTCTTTACTGTTAACTTGTATTATATCATTTTACACGTAGGCAAAGTTACACCACAACTGTCACACCTACACCGTATATTACATACATCAAGCTATATAACAATTAGTTGTTAATGTAAATGTAGCGAACTTTTTGCTCAGTTTGACATGAGTACAGAATTTTTCACCATTGTCATGGAGCTTTTTCCTCAAGCTTGCTTCTATTAACGTAAATATGAGGTTTTTTCACTCACTGGCGACAGTGACTTTCTCTTGTAGCAGGATAGCACACACACCACAGTGTGAATCTTGTGTGACTGAGTTAGGATTTATATGTATGTAAATTGAAAATTTCTTTTTCCTGGAGGAAAAAAAAAAAGATTTTGATGCTGCATAATGTCACGAATTGGCGCGATTATGTAACTAAACAAATTCTCGACATTGAACTTTGGTGGAAAACCACTAATTCTAGTGGAATTTCCACTGTTTATCACTCAGTTTAACCGTCCCCGTATTCACCCGATTGGCAGTGTTTTCAGACCATTTCTCACTATTGCATAAGTGATCATCCATGTGCGCGATATAAGCATCTCTGCTGAGTGATTTATTGTGGGTGTGAATCGCTCACACTAATTCTGTTGGCCATTAGCAAGTGCGGCCGGCACCCGCCCCTCTCTCATAATTTGAAGTCAGTCAGACTTTGTGCGCTGTGAGAGCAGGTCGTTCTTCAGCGAGTTACTGAAATCTCCACTTAGTGTGATCCAGTGCAGAGGTTCAGCATGGTGGCAGCACCCTTCCTACGTAACGACGCCCAGTTTATCCCGCCTAGCCCCCCCATTTTCTGACCAGCATTTCTTTTCGTTTTTCCAAGGCTTAAGAGCATAGTTTAGCTTGTGAATGAGGGAGTGAGTGTATTCTCTTTGTTATTTTAAATTCATTTTGAAACATGTAACATAAACTTATCTCATTGGAAATAATAAAATTTCAGTTCTTTTCTCTTGAGCTTAATGTAATGTAAACTCGTGTTTTATTTTTACACATTAAGTTGAAGGTGAAGAGAGTAAGACAGGGTGGAAGTGAGGTTAGCAGGGGAGTGAAAGATAAAAATGGTAGATTACTAGTGGAGAAAGGAGAAAAGTGGGCAGATGGAGAGAACACTTTAAAGAATTGTTGAACATACAGGATGGAAGTAATGCGAGTATAAGTGGCTGGGGAATGGCTGGGAGAAGGAGGGAGGTGAGAAGACAGGAAGAAATCAGTAGGATAGAAACTGTGGAAGCAAAGAAGAAAGTCAAATGGGGGAAAGCCCCAGGAATTGATGGAGTGTGTGGTGAAATGCTGAAGCATGGGGGAGAGATAGTAGTAGAATGGATGTGGAAGATGTGTAGATTGGCCTGGGAGGAAGGTAGAGTCCCGGAGGATTGGAAGTCAGGTATAATTATTCCCTTGTACAAAGGAAAAGGGGAAAAAGAAGTGTGTGGTAATCATAGGGGCATTTGTCTTCTTAGTATAATAGGAAAAGTGTATGGTAGGATACTTATTGACAGAGTTAGGGAAATAACAGAGGAAAACGTTGGAGAAGAACAGGGAGGCTTTAGGAAGGGAAGAGGTTGTGTAGATCAGATATTCATTCTTAGATCTTTAGTGGAAAAGTTTCTAGAGAAACGAAAGAAGTTGTATGCGGCTTTCATGGATTTGGAGAAAGCATATGACAGGGTGGATAGACAAGGATTGTGGAAAGTATTAAGAATATATGGAGTAGATGGGAAGTTGTTGAATGCTGTGAAGAGTATGTATGATGGTGTTAAGGCTGCAGTGAGTGTGGATGGTGAACTAAGTGAATTTTTCTCTTTGAAGGTTGGGTTGAAACAGGGATGTGTCATGTCTCCATGGTTGTTCAATCTGTACATGGAGGGGTAATAAAAGAGGTATAAGGTAGGGTAGTGGATGTTGGAGTGGCCCTGGTGAGAGAGGGTAGTGTTTGGAAACTCCCTGTACTGTTGCTTGCAGATGATACTGTGTTGTTTAGTGAAGACGAAGGGGAGCTGCAAGGCTTGGTGAATGAGTTTGGGAGAGTGTGTAAGAAACAGAATCTAAAGATGAATGTAGGGAAGAGTAAAGTGATGGTCTTTGAGAGAGGTGAAGTCAGTGAATGTACAGCGAGGTTGGATGGTGAGGAATTGGAAAATGTGAGTACATTTAAGTACTTGGGTAGTGTGATGAGGAAGGATGGAGGTTTGGAGGGTGAAGTGCTTGAGAGGGTACAGCAGGGAAGAAAGGTTGCTGGTTCTTTGAAAGCAGTGATAAGAAACAGGGAAGTGAGCATGGAAGTGAAAAAGTTACTACATGACAGTATTGTGATACCAACTCTAACATATGGAAGTGAAGCTTGGACGTTGTTGGAAGGACACAAGTCAAGAGTGAGAGCAGTGGAAATGATTTATTTAAGAGGAGCCTGTGGAGTCACATGGAGAGACAGGCTGATGAATGAGGATATAAAGGAGAGTGTGGTGTGGATGTGGATGTGATAGGAAGCGTAATGAGGAACACACTGAGGTGGTTTGGCCATGTGGAGAGGATGGAGAGTGAAAGACTGACGAAGAGAGTGCATGTGAACGAGATGGAGGGGGGAAGAGGGAGAGGGAGGCCTAGGATGAGATAGAGGGATGGAGTGGAGAGGTATATGAGAGAGGGGTGTGTGAGTTGGGAGCAAGGCAGTGAAATGGCGGGGGATAGGGCGACGGGGAGGCGATTTGTTTGTGGCCACCCCGAACGGGATTGAGGCGTCTGGCAATAGATAGATAGATGGATAGAAGTTTATTTTACTTACCGCTCCTAGTTTGCATAACGCTTTGCATTATTCATAACTGGTACTTAGGCCAGTGCTTTGCATCAAACTTAAATCCGTTGTGCGAACTTGGAGTTAATGCATCAGCAAGAACCTGTTTATCATTCATAGCATTAGTCATTGATTGTCAGGGGTGGAGTCACTTTCTCGTGAGGCTAGCAGTACTAACAAACAGCATTTGTGAGTAATTAGTCCCTGCTGTGTACTGCTGATAAAGTAAATAAATTCTCGTCCTTAAAGAATCGGCGAAGTAAGCCGGCATAAAGTAATCATTGCTTGATTTTCACAAGTCAGTTCATTGTCTCTATTTTCAAGCAAAACACATAACCTTTATCCAATTTACAAATTCTTAAAAACTCCATAACAGGTGGTAGGTAGTGATGGTAGTTGGTGGTGGTCGTAATGATGGCTGTTGGTAGAGGTGGTAATGACGGTTGTTGTAGCCTAACGGTGGTTGTGGTAGTAGTTGGTGGTAGTTGTAATGATGGCTGTTGGTAGAGGTGGTAATGATGGTGGTGGTAGCCTAACAGTGGTTGTGGTAGTAGGTGGTGGTAGTTGTGATGATGATTGTTGGTTGTGGTTGTAATGGTGATAGTTGGTGGTGGTAATTATGATGGTTACAGTTCTGGCTGAGACAGTTATAGCGTAATTGTCGTGGAATTATGTGATAGTGGCAGAAACTGTGATTTATTGGTGAAGGTTATGATGTGATGGTGTAGATTGTGGTTCCAGTTGGGTAATTTGAGCAACACCCCTATACAGGGTAGTAATTGGGCGTTGTTGTGTTCAAGAATGTAGGACACAAGCAGGGAAAGTTTGTTGCACACCTAACTTCTCCTTCGCGATTTGTTATGAACCAGGTTGGGTATGGTCAGTGTGTGTGTGTGTGTGTGTGTGTGTGTGTGTGTGTGTGTGTGATGGTTGAAAAGTGCGGTCACTTTGCAGTAGGCTCCCATTTTCTCCAATCTGTGGCCGACCTGTTAGGATTTTGTAGACCTTGGCTACGTCAATAATGTCATTCCTTCACGCACACGAGACTCTCTGCCCAACTCTCGTCTTCCCCACCCGTCTCCCCCACCATTACCCTGACTCCATTCAACCTTACTCGCGATGGTGAATGAAAATTTGTCTCAATGTTTATGCTATATTGTACGTAACTAACGTACCACATGCTGAAATTAGATACAAACTAAAGTAATAAATGTTACCAGTATTTGACTAAAGTTAAATGGAATCGTCTGAATCTTAGCAATATTTACCACAAGGATGACAAGTCATGGTGCACTAGCCGTTATTGAAACTATATTGACACATCCTCCCATTCTTCACAGTCATAAAGGAAGTCATAAAGGAAATCAGCCAGAACGTCCCAGAACTAGAACTTGACTCTCCCGAAATTGTTCCACTTACGGTGCAGACAAGTTGCATAAAGTTCATCCTAGACAGTTTACCAACCAACAAAGCTCCAGGCCTTGATGGAATTCCTCCAATTGTTTTGAAAAAGTGTTCCTCAGAACTTGCCTCTGTTCTACAGTAGCTAAATTATTCAGACTATGCATACGGACTTCTTCATTCCCTAACTCATAGAAGGAAGCCAATATCTAGCAAATTCCAAAGAAAGGAAGTTCCTCTTACCCCTCTGATTACAGACCAATAGCTGTCACATCTTCTCTTGGTAAGGTATTTGAAATTATTTATTAAGCACATAACTGAACATCGTGAATCCAACAACTTAATTAGTGATAGACAATATGGTTTTCACCACAAAAGATCAACCATTTATCAACTCGGTAATTGATTATATCGTAGTCGTAGCCGAGCTGTAGTAGTGATTTATAGTAATTTGTAGGAGATAAACTTAGTTTACTTGTAGTCGATGACACCAAATAATGAAGAACCAGTATTTTGTAGTGAAGTATATCGTAATTGTAACCGAGCTGTAGTTTGTCGTCGATGACAGGAGAAGATAAAGATGAGTCTGGGGTTGATTGTAGCCTCTTTTCTTCAATAGGAAAAGCTCTAGATTAACACTGAGTATACAACACGAGAGCGTTTTATGCCTGCTAACTTCTTGCAGCCAACCGTGCATTTCTCTAGACCCCCCTTCTCGCTCTCTCTCCTCCAGCCTCCTAGCTCCTTCTGTCTTCTTCTGTTTCCTTTTGTATATGAGACGTTGTGTGACGTGGGCTATACGATTGTCGAACCTGCTAGAAGTCTGTGTGTGTGTGTGTGTGTGTGTGTGTGTGTGTGTGTGTGTGTGTGTGTGTGTGTGTGTGTGGTAGCTTTCCTATCAGGCGTCAAGAGGTGCAGACTGGCATTCCTCAGAGGGAATGTGCAAACGCTATTTCCTGCAGGCCCTAGCCATGACTTTGACTTTACTTCTAGAGTACCTACTGTATGTATGCTAGCAGCTATTATGTATTGTATTAAGATATGGTAGAGTCCTGACATCACTTGGTCATGCCCTGCTGGCGAACCTACGACAGCATGTAGCAATTAGTTCTAATTTATTAATACATAGCGTTCATAATAATATTGTAGAGATATGATATTCATGACAATATTGTACAGACATAATAATACTGTAGAAACATAACACGTTGTAGTAATACATTGTGTGTATGATGGAGTAAACACATTGTAGTAAAAACTGAACACATATTATTGCATAACATATTGTAGTACATAAATTGTAGCTTGAATATTGCTCACCCATGTGGAGTGGGTTTGGAGAGGTTGCATTAAAACAACTAGATAAAATTCAGAACAAAGCTGTTAGAATTATTAATAACCCTGCTATTACTAATAAACTACCTCCCCTACAAGTAAGAAGGAATGTTGCCTCCCTTGCGTAATTTTACAGATATTTCTATAGCAAATGCTCAGACGAAGTTGCGTCCATTGTGCCACCTCTTCATGCCTTCCATCGTGCTACACGGGCAGCTGGCAGCGCTCATGACTGGAATGTCACTCAGCAATACTGCAGAGCTTCTACTTATCACAATTCTTTCATTCCCCGAACTGCATCTCTCTGGAACTCTCTTCCCCAGAGTTGTTTCCCTCCAGACTTCAACCTACTGCTGTTCATGTCTAACTGTTACAGATATTTTATGAACAGAGGACACCAGTAATCTGGTGCATATATTTTTTTTTATTCATTTGTTTTTCCTTCCTGTTAAAAAAACACACACACACACAAAAAAAACATTGTTCCTCAAATGTGTATGTACAGGAGACATACGTCTTTATTTATGCAATGAGAATACTGCTATGGGTTTCAGAGGCAATGGAACACTGTTTTTCGGCAATAACTTATCAAAGCATTGGATTATGATGATATTTTACCAGGGTATGTTTCAGACCCCGACCTAACTGGTGTCAGTATGGATTATTACCAAATGTGGAGACTTAAGGCACTTATAAGGGTAAAATAAGCATGCGAGATGACAGAATGAGCCATCGCTTACGCAAGGCTAGTGTGATGTATAGTTATCACATTATGTAGGCGAGGTAACCACGTCATGTGTGCAATGTAAGGCTATCATGTTATTTTATTATGACACATTTCATCGCTTACACATTTGTAATGTTGGCAATGTACTTCAATCAGGGGATATAAGGAGTTGTACACCTCAAGTGGATGGTATTTCCATATATGATGATAACATTACAATAATTCACATCCCTGTGTTAAAAATGGATAACTTCCTTTTAGGCCAATACGAAAATATCAGGCTTATTTTTCAAATATAGACAACATTTTCCGACTACCAAAGCAGACACCCACCCTTTCCAATATTTCACCCATACGATGATTAGAGAGCGGTGTCTATATGGACAATATTAAAGTGACGTCACGATATGAGTGAGGGGGCGGGGCATTTCCGCACTAGCCTCGCTCCAGCAATGGGTAAAACAGTCGCCTCGCATGCTTATTTTCCTCTTATACGTGCCTTAAGTCTCCACACTTGGTAATAAACCATACTGACGCCAGTTAGGTGAGGGTCTGAAACATACCCTGGTAAAATATCATCGTAATCCAACGCTTTGATAAAAAGTTATAGCCGAAAAACAGTTCTTCTGCCTCTGGAATGCATAGCAGGTCATTACATTACATATGGTGTTATGCCTATAGTAATGCCTAATATTACACTTAATTTGTATGATGATTCTGGTAATACAGAATTCTAGGAATATTGTAATTACATTGTATGAATGTAATTGTTACATAATTGAATTAATTAGTTGCAGTAATATTGTAATTGTTACATATTTGTATTTTAAATTAATATTGGAACTTATATGATGTATTGTATTGTGCATAATTGTAGTGTATTGTAATTGTTACATAACTTTATTTTAAATTGAAATAATATTGAAATTGTTACCTAACTGCAGAAATATTAGCATTTGTAGTTACATTATTGTAGTAACATAGTTGCAGCAATGATGTCGTCTGTAGTTACATAACCGTAGCAATTGCAGTAACATTGTAGCAACTGCAGTAATATCGTAGGTATTTGGAGTGACTGTAGTATTATCATTCAATTACATTGTATGTTACATTGTAAGTTGCAACATAATTGTGTGCACATGCATATAAGTACACAGTAGTAACACAATAGCAGCAATCGATTGTTATATGAATCAGTAATTTAAAACTCTTGCTGTAGTAATCCAGTCACGCTGTGGTCGATGATATTGATGATGTGCATTACAACTGGCTCTCAGAGAACAATAACTTTGCTCGTTGTTTCACTTACAGGAGTTTATGCTGTATTGTGGCATTTGTAGCAATAGTTGAAGTTATTTTTGTTTGTTTGTCATGCAGTCCTAATTCATTTTTGTATGTATTACTTTTCTCTAGTTTGTTTTTATCGTTTGTGTTCGTTTTTTTGGTGGTGTCCGAGGTTGCACAATTGTTGGCTAATCCCTGGGATCCTTTTTAAGGCTTAGTTATGTTGCACACTTATTACTGGAAATGATACTATGTAACCCCATATTTTTTTTATTTTATATATATATTTATATATATATATATATATATATATATATATATATATATATATATATATATATATTCACTTGTTTGTTTGTCCCTCTGGTGGACAATGAATGTGTTAGCACTGTGTGGAAATCTTTGTCATCACGATTGTGTGAAAAAAGTTGTTCATTCTTGCTAACGTCATTCGTGTTGGCCTTTTTTTTTTTTTTCCAGATTTTCCTTATAATTTAATTTGTCTGGTCCCACTAGATAGCTTTAATTAATAACTGTTTATTGCAGTTTTTTAAATCGCTCACTGGGCTACTGTGATAGTATATTTTCATTTATCACTTTTTACATGGATTGTTGATTAGTTCTGCTCTTGAAACACGTATTTTATGTATGTGCCAAATGTATACACATGGTAACAATCGTTGGCAATAAATGAATGCTATAGTAAATGAATGAATATATACAATATAAAATTGTTATTGTTGGTCCAAGTACTTAGTGACTGAGTTCTGTAGATAACTGAAGTAGGTAAATGTACGCAAATTGTAACTATAAAGCACGTTTTATATGTTTGTGCAGAATGTTTTGTCTATAACTGTGTCCGTTACTGTGCATTGTATAAATAATGTAACTATTCAACTCACTGAATTTTACCGTGGTGGGAATGGTGTTCGTGGTGGTGCAGGTGGTGACGGAGTTGTCAGACACGGGTTGATTGACGCGTTGTGGTGGTGTTCTCAGCTTCTCAGCAAACTCTTAGCACCGCACAACGTTGACTTCCCACTCTGGTAGCTGTGATGAGTAAAATAGTAACGATGAGTAAAGTTTGAGTGAGTAACGATGAGTAAGATGAGTGGTGGGTGAGGGTATTGAAAGTTGCTGCATCAAAGTTTGACCTGTTCACGCCTATATCAGCGTAGTGGCTGTGGAGATGGAGGGTGGTTGTAGAGAAGGGTGGGATCAGGTGGGGGTTGATGTGGTTGTGGGTTGTGAATTGTGTTGTTGCTTCACTAGCTCTCACTCTCTGTTTGCTTGTTCCATAGCAATCGTTGACTGTTGTAGTTCGTTGGTTCGTCGTAGAAATTGGATGATTGGTTGTAACAATATATTGTCAACCACTGCCAATAAAGTTGTGAGGCGTCATGTGGCTTGGCTTGTAGTATTGTTTGTTTTTCTATCTTGATAATGTATACTCAACAGTAGACTCGTAGACTCATAGACTCGTAGGCTTGTAGGCATGGTTCGTATGTTTGCGGCCACCATAATAATATATCAACTTTGTAACTGATTATATCGTAGTCACAGCCGAGATGTAGTGGACAGTGATTTAATTTGTAGGAGGTAAACTCACTTTACTTGTAGTCGATGACACCAAATAATGTAGAACCAGTATTTTGTAGTTAAGTATATCATAGTCGTAGCCGAGTTGTAGTTAACCGTGAGTAGATTTCAATTTGTTGTCAATGACAGATGATAAAGATGAGTATGGGGTTGATTATAGTTTATTTTCTTCGAAAGGAAAAGCTCAAGATTAACACTGAGTATATTTCACAAGAGCGTTTTATGTCTGCTAACTTCTCGCAGCCAACCGTGCATCTCTCTAGACCCCCCTTCTCCCCCTCTCTCCTCCAGCCTCCTAGCTCCTTCTGTCTTCTGTTTCCTTCTGTATAAAAGTTGTCACATGGGCAATACGATTGTCGAACCTTCTAGAAGCCTGTGTGTGTGTGTGTGTGTGTGTGTGTGTGTGTGTATCTTAGCTTTCCTATCAGGCATCACGAGGTGCAGACTGATATTTCTCAGAGGGAATGTGCAAACGATATTTCCTGCAGGCCCTAGCCATGACTTTGACTTAACCTTTAGAGTACCTAGTATGCTAGCAGCTATTATGGATTGTATTATGATAATGTGTGTAGAGTCTTGACAATATGGTTTTCACCACAAAAGACCCACCATTGACATACTCAGTCCCATGACTCATACCATCCATCAATCAACTGACCAATATGGAGAAACTCATACAGTAGCCCTTGATATTTCTAAAGCTTTCAACAGAGTGTAGCACCGTTCCCTGCCGTCCAAACTCCCTTGCTATGGACTAACGTCTTTTGTTCTCTGCTTTCCTCATATCTCAGCAACAGATAAATAAAAGTAGATAACGTATATTCCTATTTCCACTCAATTACCACCAGCGTGCTACAGGGATCAGTCCTGGCTCTGACCCTGTTCCTGGTTCATAGTAATGATCTCTTATCTGCCACCCACAATCTCATCCATTCATATGCTGATGACTCAAAACTTTACGGTTCATCCACACTCAAACACCCATTTACAAAGTCTATTATCTCTAACTCTCAACTCAGTACAGCCATCTCCATAATCAAGACTTATCTACGAAAAGTGAATGGGGACAAAACAATCTTGTCTCATTTAATGCTAGTAAAACCAAATATATACAATTTACTAATAGACAGATATTGCCAGATTCATATGTTGCCTTTAGTGCTACTAATACGAGTATTCCCATCTCCAAAAGTATTGAAATTCTCGGTGTCTCATGTAACAATGCCCTCAGCTGGACCTCTCATGTCAGATCACTTGCTAAAAGCGCCTCAAAGAAACCTTGATTGTTGTACAGAGTCCACAACTTCTTCACTGACGAGCAGTTAACTATAATTTATGAGTCAAGTGGGCTCCCAGCTTGAATATTGCTCATCCTTGTGAAATGATGTGGAGAGGTAGCACTAAAGCATCTAGACAAAAATCAGAACAAAGCTGTTGGAATTATGAATAACCCTGCTATTATAAATAAACTACTTCCCCTACAAATAAGAAAGAATGTTGCCTTCTTTGCATTATTTTATGGATATTTTTCTGGTGAATGCTCAGACAAAGTTGCATCCATTGTGCCCCCTCTCCATGTCTTCCCTCTTGCTACATGGGCATTTATTAGCACTCATGACTGGAATGTCACACAGCCATTTTGCAGAACTTCTGCCTATCAGAATTCTTTTATTACCCAAACTGCAGCTTTCTGGCTTGCTTCCCCACAGTTGTATCCCCCCAAACTTCAACCTACAGCTGTTCAAGTCCAACTGTTACAGATACTTTATGAATGAAGGACACCAGTAATCTGGTGTATGGATTTTTTTATTAATTTGTTCTTCCTTCCTCTGTTCTGTTGTTAAAAAAAAATAACAAACACGACATCACAAGCATTGCATATTCCTTTTTAATCCATTCTGCTCAGGTGTCATGTTTACTTGTCCTCCTGGGGCTGTCTGCGTGATATGTGTATGTAATCTAGTGTTTTGCGGCATTGTTTGAATATTCTTTGGGTTATTTCCACCACGTAGCCACTGGCATCCCTTCTGCATGCATCTGAGTCATGCCCCAGTCACCTGCATACCTCCGTAATGGATAGACCCACGCAAAAAGTTTTCCCTGTGTCCGAATCCTTGGCTGAGCACCTGCAGATGCCGATTTCAACACCACTGAAGTCCAAAGGCCAGAAAAGAAAAGGCCTTAGTGATAGTGCAATAGAGAGAGAACTCGAGGTGACATTATCCCCAATTGTGAGTAGAGTAAGTGACTCTTTCTCATGAAAGTGACCGCCATAATGAGTGCCAATATTTATACGTCGTGTGAGGAGCGTGGAGGACGTGACTCCACTGTGTGCCCATCATTTCCCCCTGTATGTTCTTCTGCTATTTCCGATGATGGGAATGATTCAGAGGGTACTGATGACCCTGGAGAGTGGGATCTTGGCAAGGATAAGGAAATGAAAGAGGAGGAAGGAAGTGGAGAAAGGGAGGAGGTGGAGGAGGGAAGGAGAAGGGAGGAGGAAACGAGGAGCATATAGCCTCACACCACCCCTCTCTGTTTAAGTGAGTAACGGAAGCAGAAAGTTTGTTTCATGATGAAATCAGTGCCTTATTTTTTATTGAAAGTTTCCTTGTATGTATGTTATGATGAAAAAGTACAAATCACAGGGGAAAAAAATTCTATCTATCTAGCTATCTATTGCCAGACGCCTCAATCCCGTTCGGGCTGGCCACAAACAAATCGCCTCTAAGTCGCCCTGTCCCCCACCATTTCACTGCCCTGCTCCCAACTCACGCCCCCCTCTCTCATATACCTCTCCACCCCATCCCTCCATCTCATCCTCGGACTCCACTTCCCTCTCCCCCCCTCCACCTCACTCACATACACTCCCTTTGTCAGTCTTTCACCCTCCATCCTCTCCACATAGCCAAACCACCTCAGTGTGTTCCTCATAACGCTTCCTATCACATCCATATCCACACCATAATGCTTCTTTATATCGTCATTTGTCAGCGTGTCTCTCCATGTGACTCCACAGGCTTCTCTTAAATAACTCATTTCCACTGCTCTCACTCTTGACTTGTGCCCTTCCAACAACGTCCAGGCTTCACTTCCATACGTTAGAGTTGGTGACACAGTACTGTCATATAGTAACTTTTTCACTTCCATGCTCACTTCCCTGTTTCTTATCACTACTTTCAAGGAACCAGCAACCTTTCTTCCCTGCTGTACCCTTTCAAGCACTTCACCCTCCAAACCACCATCCTTACTCATCACACTACCCAAGTACTTAAACATACTCACATTTTCCAATTTCTCACCATCCAACCTCGCTGTACATTCACTGACTTCACCTCTCTCAAAGACCATCACTTTGCTCTTCCCTACATTCACCTTTAGATTCCGTTTCTTACACACTCTTTCAAACTCATACATCAAGCCTTGCAGCTCCCTTTCGTCTTCACTCAACAACACAGTATCATCTGCAAACAACAGTACAGGGTGTTTCCAAACACTACCCTCTCTCACCAGGGCCACTCCAACATCCACTACCCTACCTTGTACCTCTTTTATTACCCCATCCATGTACAGATTGAACAACCATGGAGACATGACACATCCCTGTTTCAACCCAACCTTCAAAGAGAAAAATTCACTCAGTTCACCATCCACACGCACTGCAGCCTTAGCACCATCATACATACCCTTCACAGCATTCAACAACTTCCCATCTACTCCATATATTCTGAATACTTTCCACAATTCTTGTCTATCCACCCTGTCATATGCTTTCTCCAAATCCATGAAAGCCGCATACAACTTCTTTCGTTTCTCTAGAAACTTTTCCACTAAAGATCTAAGAATGAATATCTGATCTACACAACCTCTTCCCCTCCTAAAGCCTCCCTGTTCTTCTCCAACGTTTTCCTCTGTTATTTCCCTAACTCTGTCAATAAGTATCCTACCATACACTTTTCCTATTATACTAAGAAGACAAATGCCCCTATGATTACCACACACTTCTTTTTCCCCTTTTCCTTTGTACAAGGGAATAATTATACCTGACTTTCAATCCTCTGGAACTCTACCTTGCTCCCAGGCCAATCTGCACATCTTCCACATCCATTCTACTACTATCTCTCCCCCATGCTTCAACATTTCACCACACACTCCATCAATTCCTGGGGCTTTTCCCGATTTAACTTTCTTCATTGCTTCCACAACTTCTATCCTACTGATTTCTTCCTGTCTTCTCACCTCCCTCCTCCTCCCAGCCATTCCCCAGCCACTTATGCTCGCAATACCTCCATCCTCTATGTTAAACAATTCCTTAAAGTGTTCTCTCCATCTGCTCACTTTTTCTCCCTTCTCCACTAGTAATCTACCATTTTTATCTTTCACTCTCCTTCTAACTTCACTTCCACCCTGTCTTACTCTCTTCACTTCTTTCCAGAACATTTTCTTACAGTCCCTTCACTTTACACTCAAATTCCTTCCAAATTCCTCATCCACTCTCTTCTTACTGTCTCTTATTAATCTTTTCACCTCTCTCTTTCTTTCTACATATAACTCTCTCTTCTGCCTGTCAACTTCTTCCACTCCTCTATTTCTCATCCATTCATTTTATGCTTTCTTCTTTTGTGCCACAGCCTCTCTCACCTCTTCATTCCACCACGCTGTTCCTTGCACCCCCCACAGTCTTCTTTTCATATCACACACCACATCACATGCTGCACATATTTCTTCTGTGAATATCCTGCACACACCTTTCACGTCCCCCATCTGCTCCAATTAATATTTGCCCAATCGTTCCTCCACTTCTTTTTTATATTCTGCCTTTTTCTCATCCTCTTGTAACCTTGCCACTCTCCTTGCAAATACTCCATCTTCCCTTCCTTCCCTTCTTCTATTTCTCCATCTTATTTGGATCTTGATTCTGGCCACCTCCAAGTAGTGGTCAGAAAGTCAACTCCCCCAACCTCTATAAGGTCTTGTATCCATTACACATCTTCACATCCTTTCATCCACACACACATAATCAATCATTGCCTTCCTTTTATGGTGAAAAATTTAGCAGAGTGGAAAAAGGGAGGAGGGAGGAGGAAATTCTTGCCACCGCTCTGTCTGTTTACGTGATAACGGAAGCAGAAAGTTTTTCAAGATGAAAGCAGTGCCTTATTTTTTACTGAAAATTTTTGTGTATGTATATTTATTATGATGAAAAAGTCTAAATCACAGGGAAAAAATTCTGTTATAGTGGAAAATACAGTATTTTTGATTATGGACATTATGTATAACTGTTTGGGTCACAGTATTTTTTGGGGGGTTTATGTAGTAGTTGTAGTTGTTGTAGTAGTAGTGGTATTGTTTGTAGTAGTATTTGTAGTAGTTGTAGTAGCAGTAGTAGCTGTAATAGTGGTAGTTGTAGTAGTAGTTGTAATTGTAGTAGTGGTAGTTGTAGTATTAGTAGTAGTTGTAGTAGCGGTAGTTGTAGTAGTAGTAGTAGTAGAAATAACAGTATTATTTGTAGTAGTTGTAATACCCAGACTTCTATTCAAGCACAGCAGTGCCAGAATCAAGCGACAATGCAAGCCAAACATACATCTGTGTGTGTGTGTGTGTGTGTGTGTGTGTGTGTGTGTGTGTGTGTGTGTGTGTGTGTGTGCGCAAGGCATCTGGGTATTATTCATAAGTTAGTTTTGTACACTCCGGTATGTTGTTTTTTGTGTAATTAGAAAAAATGATTTTACTGCTCTGTGTATATTCATATGAATAATGGAAGCAGAAAGTTTGTTGCCTGATAATGTCGTTGCCTTATTTTATATTGAAAATATTTGTTTATACATGTTTGTTATGATGGAAAAATACAAATCACAGGAAAGAAAAAGGTAGTTCCGATTATGGACAGTACGTAAATAACTACCGGGACATTGTCCCTATGTAGTAGTAGTAGTAGTAGTAGTAGTTGTAGCTGTTGTAGTTGTAGTATTAGTAGTAGTGGTAGGTGTGTCAGTAGTAGTAGATAGACAGTATTATTTGTAGTAGTTGTAATACCCAGACTTCTAGTCACACAGCAGTGCCAGTATTGGGTAACAGTGCATGCCAAGCATACATCCCTGTGTGTGTGTGTGTGTGTGTGTGTGTGTGTGTGTGTGTGTGTGAGAGAGAGAGAGAGAGAGAGAGAGAGAGAGAGAGAGAGAGAGAGAGTATCTGTCTGTCTGTTTGTAACACGGGGTGATGGTGTGAGGCGAGCAGGCAGCCTGCTTCCCTCAAAGTCGTTGGTATGGTTACCGGCCTCCCAGCACCAAGTATGACCGATTATGGAATATTTTTCTAGTAAATAGAGTTTCTGGTGGATTTTGGTCTTTTGGAAACGTTATCAAAGTGTTATCATTGTGGAGGGCTAGTCTAAGCCTTAGTTGTGTCACCAAATTTCTGCCAGGCATACGGACACTGGCAAAAAAACAACAAAAATTGCCCTCATTCCCAACTCTCCCTACACGCATTCATGGACGATCTGATGCAATCAGCTGGAAGTCGAAGGATTGGTGAGTATTATGACACCTCGTTTGTTATATCTGGTTAAGTATTAACAGAGATATGAAGGTTTCAAAATAGACGATTTTCACGATTTCTCTCAGGAATGCCCGAATGTGAGAAGGGTTCACAGAAACATCCGCCAGATGGGATGAGTTAACTACTGGACGAAACGACAATCTCACAGGCATTATGAAGCAGAGTTTTGACTGAATTGATTGGCCTCTTGAGTATGAGCCGAGAATTTCAAAGACTTTAGACTGAATTATTGTATGACCCACTTCAGTGACTCTTATGATTTTTGGCATATCTGGTTTCCTGTGCCTATTTCAAGAAAGTGAGTTGAGATGATGAAAATATCACTTGTGAATTCTAGGCTGATTAACGGTGCACCGACCATCATTCATATGGCTTTTGCCTTATCCATTAACCCCTTAACCGTTGGCTTGTTTTGCTTTGACTTGCGGCTCCTGTGGGCATATTCGCGCTCCGACAGACTCTTTAAAAATATTTGCAAAAAATCAGTTTTTAGTCCTAGAATATTAAAATCACATATGCTTATAGCACATACCTTCAGCTTTCTCCTGGGGTGTTTGTTGAGCCTTCGTCGAGTACTGTAGGACTTGTGGAGACCTCTAAAGTTGGGTAATGAAGTCTCCACTTTAAACTTCCCAACAACCCGTAATATGATTACCACAGCCTGATGTTATCACTAGAAACACTATTCTATGATTCTTAAATAGTTTGGAATCCATATTCAAAAAAAAAAAAAAAAAACTGTGAAACCAATGAAAATTACAAGGGCGTACCAGCTTCCCACTTGACATCGTTCGCCGCTGGTGCTTTTTCATTTATTATTCATAAAAACACTCACAGTTTATATTTCTATTATTATATAACACTGATATATATCTACAGTCTTTATCCATAAGTTTCCTTCAGTAATAGTAGTTTATTGTCACTGTAGGCATTCAATTTATCTTTCAGCATAATAAGTAGCATTCACTTTCTCGTCCTGTACTCTAGCATTGAGAGTGAATGTCACTTTCACCTTCACTCTCATAACTCATAGTATTCACACATGCTACAGTGAAACTTTCACTTTCATTACTCTTAGTATATATACTCGTATTCTTATGATACTACTCAATTACATTTCTATTTATGTTCTCTATTTTATTTACATTTTTTACATTTCTATTTTATTTACACTGTGTTAGGCACTGTCACTTGAAGTAACTAATAAAACTATTTTCCACTGTTCACTTATATTTACATTCATTGCTTTCACTTGCTGTTTACACATTATTTACACATTATTTACAATTCCACTTGCACTGTTTTACTCACCAGAAAGATCGTCCTCACTCTCTATCATTTGTCAGCCTTTTACCTCTTTCCACACGAGGTTTAGTAGGGGGTAGAGGTCACAGGGCCCATTGCATGGGGTTAAAAAGCGGCGGAAATTAGCAGGCGCTAATCCGACGTACTTTCACCCTGAAAGACGACAGTAAACTGATACTGGTGGGCCGGGGTGGCCTACCTAGGGAGAGTGCATTACTGCCAACGTCAATCTCGTGAGAGCTGCTAATATATAGCTATGAAATGATTGGCAGGAAATCTAGACAATACATTATAAATTAGGTAGTTCCAGGTGAATGTAAATATCACATAGGCTTCTCCCTTCCCTCCTTATATATATTTTTATTACGAGAATAGATTATACGGCATATTTCAAGGGGAAATAAACAGCGAAAATTAGCGAACGAGTGCACGTGAGGTGTTATGATGTGATAATTAGCCAATTCCAGGTGTATGGCACTATCACTTACCTTATTTCTTCTTTGTATATATTATTTGGTATAAGAATAGAGCATAGGGCTTATTTCAATGGTTGAAATCAGTGGAAAATTCCAGGGAAGATTTACTTTGCATAGAATACAGTGTGATGGCCTGCAATAATTAGGTAGTTCCAGGTGAATGTAAATATCACTTAGGCTTCTCCCTTCCTTTCATATATATATTTTTATCATGAGAATAGATTATATGGCATATTTCAAGGGGAAATAAATAGCAAAAATTAGTGAACAAGTGCACGTGAGGTGTTGTCAGGTGATAATTAGCCAATTCCAGGTGTATGGCACTCTCACTTACCTTATTTCTCTTTTGTATGTATTATTTGGTATAAGAATAGGGCATAGGGCTTATTTCAATAGATGAAATCAGTGGAAAATTCCAGGGAAGATTTACTTAGCATAGCACAGCCGGGCAGGAGAGAGGAGAGGGTAATGGAGGGGAGGTAGGGAGGGGAGTCAAGAACGGGGAGGAATGGCTAAATTGTCAACAATGGATGGGAGTACATATGAGATTAGGAGTGCTGACTAGTGTTTGACATTGGCAGTACTGGTAGATGATACAAGCCACCACTTGAAAGCCCAAGCGAGTTCAAAATAACACAGAATCACAAAAGTGACGCCCCGCGGTATGATCCCTTGCTCCCAGGCATCACGAAAGTGACGCCTCGCGGTTAAGGGGTTAAAACATATGTTGGAATTAACATGGTTATACAATGTACCAGGCTAATGTACAGTACTTACTTGAGTTACTTTTTTGATCAATTTTGTTTTATGAATTTCGACCATCTTGGCATATATCCCAGTCTCCACTATTCGCGTGAGGTGATCAGAGATGATGGTGGTGTAGGGAGTGTTGCGTCGCAGGTACCACACCAAATAGCCTTTGTAGAGCTGTGAAAATTCACAATAATCACCACCTCATTGTACAAGACTCTGACATAACACATAACCCAGTATCAGCTGCACTAAGTAATGTTTTTTTGATAAACACATAGCAATATTTCAAGAGGAAATTGATTTAATGAAGTGGATTATGTATTGTAACATTACAAATTTTATGACAAAATAAAATTCTGCATTGAACGAGGTTGGGCTGGGATATTCGAAAATATTTACGATCAAATCCTTGTTGTAACTGTGGTCTGATTCTGCAGGAAGAACTGAATATATGAATAGTGTCTTCTTTCCTAGTTCTTCCATCCAAAACACATAACAACCATGACAATTTTCCTCTCATGACCAGGAACTGTTTCTGACAAAAGATGCAAGACAAGGAAAGATTCTCATGTTGTAACCATCCTGTGAAATCCACCCTGATATACGGCATCGTAAATACCTTTGAGAATCCCACCCTTGGGTATTTACCTTATCATTCATGACGTACGTGGTATGCATAACCTTCGATTTGTGCAGGATGAAAACGAGATAATCAAAGAAAACAATCAAGGCATGAGTACCAGCAAGAACCTTACTAAGCAGGAATTCATAAGGGTCCGAATCATTTACGTTTGTGTTTAAAAACACCTTATTCCCCAGGGCTGCCAGAGTGGGGTTCTTGGAGGACTTCAGGGCTTCGGCCACTGTATTTCCGTGGTCAGTCATGCAAGGTCTTAGTATGAGGTGGTAAGGAAAGAGACAAGAATGAAAGGTTAGTCACTGGTAATGAAGTAAGGAAGGATTATATATATATATATATATATATATATATATATATATATATATATATATATATGGATAGATAGATAGACAGATATTTATATATATATATATATATATATATATATATATATATATATATATATATATATATGGATGGATAGATAGACAGATATATATATATATATATATATATATATATATATATATATATATATATATATATATATATATATATATATATATACCTAGGCTGCTTCCCCCAAGGAAAGGGAGGTAGCCGAGACAGAACGACACACTCCCCATTTACTCATCCATTCAAACACATTCATTTGCATCTTAGCACCAAAGGGGCTAGATAGATAGATAGATATATTATCCGTCGTTGAGGTCCACTGCAGGACCGGCCTATCCCTACCAAAGCAGGGACGATACAGCCAATGTATCTCTATCAAGTGGCTTAGGCATCTAGTAGAGACTGTGTGTAGGGTGAGAAGTGCATGTGAGTGTAATTGTAATTTTGGAGTGGCTTTGGATGTGTGTGTAGTCTGTGAACTAAGTGTAATCGGCTCGCCTTAAGCCGACTGGGTACAAGCGTACTAGTGTGCGACACTGGTTCAACCACAGCTCTCCTTATGTCCGCCAAAATGGTCAGTGGCTTGGTGAACTCTTCCCAAATTTTTACAACTCTGGCGGGAGGCAAACCCGCATCCACCAGCATGTGAGATGCACACTCTGCCACTGTACCACAGAGGCTCCATATATCTATATCTATATCTATCTATGTATCTATCTATCCAAATACCGTATATATATATATATATATATATATATATATATATATATATATATATATATATATATATATATGGAGCCTCTGTGGTACAGTGGTAGAGTGTGAGTTTTTGTACACTAGAGAACGAGGGTACGCGCCCCACCAGGGTAATAAACTTAGGGAACGTTCTTCCGGCCAATTACTGCTTTGGCGGACATAGGGGTGCTGTGGTCTAACCAGTATCGTTTATTATACAGTATGCTTGCACCCAGTTGGCCAGCATGGGACGATTACACTAAGTTCACGGACTACACACACACACACAGCCAAGGCCACTCCAACACTACAATCACACTTACAAGCAATTCTCACTCTACACACAATCTGTACCAGACACCCTAAGCCACTTGGTAGAGGTACATAGGCTGTATCGCCCCCACTCTGGTTGGGGTAGGCCGGTCCTTTGGAGGACACTCAAATGGCTGATGAGAGGATATTTACAGTATATATATATATATATATATATATATATATATATATATATATATATATATATATATATATATATATATACTGTAAATATATGAGCTTGCCAAGACTTGCATACACCGTATCAGTATCCTTTCAGCACAAACACATTCTCCAAGGAAACGATATACATTTAAAACCACTCTCTGCTTCAGCACCAAAGCACTTTCACATCCTAATGCTTCTGGCGAGAGTGCGTAGCACAGCAGCCTACAAAGATTGTGTAGTGACAAAGACATGACAAAGTTGCACTGTGTAAGCGGCATCATAGCTGATAATTTGCTTAATTTCTGATAGGCGGAGTGTTAAAACGTGCTGAGTATTCATAATTTTATTCTGACCAATAATACATAGAATCAGAAACATTCACACAATATTCATATGCAACCACCTTTTCTGATATAGTAATCAAGAATGACTGTCAGATGATTACAAAGCAAGCTGTTCCAAACATATTATGGGGTACTGGTGAGAAAAGACTATCGTCTATGCCCGGAATACTAACCGGTTAATGGGCAATGAGAAAGAGACAGTCGTGGGGTGACAAGGAGGGAAATCCATTGTGAGACAAGTATGGAGAGAATCGAGACGGATTAATGGCCAAGTATAATAGGAAATCCAGCAAACTATTACAAAAATGTGCCCTTACAGAAGCAACCAAACATCGTACCTACATACTTGTTACATGTTACCATAGGGTCCTAAAGGCAAAGTTTGGTATTATTCTTGCCGTGTACTGTAGACTTTTATCATGTGATGATCTCAGATATCAAGTTTTAATTTTTCTCTTAGCATATAAAGGATTATCTTGCACATTTTCTTGTCTTTTTCCCTAAACACCATCCACTTACCTTTCTACCTACCACCCTACGTACCTCTCGGCCTGCCGGCCTTCCTACTTACCTGCATACCTACCTCACATGTTACTTCCTTACAAATTCTCCACCTGTCTTTCTGCCTACCCTCTTTCCTTCCTACCTACCAACCTCCCTATACACCTTACCCACGCACTTGCCTGTATATACGATACAGCGCGCCAAATGCATCGACTTCATCTTTGGAATTTTCTTTTCTCCAATGAGCAGGGGAAGTCTGACTTCAGAAATGGAAAATAAATAAATAAAGAACATACATTAAAAATCAGCCTCATCAAATTCCTTTGTGAGGTAAAATTTTTACATCACGTTCCTCTTCATCCTTTCTTTCTATCCATGATCATTTATATGTATAAAATGGATTCTGCCTAAGGTGTCAGAAGAAAAAAAAAAAAAAACATACCATACTAAAAGCTTACAATATAAACTAACCAAATGGCACAATCATTAGCTATGTTACTGAATGGGATAAAATTACCCAGTTTGCTTGATTCTCAGCAGGAAATTAATGTACTCTACGATTTAGGTATAGAAAATACTATTTAAACTACTTATCTATAGACAGACGCCATAATCCCGTAAGTGGTGGCTGTTGGTCGTGGATTTTTTTTTTTTTTTTTTTTTACGGGGAGGGGCATTAACCCTCCTCCAACCCACTTGCCGGCATATAGGGAACAAGTGTGATATGGTTATATGGTTACCACTCACAGTTGTAAATGGTTTCCTGGCTTACAGGAAACTATTACATTTTTCACTCAGTGTAAAGTCACTTGAAAAGGAAACACACACACACACACACACACACACACACACACAGCCACCACAGAGATGGATTCAGTCTAGGCGGACGTGCGACACCAGCGCTCCGTACCAAATCATCACGGCCAGTGGCACTACCTAAATAGTATCTTTGTATGAGTCAAGCTCAGTACCAGGTTAGACTAAATGATTGTTCATTATTAAAAGGAAAAAAATAATAAGTTTAAATAAGGCTTGTTCAAATAGGAAATAGAACCAAGACGAAAGAATACGCTGAGTCATCTCTGAGGTTTGTTTAAACTACAACAACACGGAGATTGTAAGTACATGTTTTGCACTTTAAGTATTGCAAAATGGATACATACTTCAGGAAAACAAATTTGGAAAAGAAAAGGGATAAAGGTAAAAAGCAAAATGATGATTTCTACCAAGAACTAGTTGAAGTAGAGACTCACAACAGACTGGTTGAACGTGTAAACAAACTAGAAATGGCTTTCAAAAATGAAATTGATGAAATAAAGAAGCAGATGCACTTGCAAAAGGAAGAAATAGAAAAACTAGGAAGGGAGGCCAATAAGAAAGACACAACCATCAGTGAACTAACAGTGGAATTGAGTACACTTAGGAAGAAAATGAGTGAAATGGCAAGTACAGTAGTCAATCACGAAAGTGTTATGGAAGAGTTCAAAAATTACACAGAGACAATTAGGCAAGTTAGCAGTCTTATTGACCAGAGCAGTGATATTGAGGAGAAGATAACACAAGTGAATGAAGCTGTGCAAAGCTACAAAAATGATGTAGAAACCACATATGCTGAAATGGTGAAAGTAAAGAAAGACTTAGAAACAAGGGTGGAGGAAAAAAGCATTAAAAAGGAGGTGAAAAGAATAATCCAAAACAATCCAAAGTTAGTCACAGATTCAGTAGAGATAAACAAATCAATAGTAATCACTGGTATAGAAGAGGAAGAAGTTAAAAACAAGATCACAAGAGACAAAAAGGAGATGGCAAATGTAATGAGCTTACTGAAAGAAGTATCAGAGGAAATCTGTAGTAAAGACATAGAGGAACACAAAAGGTTAGGGAAATACGAGAAAAGCAAGACAAGACCTCTAAAGGTGACTTTCCAGAGTGTAAACACTGTGGAAGAGATACTAAAAAATGCAAAGAATCTTAAGGAAAAATAGGAGTTCAAAAATGTATGGATAAAAAGATGCCTAACACAAGAGGAACTGGAATTACTGAAAGAGAAAAGGGAGGAAGCAAAAACAAAAAATGAGGGAAGATCAGAAGAGGAGAAGAAGAATTTTTTTTTTTTTTACAAAGTAATAGGATTGCAGGTACGAAAGTGGTACACAAACAGGATGGAAGAAAAAGGAGGAAGGTAGTAGAACCATGTCATGACAAGTATATAAACAAGATGATAAAATTGATGTACTCAAATGTGGATGGAATGGTATCTAAATTACTAGAGATGAATGATTATGTCAGAGAAAATGAACCACAAATAATATGCCTAACTGAAACAAAATTAATACCAAGGATATCAAATGACATACTAAACTTAGAGGAATACAATATATGGAGAAGAGACAGATATTCAAAAAAAGGAGGAGGAATTATAATATTAACTAAGAAAAATGTAAAAGTCAAGGAAATAAAACTAGATATACCATCACAAGTAGAACTGACTGCAGTAGAGATCGACACATCTGAAGGTAAAGTAATTGTAGCCAATTTGTACATGCCACCCAGATCAAACACATGGGAAAGAGACGAATATGAGGACCTGGCAGAGAGTACAATTCAGAGTGTAAGATCATTGCTACATAAAATGGAAGAGAAATCGGAAAGAATAATACTAACTGGGAACTTCAATACAAATATAAATTGGAATACTCTAGATATAAATAGCCAAGAAAGCTGTTGGGACCAAAAGCTCCTGGATCTCGTACAAGAGTTTTTCTTAACGCAACATGTGAGGGAAACCACCAGAAAAAGAGGACTTGATGTACCTTCAGTGCTAGATCTAATATTTACAAGGCAAGAAAATGATATTGACAGTTTAATATATCACCCTCCACTCGGCAAAAGCCATCATGCAGTACTAAATTATAATTTCAGGATAGCATATGACATAGTAAACAGCAATGATACTTACAAAAAGAGCCTAAACTATAAAAAGGGAAATTATCAAGACCTAAAGAAGTATTTCTTAGAAGTTGATTGGGAAAATGAGCTTAGAGGACAAGATTTAAATGCTGTATATAAAATTTTTTGTGAATTTTATGAAATAGGAGTCCAGAAGTACATCCCTCAGCACAAAGAAGCAGATAAAAGAAAATACAGAAATGGTTCAATACAGAATGTAAAAAATCAAAAGAAAGAAGAGATTTGTTGTGGAATAGATACAGAAGACACAATAGTGAAAGGGCATATAATAATTACAAACAGGCAAGAAACGACTATACAAGAATAAGGAGGGAAGCCCAAAAACAGTTTGAGGAGGAAATAATAAATAAAAGTAGTGATCAACCAAAGCTGTTTTACAACTATATCAGAAGCAAAACTAAAGTAAAAGATATAATACAATCCATTACGGACGAGGGAATCACTTATACACAAGAGAAAGATATTTGTGAAGCACTAAATAAGAATTTCCAATTAGTTTTTACAGAAGAAAAAATTTTGAGAGGGACTATGTGGAACACGCATGTCCACACATACTACCAGATATACAAATAGCAGAAAAAGTAATACAGGAGGAGTTAAGTAGATTAGACAGAGGAAAAGCAAGTGGTCCTGATGAAATTTCATGTTGGGTATTACGAGAATGTGCAAAGGAGTTAAGTAAACCATTATTTTTGATTTTCAAGAAATCCTTGAGTCAAGGTAAACTACCTGATATTTGGAAAAAAGCAAATATTGTCCCCTTATTCAAGAAAGGAAATAGACAAAATCCACTCAACTACCGACCAGTATCACTGACCAGTGTTGTAAGCAAGGTATTAGAAAAACTTATAAGAAAAGCTTGGGTAAATCATCTAGAAGAACACAGTATGCTAACAGAAAGACAGTTTGGTTTCAGAAAGGGAAAATCATGTGTTACTAATCTGTTGAGCTACTATGACAGAGTAACAAACACAATACAGGAAAGGGAAGGATCGGTGGACAGTATCTATTTAGATTTCAAGAAAGCTTTTGACACAGTACCACACCGAAGACTTTTATGGAAACTGTACCATCAAGGAGGAATTCGAGGCAAACTGTTTTGTTGGATGCAAGACTTTCTCATAAAAAGAGAAATGAGGACAGTACTAAGAGGAAACTACTCATCATGGAAAGAAGTGACTAGTGGAGTACCACAGGGTTCAGTGCTGGCACCAATCATGTTTTTAGTGTATATAAATGATATAAACAGTAACACTGGAAATGAGAGCTATATGAATATGTTTGCAGATGATGCAAAAATACAAAGGAGAATTACTAACACAGACTCTTGTAAAGAGCTACAAGAAGAATTAAATAAACTTCATGAATGGAGTAGTACATGGCAAATGGAATTCAATGTGGACAAGTGTCATGTAATCAAGTTTGGTAAAAGTGGAAAAAGAGCTGATTGGGATTATAAGTTAGGAAATAAAACCCTATACACATCAGAAAGAGAGAAAGACCTAGGTGTGATTGTCAATAACAGACTATCTCCGGCTGACCACATCAGCAAGAAGGTGCGGAACATGTATACACTGCTTGCAAATATGAGAATAGCATTCACATACATAAATGAAGACATGCTAAGAAGGATAATAACATCATTCATTAGACCAACCCTGGAATATGCATCAGTAGTCTGGAGTCCTCATCTCAAAAAGCATATAGACAAGATTGAAAAAGTTCAAAGGGCCGCTACAAGATGGATACCAAGCTTAAGGGACCTAAGCTACGAAGAAAGACTTAATAAACTGAATCTACCAACACTACAGGAGAGAAGGAAAAGAGGTGACATGATAATGCTATATAAATGCATATCAGGAAAGGAGAAAATAGACATAAATGATTACTTAACATATGGAGAAGCATCAGCAAGAGGACACTGCAAAAAACTGCATAAGAAGAGAGGTGATAAAGACGTAAGGAAATTCAGTTTCCCAAGCAGAGCAATTGATCAATGGAATGCACAATGGAGTGCCAAAACAATTCACAAATTTAAGGATATGTACGATAAATATGGTCTAAGACACGGGACAGTACGAGCTTGACTCATTCCTGTAAAGATACAATTAGGTAAGAACAATTAGGTAAGAACACACACACACACACACACACACACACACACACACACATTTTCTTTGCTTCACCGTGTTCCACATATCCCGTTGTATTTTTTTTTAATGTACAGTATGTGAATTTCCTAAGTATAAATTAAATTTCAGCTTAACGAAAAAAAAAAAAAAAGTGGCGCACCGAACTTATTCGCTGCAAAGGAGTTACCCCACAGGAAGACAAGTAACTTCATCATCACGTATAATACACACATCAAGTTTAATTTCTTTAGATTACTAAAATATTGTGGTTTATGAATCAGTCTTTATTATAATACACACACACACACACACATTGTCGGTATTGTTACATCCCCGTAGCACACCGCCACAGGCTCCAACAGCAATAGTTCAGTACAGGAAGGGCTCTTTCCTGTGAGTTGTTCTTCCTATGGTCAGCGTATCGGTGTACAATACACAAGATCAGCTCAGGCGTTGTAAATAAACACAGGCTTCTTAAGTTCACTGTCTTTATTATCTATATAATAACACTTAATGCTTGCCAACTTCACTGTTTTAACAAGTACCAGAGCTATACAGTCTTCACTAACTGCAGTTACACTAAATGCTTGCCAACTTCACTTCACTGTTTTCACAAGTACTGGAGATATACAAACTGCACTGCATTGACACTGAACTACACTCAAACTGAACTGAAACTAACTGAAACTGCTCTAGTCTCTTCCCCATCCTAATATAAGTTTCCTATATTCTAGGGTGATCTACTACATCCCCAAAGTTCTCATGCATTCTCAAGGGAGCAACTGTTACAACAGCTACCAACTCGGAGACATCCATAACATGCCCGAGTTTACTTACACTACATAACACTAAATTTTTTAGCATACAAACTGAGAAAAAAATTACATAATTAAACAATCATAAAGAAAAACATTATAGAGAAAAAGGGCATAATAACTAATGTATAACTTTACAAAATACCTCCGCCCACAAGTAGCAGGCAAATTGGCAGCTCTGACACGTAACTAAAAAAAAATTTAAAAAACAAAAATAATTGGGAAGTCTCCAGCACAATCTAGGTAGCAATCCAGCTCTTAACATTACCCCCTCCTTAGTCCTTTTGTCGTCTCAACAGAACTACACAGTACTTACACCTACAGGTATAATCATTAATCTTAATGAAACATCTAATTATAACCAAAATTATCCTTCAACTTATCAGGTCTTCTACTATGCTGCTTCCGACGACGTCCTTGCTCCTCCACACAGCCCACTCCACCTGGGTTGTCTTGGTCCTCTTCCTGATTCATTTCTTCCCCTCAGGAAATTGTCATCATCCTCTTGTAATTCAGCTCCGTGGTCCTCCTCAACATCCTTGGCTGCAGGTGAGCATGATTCCCCGGAGAACTCCAAGCTGTACTGTCCTGGCCCATGGTACTGCCACTGACGATTCATGTGTACTACCTTTGGGAGACTTACTGCCTCCCCGAACGATATGTTACGTCTGATAGGCGGCCCAAAACAGTCTAGGGCCTGTCCAAAAGGCTCTACAACTTTGGTGATTGTCCCCTCTTCGGCTGAGGATTGTATAACCAAACTTTGTCACCATCTTTGAAGCTCACCTCATTTGGCTTGGCACCATACTTGCATTTCATCACTTCTGAAAAGTTAAGGGTACTTGATGATGTACCTCAGATAGCATTTCCAGAAGGCGCTTTGCATAGCTGGAGGTGTCTGTAGGCAGCTCTTCACAAGGTGGTCTTCTCATTAACAAGTCAACGGGTAAACTTAACTCATGGTCCAGCATCAGTTCTGCTGGGGTGTAGCTGGTAGACTCATGGGATGCAGAACGATATGCCATCAGGTAATTTCTGGTCCCAATCTGTTCGTCCCTCTACGCAGTACTTGGCCAGTTCTTGTCCCAGGGTCCAACTGAATTTCTCCACCGTCACATCTGACTGTGGTCTTGGAGGGGTCATCCTAATCTTCCTGATCTCCAGTAACTTGCATCACTCATGGAACACAGCAGACTCGAAGTTTCTACCCTGGTCTGAATGTAGCTCTTGTGGCATCCCAAAATGACAGAAAAACTGGTCAAACAACACTTGAGCAACAGTCGCAGCCTCTTGATTGGGAATGGCATAGGCTTCTGGCTACATTGTGAAGTAGTCCATGGTGACACATATATACCAGTTTCCTCTTTCACTGAGTGGCAGAGGTCCAATAATGTCCACCACGACTCTTTCCATCGGTGCGCCCACTTAGAACAGCTGAAGAGGGGCACAACCATGTTTCTCCCTTCCCTTCTTGGCACAGTATACATCACAGGCCCGAGACCACTCTTCTACGTCCTGATGCATGCCAGTCCAGCAGAACCTCTGTCACTGCCAACTTAAAGTTTTCTTCACTCCCAGGTGTCCACTGGTGATCTGGTATTGAGACTCATCCAAGATCCCAGACTTCATATTCTTCGGAACCACCAGTTGCCAACAGGCCTACTTGCTGAGGCCATTGGGTGTCTCCCACTGATGTTCCAATAGTCCGTTGTTCAAACAAAGAAGGTCCCACTGACTCCAGTAGCTCTTAGTCACAAGGCTGAACCTGAAAACCACTTCCCAAGATGGTTGCACTGTACTCTTCTGCAGCCACTCTAGCACTGGTTGTAAATCTGCATCCTCTTCAGGTTTTCTTCAGCAAACACTGGCCCTGTCACTGCAGTATGGCAGCATTTCTTGCTAAGATTCGCATTCCTACTATATACAGTAGCTTGCCATCTGTTCCCCCATCTTCTTGCTTACTATCAATCAAGGTTTTCATGCAGTTCCTCAGTGGTATGGCTTCTCAGAAAAAACTGGCTAGTTGTTGTCTCATGTCACCAGCCTTACTAATTTACCGTTATCTTTCTTGTCATCTGCTGCCTTCTTCTTGCCGTCCTTCTCATTTCGAGAATCATAGCTGAAGTGTCCCACCTCATCACATGTGCAACACCCGTTTGCTGCAATCGTGAGTTTTCTTGCACTGTTCCATTCTTGCTCCTTCTTCCATTTATAACAATCCTCCTTCATATGGCCCGGGTTCTCACAGAACCAGCATCCTCCTCTGATCTTCTGTTCTCTCTTCCACTTGTTGCAATCCACTTTCCAATGTCCTGGCTTCTCACAATACCAGCAACTTCCTCTTATCTTCTGTTCCCTCTTCCACTTGTAGCAGCCTTCTTTCCTATATCGTGGCTTTTCACAGTGCCAACAACTTCCTTCAATTTTTTCCGCTTCTTGTACCTGCCCCTTGCTTGCCTTGAATCCTGTACTACGACCTGCCTTAAAAGAGGATGCATCGGATGTGACATAGGACTCAAATTCTAGAGCCGTGGCTAATGCTTCTGGCATGCTTCTGGGTTGAGCCTGCTTCATTTGCACTTTCAACTCTGCACTATCAAGAGCATCGATGAACTGGTCCCTCAGCAGGGTATGCCTTGTATGCCATGCTCTCAAGGTCATGAGCTAGCTGTTGTAGGGATTTGCCTCGAGCTCATACACAGGTCCGGAATCTTACTCTGTAAACCTCAGTCTGGTACATGGTCCTATATCTGCACTCCAGCACTTGTACTACAGACTGATAACTGTTCCTCTCCTCCAATGACATTTGCCCAAGAATCTCCATTGCAGCATTCTTAAGGCTAGTAGCAAGCTGCACTGCCCTCTGCCTATCATCCCAACCATACTGATCAGCAAGTAATGAATCAGCACACGATATACTTCCCAAGATATTCTACCATCAGATTCCTGAATTTTCTTTTTAATTCGGATAGCCATATTAGCCATGCACTTCACTGGTTTGGGTTATAAAAACTGGGGCATCATAATTAAGTCTCGGACTTAAAACTCCTTCATTCTGATTATTCAGCCCTGTAATACTACCTTCAGATGCTTGGGATCCGTCAACATTCACCATACACTGTCCATACTTTTTATATGTTCTCTGTACACTAATCTGAGGCTCAGCAGTGCAATATTTCTCTACAACTCAATTCTCTCACTAATTATTTTTAACTGGTCGTCTACATGCTGTCTACACTCCATCACAATTCCCTTGCTAATTGTCCTAAACTTATTGTCTACATGCTTCAGCTGGTTGTCTAGAGGCTGTCTGAACTCCATCACGTTATTGGATACCTCACACTTCTGGTGCTGTAGCTCAGCATATACTTCCTTCTCCAGCTGTTGCTGCTCTTCCTTCATTATTTATGAAAGCATCTTGCTGTCCTTGCATCCTCAGTTGTAATTCCCTCTGTTGCTCCTGTAATGCCTCTTGAAGCTGTTCATATCGTTCTTTCTGTTCTTCACCTTGTGCCACTAGCTGTTCACCCTGTGATTGCAATTAATTATTGATTCTTTCTTGAGCTCTTTTTGTTTTTCACTTTGGGCCACTAGCTGTTCACTCTGTGCTTGTAATTATTCTTTGATTTCTTTCCTGAGATCACTTTGTGCCTGTAATTGTTCTTTGAGTTCTTTCTGTCCTTTATTCTGTGCCTGTAGTCCTTCATTCTGTACATGTAGTTGTACACTTTGTACTTGTCTTTATAAATTTGTGCTCGTAATAGCTTCACGATTGCCGCCAGGGACACTTCCTCCTCCTGCCAAGCTCGGGACCTTGTCTACACACCTCCTTACTCCATGTTGAATATCAGACTCACTGCAGCACATTATGATCCCAATTCTGTCACCTCTGTTGTGTCCCTGTCCCACACTGCCATAGGCTCCAACAGCAGTAGTTCAGTATAGGAAGGGCATTGCCTAGTGAGTTGTTCTTCCTTTGGTCAGCCTTTCGTTGTACAGTACACAAGATTAGCTTAGGTGTCGTAAATAAACACTGGTTTCATAATTCACTGTCTTTATATCCCAGATAATTACACTTAATGCTTGCCAACTTTACTTCACTGGTTTAACAAGTACTGGAGCTATACAACCTTCACTAATGGCATTAACACTTAATGCCTGCCAACTACACTTCACTGTTCTCACAAGTACTGGAGCTATACAGTCTGCATTAACCCCTAAACTGCGGGGTTATTTTGATGCTCCTTGCGTGTCCTGCGGCGATATTCGCGCTCTGACAGATTTTGTAAAAATATTTGCCAAAAATCAGTCCTTAGTCCTAGAATATTATAATTACATATGCGTATGGCACATACCTTTAGCTTTCTCCTGGGATGTTTGTTGAGCCTTCGTCGAGTACTGTAGGACTTGTGAAGAATTGTGAAGTTGGGAAACGAAGTCTCCACTTTACACTTTCTGACACCCCATAATATGATTACCACAGCCTGATATTATCACTAGAAACATTAGTCTATGATTTTCAAATAGTTTGGAATCCATACTCAAAAAAGAAAAAAAACACTGTGAAAGCAATGAAAATTACGAGCACGTACCAGCTTCCCACTTGCGCTCATTCACCACTGGTATTCTGTCATTTATTATTCATAAAAACACTCACACTTTATATTTCTATTACTGTACAACACTTACATATATCTGCAGTCTTTATCCATAAGTTTCCTTCGGTAACAGTAGTTTATTGTCACTGCAGACATTCAATTTCTTTTTCAGTAAAATACGTAGCATTCACTTTCTCGTCCTGTATACTAGCGTTGAGAGCGAATCTGTCACTTTCACAACTCATAGTATTCATACATGCTAGAGTGAAACTTTCACTTTCATTACACCTAGTGTATATACTGGTATTCTTCTATTACTGCTCCTTTACATTTCTATTTTATTTACACTGTGTTATGCACTGTCACTTGCGGTGACTTATAAAACTTTTTTCCACTGTTCACTTATATGTACATTCATTGCTTTCACTTGCTGTTTACACATTATTTACACATTATTTACATTTCCACTTGCATTGTTTTAGTCACCAAAAAGATCGTAGTCACTGTCCATCATTTTCATTGATAAATTAGCCAGTTCATGTTCAACTTCAGTCACTTAGCCCTTTATCCCTTTCCATATGAGGTTTAGTAGGGGTAGAGGTCACAGGTCCCTTTGCATGGGGCTAAAAAGCTGCAGAATTGGACAGGCGCGAATCCAACGTGGTTTCACCTTGAAAGACACAGTAAACTGAATGCTGTGTTGGGCTAGGGGCAGTGAAAGGCTGCCAATGTCAGCGTGGTGTCAGCTGCTAATATATACGCTATGAAATGATTGACAGGAAATCTAGACAATGCATAATAAATTAGGTGGTTCCATGTGAATTTAAATATCACTTAGGCTTCTCCCTTCCTTTCTTATATATATTTTTATTATGAGAATAGATTAGACGGCATATTTCAAGGGGAAATAAACACTGAAAATTAGTGAACGAGTGCATGTGAGGTGTTGTCAGGTGATAATTAGCCAATTCCAGGTGTATAGCACTATCACTTACCTTATTTCTTTTTTGCATATATTATTTTGTATAAGAATAGGGCATAGGGCTTATTTCAATGGATGAAGTCAGTGGAAAATTCCAGGGAAGATTTACTTAGCGCAGCGCGGACGGGCAGGAGAGAGGAGAGCGTAATGGAGGGGAGGTAGGGAGGGGAGTCAAGAACGGGGAGAAATGGCTAAATTGTCAACAATGGATGGGAGTACAAATGAGATTAGGAGTGCAGACTAGTGTTGGACATTGACAGTACTGATAGATGATAGAAGACACCACTTGAAAGCCTGGGCGAATTCAAAATAACAAAGAATCACAAAAGTGACGCCCCATGGTATGATACATTGCTCCCAAGCGTCACGAAGGTGATGACCCACGTAATGGCAATTACACTTAACCCGCGCCGTCCCGGCGACGTGAATTAACGTCTGCACATGAAGTGCACTCATGTCCCGGCGACGTGAATTAACGCGGCAACATTGCAAGTTGCATAATTTTCACATTTTTCAAAAATCGCGCCTGATTTCTGTTTCGCCCGCCTACGCAAGCCTCACCTACTCCCCGCCAGGCAGATAATCCCCTAGACCCAGATTAACCTCACCAGACCCCTTGATCCTCCACTTACCTCTCAGCAGTCACCCAGGTCAGATATGGCGCATTGTGGGCTGTCAGAGGAGGAGATACAAGTCTCCCTGGTTACCTTTACAGGGGATAGTGATTCCCCAATGGACGATGACACCCTCGATGTCGATTATGTGCAGCCTGAGGAGGTAACCAGCAACAGTGATGAGGAGGTCCCTTCCCCAAGGAAAGTCAAATATATTACATATAGGAGGGCAGGGGACGGCCAGCCTGCACCACGTGCTGCATCTAGGCAGCAACACCTACGATCAGATGAGGACGAGGACGAGGAAGCAGTACATGGTGGCGTATTTTCCTGGCTGGAGAAGGAAAAGATATCGCCACGTGGGACTGGGACAGACGGCACATCGCGACTGTTCCACAGGTATGTTCCTTTGATGTGTTCTGTGGCACGAAGTACTGGTGTGGGGATGGTTAGGGCAGTAGAAAGTGAAAGTGTTGGGGTGGGAGAGCTCAGACAGATTCGTGAAAGCGAGAGTGGTGTGGGGGAGGCAACACGTCAACGTGGTGTTCGTGTTAGGCGTAGTGTGAGTTAGCAGAAGGTGAAAGCACTTGTCTAATATGTAAATGGGTAATATGTTATATTCGAAGTATTATAAAAGGTGAATAATTAGATTTTGAGTTGAAAAAGTAATGACGGTACCTGAAGTCACATTGTAGCGATATTGCTATGCTCATTCTTTTCGTAAAGCATGTAAATCTATAAAAGCAATTGTATAGTTACTGTAAAGTTAGTATGTAAGTTGAAAAATAGTCTAAGTTGAAAGTCATAGGACATACATTCAGTAAGTAAATAAGCGCTAGGAAGTATTCTGTTCACGGTGTAAGATGAGTGGAAAATTTCCCAGTGGCTCCTAATTTAGCCACCAATTATGGGATAAGCTGTCTCCCAGTGGACCACCATCCCACCTCACTCTCTCTCTCTCTCTATATATATATATATATAACATGTAAAGGGGTAATATGTTATATTGGAAGTATTATAAAAGGTGAATAATTAGATTTCGAGTACCTGAATTCACGTGGTTACGCTATTGCTATGCTCATTCTTTTCGTAAAGCATGTACATCTATAAAAGCAATTGTATAACATGTAAAGGGGTAATATGTTATATTGGAAGTATTATAAAAGGTGACCTGAACTCACCTGGTTACGCTATTGCTATGCTCATTCTTTTCGTAAAGCGTGTACATCTATAAAAGCAATTGTATAGTTACTGTAAACTTAGTATGTAAGTTGAAAAATAGTCTAAGTTGAAAGTCACAGAACATAGTCAGTAGGTAAATAAGCGCTAGGAAGAATTTTGTTCACGGTGTAAGAGGAGTGGGAAATTCCCCAAGGGCTCTAAATCTAGCCACCAATTATGGGATAAGCTGTCTCCCAGTGTACCACCATCCCATCTCTCTCTCTCTCTCTCTCTCTCTCTCTCTCTCTATTAGGATAAGGCTTACTGTAAATCGTGTACTACTGTGAAAGCAAATGTCTGACATGGAAAAGGCCAGAATGCAATGTGAGAAGTACTATAAAGGGGAGAAAATAAATTCAGAGGTGAAAAAATAATGACATGATTTACCTATGTAAATTAGCGCTACTTCTATGCTAATTCGTTTCATAAAGCATGTATTTCTGTAAAAGCAATTGTCTAACATGTAAATGGGTAATATGTTATGTTATAAGTAATCAAAAAGGTGAAAAAATAGAATCTGAGTTGAAAAAAGCATGAAAGACCAAGTTGTCACTTGGTAAATAAGCGCTATTCTTATGCTAATTCTTTTCGTACAGCAAGTACATCTATAAAACTAATTGTATAACATGTAAGTGGGTTATATATTATAAGTAATCTAAAAGGTGAAAAAATAGAATCTGAGTTGAAAAAACATGACAAAATGATCTCACTTGGTAAATAAGCGCTACTTTTATGCTAATTCTTGTCATAATGCCTCAAAATATGTACAAACAATTATGTAAAGTTGAAAATGGTATGATGTAATTGTGGAAGTAATATGGAACATGAAAAAATACAATAGCTGATGAAATAACGATGTTTGCTACCATCGGTGACATAATCGACCGATTTCGCTAGGGTCGCACAATGGTACATACCTTATTTCTCATTTTTTTCTGCATAAAACCCAATATACTTGTGGTATACATATTTCCAACATATGAATACATGATAATAAATGTATACCGCATCAGTTCAGAGTACCCGTGCCACCATAGAAAACGTATGGCGAAAAGACTACTCATAGAGCATGGCAGTACCTGTCAAACTTAGGTGCTCCAGGTAAGCCATTTCTGGACCCAAGGGACACCTTTCTTTGTGATTTTCCTTAGTTTCTGACCAAAAGCGAATGTTTGAGCCCCCCCCCAAAAAAAAAAATGGTCCAAAAAAGCCGGGACTGGGGGGGACCAAAGCGCAGAAAACGTCGGGATAGAGCGGGTTAATGCTTGCCAGCTTCACTTCACTGTTTTCACAAGTACTAGAGATACAAACCACACTGCACTGACACTGAATTACACTCAAACTGAACTGAAACTAACTGAAACTGTTCTAGTCTCTTCCCAGTCCTTATACAAGGTTCCTATATTCTAGAGCAATCTACTACTTCTCCAAAGTTCTCATGCATTCTCGAGGGAGCAACGGTTACAACTATTACCAACTCAGAGACATCTATAACATGCCAGAGTTTACTTACACAGCATAACAGTCTACATTATTTAAAATACAAACTGAGATAAAATTACATACTTTAACAAATAAATAAAACCATTATAGAGGAAAAAGAGCATAAAATTTAATCTATAACTTAACAAAATACCTCCTCCCACAGGTAGCAGGCAAACTGGCAACTCTGACGCATAACTTAAAAAAAAAAATCATGAGGAATTCTCCAGCACAATCTAACTACAAATCCAGCTTCATAACAGCATGTCTGATTGCCCGATTTTCATTTTTCTCCTTAAATATTAGAATTTCATTATCCCTCCCCTTTTTTTACATCTGCATGTCACATGGCATTAATATGGGAAGGATTATGTGTGTGTGTGTGTGTGTGTGTGGTACAGAGTATGGCAGAAACTAGTCCACACCCAAATCCATCAAAATTTCCACGTAGTTATGTACTGTTTGAAAATGACAAAGCTCTGTCTTTTCCTAATTCACACACACACACACACACACACACACACACACACACACACACACACAATTGTTTGAAGTAACAAACAATTATAAGAATAAAGTAAAAATAACAAACAAAAAACATATGATAATTGTTCAGTCATCCTAAGAAGTGATGGCAGAGTATCCAGAAGATTTCATTCAGCGATAATGCACATACTCTTCCTTATATCTTGCAACTGAAACCTATTATGTAAAACTGTTGGAGAAAAGAGGAAGTACAGTAAATGCCAAAGTACCAGTATATTTCAAACTTGTATTAAACAATTAGTTATGATGGTCGTATATCCTCAACAAAAGTATTTAATTTTCAGAACTATCGTTCAGGGACACTCAGGAACAATTTGCGAGTTCATATTTAGTCTAGTAACACGCAATATTTTTTTTTTTTTCTTTTGGTAACGTAAAACTGAAAAGAAATGGGATTCAATAAACATTTAAAATTAGACATTATTATTTCTCATAATTTCCGTGACAATACAAGAGAATAAAATTAGTTCATAGACTTTTATTTTATCTGTTGGTTTGTTTCCTTTAACGGCGACAGAAAGTGGGAATGCAGCGTAAGCTAGTAGGCTGTTTTTAATAATTCGATCTGCAATGACGAAAGGAGACATCTTTTAATTAAAGACATGCAGTTATTACAATGCATTTCGCCAGTTTTCCGTTAAGAAAAATCTCTGCGAGACTTAATATAAGCTTGAGGACTATCAGTAGATGGAATATGCAGAAAGAACCTCGAAAATTACCAAGAGTCAGAGCTCCTTGGAGACCGCCAACTTTGTGTCAAAGCCTAGTATCCCCAGTGGATAAACGATTGGCAAGAATAATAAAATGCATAGGTTCATAAACAAAATATCACTGAGTTCAGAACATCCAAATCAGCATTTCCAGTTAGGCAGAACATTGTGAATCATTTAATTAGAATGATATTACAGATTAAAAGATAAACCAAAAAAATGTGGTTTTGAACTGCAAGAGTTTGTAAACTCATGTTTTGGTCCAGTTTTATGCATAGTGTAAGAAACAAGAGGTAAAATCTGTTTTACTTTCTAACAACTGAATATAATTTTGCATCAGTTGGAAATATAGCAGCCAATTATCCCAGATAACATGGGGTTATTGGGCCAATAACGGCTCATTCCGGATTAGTATCGGTACCGCCGGTGTAGCGTTATGATCTGTCCCCCTGTCCGCCCCCTACGGCGCATGCGCGGGAGTTGCCAGAGGCCGCCACAAATATGCCATTTGTCCTCTGATCTCTGTAGGGGTAACATGATCGGAGCCTCTCGCCCTTTGTTTACAAACGGCAAATGGTCACTCCGGCTTGTCTTATCATTCATCTCAAAGCTTTCTCTGGTAGTTTCCGCCCTTAAATTAAATTAGGTTAGGCGGAAAGCAGTAAAAATTCGAATTTCTAAGGTATGAATGAGTTAGGTTGGATAAACATAGATATAATTAATCATCTGGGGACGAGTTATCTAATCTCTCAGGCGTGAGGATTGCCTTAGCTTTGTATCTTTACAGGAATGAGTCAAGCTCGTACTGTCCCGTGTATTAAACCATTTTTATCATACATATCCTTGAAATTATAAATAGTTTTGGCACACACTACCTCATTCGGTTGTGCATTCCACTGATCAATTGTCCTATTAGGGAAACTGAATTTCCTTACATCTTTATCAGCTCTCTTTATGCTGTAGTTTGCAATGTCCTCTTGCTGAGTCTTCACACATATGATATATATTCATTTATGTCTGTTTTCTGTTCCCCTGATATGCATTTATATAGCATAATCATGTCTCCTCCTCCTCTCCCGCAGCGTTGGTAAATTCAATCTTTCCAGTCTTTCTCAGTAACTTAAATCCCTTAAACTTGGTACCCATCTTGTAGTGGCCCGTTGTACTTTTTCAATCTTATCTGTGTTTTTTGAGATGAGGATTCCAGACTACTGTGATGCATACTTCAGAGTTGGTCTGATGAATATCTTCTTCAGCATATCTTCATTTATATATGTGAATGCTATTCTCATATTAGCAAGCAATGTACACATGTTTCGTACCTTCTCACTGATGTGATCATCAGGAGATAGTCTGTTACTGATAATTACTCCTAGGTCCTTCTCCTTTTCTGATATGTGTAGGGTTGATCTTCCTAACTTATAATACCAATCTGGTCTTTTCTTACTTTTACCAAATTTTATTACATGACACTTATCCACATTAAATTCCATTTGCCATTTATTGCTCCATTCATGAAGCAGCTCTTTGCAAGAATCTATGTTAGTAATTTTCTTTTGAATTTTTGCATCATCTGCAAACATATTTAGATAGCTTCCGTTTCCAATATTACTATCTATGCCATTTATATATACTAAAAACATAATATACTAAAAACATAAATGAGTCCTGTGAAACTCCGCTGTTCACTTCCCTCCATGATGAGTAATTTCCCCTTAATATTGTTCTCATTTCCCTTTTTCTGAGAAAATCCTGCATCCAACAGTGGAGATTGCCTTGGATACCTCCTTGATGGTACAGCTTCCACAAAAGTCTTTGGTGCGGTACTCTGTCAAATACTTTCTTAAAATCTAAATAGATACTGTCCACCCATCCTTCTCTTTTCTGTAATTTTTCTCTAACTTTGTCATAATTGCTTAGAAGATCAGTAACACATGATTTTCCCTTCCTAAAACCGAACTGCCTCTCTTTTATCATACCATGTTCTAGATGTTTTACCCAAACTTCCCTTATCAGCTTTTCTAGTATCTTACACCACTGGTCAGTGATACTGGTCTGTAGTTAAGTAGTTCTCATTGTGTTCTCATTGTGATAAATTTGACTAGTGTACAGGTATTTGTAAACCTCACAGGTGGTTAAGAGGGATGAGTAAAGGACTCATGAATGGAATGGAATGAAATGGAATGGAATTTAAAAAAAAAAAAAAAAAAAAAAGGAAAGCGAGCACCAAGCCACTCAATGACTAAGTTTCCCCCCTGGGGAAGGGGGGGGGGATAGAAACCTCCTCAGTATCCCTGTTTGTCGTAAAAACCGTCTAAAAGGGGCACTTTAATCTTCATCCTTCCTCTTTTCCCCCTCTGCTTCTTGTACTTTATCTGTCCCACCTCTCTGCCTTATATTTTCACTTTAATACCCACCCAACTCCTATTGTAGTGCCATATAGTCATTGAGTGGCTTGGTGCTAGCTTTCCTTTCTTTTCTTTTTTTTCTTTTTTTTTTTTTAATAATCCATTCCATTCAATGACTAAGTTATATGGCACTAACTTGCGTGGGTATTGAAATATATGGCAGAGAGGTGGAACAGATAAAGTACAAGAAGCAGAGGGGGAAAAGGGGAAGGATTTTTGGTCGGCTTTTATGACAAGCAGGGATACTGAGAAAGTATTCTATCCCCCCCTCCCCGAAGGGAAAGGATTCGTGAGATAACCGTGACTGGGAGCTGGCTTAGTTTCCATTGATAGTACCCCTCTGGGGAGGGGGGACAGAATACTTCCTCAGTATCCCTGCTTGTGGCAAAAGGGGCACTTTAATCTCCATCCTTCCCCTCTTCCCACTCTGCTCCTGTACTTTATCTGTCTTACCTCTCTGCCTTACATTTTCACTTTAATACCCACCAAACCCTCTTCCATTATAGTGCCATGTAGTCATTGTTTTAGCTTGGTACTGGCGCTTATTATTCACCTCCTCTTTTACTTCATGTGTCTTATCTCTCAGCCTTATATTTTCACTTTAATAACCACCCAACCCCCTTCCACCTCAGTGCCATATTTTCATTGGCTTGGTGCTAACTTTTGCTTTTTTTTTTTTTATTACTGTATTCAATGCATTTCCACTGATAGTACAGTATATAAATCTATCCTGTGCTACTGGACACGACAGGATTTATGTTACTGCACATGTGTGCAGATTTAAATAAACGATTGGTATTAAAATATGCCAATCAGTGATGTGTAGTAATGTACCCAATGTGCTGAATAACCTAACTTAGGATTTTTTTTTTAATTTCCCATAACAACTAGTATCTGAAGTGATCTCAGTAACGTAACTGATAAGGGTTTTTACTTTATCATTATCCATTGAATCAGTAGCAGTGCTGTAACAGTGTGAACAGCAAACTTCACTAAGCATACCCTACTGGAGTGCATACTGTTTTCTTAGTGTTTGGAGTTAAAAGTACTTTTCCATAAATGAAATTTAGAGGCTAATTTTTATTTCACATTGAACTTGAACAATACTGGACTAGCCTAACACTCTTATGTGAGATTCCTCAAAACTAAAGGATGATGTAAGATTTCTCAAAACAAAAGGGATTGGATTGGATAATTGGAAGAAAAAAAAAGGAAAAGGAAAAGCTAGCACCAAGCCACTTATTGACTCTATGGCAGTTATAAGGGGTTGGGTGGGTATTAAAGTGAATATATAATGCAAAGAGGAAGCTATCTAAATATGTTTGCAGATGATGCAAAAATTCAAAAGAAAATTACTAACATAGATTCTTGCAAAGAGCTGCTTCATGAATGGAGCAATAAATGGCAAATGGAATTTAATGTGGATAAGTGTCATGTAATAAAATTTGGTAAAAGTAAGAAAAGACCAGATTGGTATTATAAGTTAGGAAGATCAACCCTACACATATCAGAAAAGGAGAAGGACCTAGGAGTAATTATCAGTAACAGACTATCTCCTGATGATCACATCAGTGAGAAGGTACGAAACATGTGTACATTGCTTGCTAATATGAGAATAGCATTCACATATATAAATGAAGATATGCTGAAGAAGATATTCATCAGACCAACTCTGAAGTATGCATCACAGTAGTCTGGAATCCTCATCTCAAAAAACACAGATAAGATTGAAAAAGTACAACGGGCCACTACAAGATGGGTGCCAAGTTTAAGGGATTTAAGTTACTGAGAAAGACTGGAAAGATTGAATTTACCAACGCTGCGGGAGAGGAGGAGGAGACATGATTATGCTATATAAATGCATATCAGGGGAACAGAAAACAGACATAAATGAGTATATATCATATGTGTGAAGACTCAGCAAGAGGACATTGCAAACTACAGCATAAAGAGAGCTGATAAAGATGTAAGGAAATTCAGTTTCCCTAATAGGACAATTGATCAGTGGAATGCACAACCGAATGAGGTAGTGTGTGCCAAAACTATTTATAATTTCAAGGATATGTATGATAAAAATGGTTTAATACACGGGACAGTACGAGCTTGACTCATTCCTGTAAAGATACAAAGCTAAGGCAATCCTCACGCCTGAGAGATTAGATAACTCGTCCCCATATGATTAATTATATCTATGTTTATCCAACCTAACTCATTCATACCTTAGAAATTCGAATTTTTACTGCTTTCCGCCTAACCTAAATTAATTTAAGGTCGGAAACTACCCGAGAAAGCTTTGAGACGAATGATAAGACAAGCCGGAGTGACCATTTGCCGTTTGTAAACAAAGGGCGAGAGGCTCCGATCATGTTACCCCTACAGAGATCAGAGGACAAATGGCATATTTGTGGCGGCCTCTGGCAACTCCCGCGCATGCGCCGTAGGGGGCGGACAGGGGGACAGATCATAACGCTACACCGGCTTGCAGCAAATCGCATGTGACCTGCATTGGCTTCATACACAAAATACTCTTCCATTCCAGTTCTGGGAAACCAGAAATGAAATGGAATATTGTTGCCAATGCTAGCATATACCTGAATTGGGTCTATATAATCAAACCCTTATCAAGCCATTTCCAGCTGTTTGTTTAATGTTTGCCTAGATATAAATTTTGAAATTTTTAAGTTAGTTTAATTTTAGGTAACACTGAAACAAAAAATGGTTAGTCGATCGATGATCTTAAATATTCTATTTTTACATGAAATTGAGAAAATTATGCATTGTAATATAACTATTCTGAATAACAGATGGTTATTATTATTATTATTATTATTATTATCCGAAACAGTGAATTTGCACTGGATTTTCCTCTTATTTTTCCGACTTTTCTTCCACCGTCTGCAGTACCACTGATGTCTATCTTCCCAGTATTTGCAGGGCAAATTACACTCTTTACACTAAATTTGGCTTGGCAAAACTCGGTGTTTTCTTAGTAGGTCAATAGATGCTACGTTATTACTGTAGTAAAATAAATACTGATTTTGTGTAGTTTGTACTTCTTTCCCCCTTCCTGTGCTAAACCTGATTTTTTTTTTTCATTATTATTTCAAACTATTTGTCTCCTATACAGGTCTGGCAGTCTGCCCAGTAGAATTATGTGTGCAATATATACCAGACATGCTTTAACAAAGAATTAAAAATTATAAACTGCAGATGTTTGAGAGCCGCAAGACGTAGACTTATCACAACCTTTTTCCAAGTTCCAAAACAACCTTTAAATCACCTTGTGTTGTGCTGAATATCACTATTCAATAAAGACATGAATGATGTTCAGCTCAGTTCAAGGTAATTCAAAGGTGGTCTCTCAACTTGTAAAAAGAGAAGATAACCAGATATGCAGTTTTGTCCTTAATGGTCTGATACATAACCAATGCTGGCAAACCGATGGTTCTGTAATGGTTATGAGTAGGTCTGATACAGCAGTACATATTTACATGAATCGAAACGTACCCAGCAAACACCGAAATGACGGGCCGGCACTGGCATATAATGGAACTAAGGAAAAACGGCAACCATGCACTGGACCGATTCCTGGCCATAATATTCTGTTTATATCGGGCCATTTGATGTAAAACTTGTATTGGGCCGATATATATATATTTTTCTTCCGACACTGGGCTGAAACGGCAATCATACACTGAACCGATTCCTAGCGGTAATGGTTTTATACATACACACAGTATATATATATATATATATATATATATATATATATATATATATATATATATATATATATATATATGTATATATATATATATATATATATATATATATATATATATATATATATATATATATATATATAATGGTCCTATTGGTGTAAAACATGTATTGGACGGATAGGCTATATACATATAACTTTTTCGAAAACTGGGTCAAGAATGATAACAAAATGTTTGTCCAATCTATCCATTGCTTATCACGCCAATCAAGCAGCTAACAACTGAATGATATAATTATACATCATCCATCACAGATCATTTTCATGTATTGGATAACTGAGATATATTTTATATACTATAGAAATTTCGACAGAGACGGGAGTTTTCCACAGGCAACTGTCTTGTTATAAAACAAAAGTTTTATTGTTGGTAATGTTTTTGTGGAACTGAACTTTCTTTTTCAGCATACTTGATCGTAATTGATAATATTAATATTAAAGGGGCATTGGTATACACTCAAAATATATACAACTGGATCTATAAAATGGCCAGAGTTGCACAGTTGGCCTTAAAAGTTATCTGTGGCTCAATGGTAAGATGCACATATATGATGTGTTGGAGATCCAGGTTCGAGTCCCATACCAGGCAGTTAAGATAATTTGTTTCATTTCAGACATTCCATCACTTAGCAGCAATTCGGGACACACGGAGATACTGAACTGGCAACATAGTGTTTATTCATAGATGTAACTTTTGTAAGAAAGACTCCACTCAGTAAATCAGCTGTCAGGTGTTGTGGACTGTACGGCAGGCATTCAGAGGACAAAGGTCCGAATCCTGATTTATTTTTTTTTCAGGAAGCATTTAAGGATAAAAGTTTACAATGTTATTCTCTCAGGAAGGAAAAGTACATTTCAAGATCCGTTAATTTTGAGCTATCTAGACACACTTGTAAATTGGCCCGATTACTTACATCCGATTCAGATTTTATCACTGGCTTCCGATACACACATGATGTTGGGCCAGAACAAAACCGTATCTGGATCTGTGTGCAAACGGTTGTCGGCACTTGCACTGGGACGATTCAGGTCATCTGGTTTGCCTGTAGCCTACCATTCCGACACCACGTGCCATCACAACCCAGCATCAGTACGGTTCTGATCCAACACAATCATGTTTGCTGGATATATTGATTAAAATTATAAGTGAGGGGAAGATAAGGAATAAAAGGCAGAAACGTGTAGCTGCTACCTCGGGAAGGGTATCCTAAGAAAAATTTCATTGATTTGGAATCTTTATTGTTGCTGTATGACCACCAAAACAACTGTAAATACAGTAGTGTATTGCAGTCACCATAAAATCCTTTAACTGGTCTTCGAAACCAGGGCATCTGTATTTGAAAACCTGGGAAGCAAATACATCAGGAACACAGGGTTATGCAGCGCGCTGTGCGGAATAATATTTTAGACATTCATTCAAATCAAGAAACGTATATGAATATTAACCTCTAATATATCGTTGTGTCATGTTACTCATTTTACAAAATTGTGTGATATGCTATATTTTTTATGTGATATGATGTGAAGAAAGCACAGAATTTTTACTTAATATTCATTAAATTTTCATTGGACGTATGGCAGTGCGGTGTGACCGAAGCAATCTGAAACTTTGCCATAACTTCTTAGGTGACTGTACGCCTCCATGTTTTGGTTCTTACATGACAACTCGAGATGCCATCGTGATGGGTGGACGTGTGTTTCAATACATTCCTTCATCCCATTTCTCTACTGCCTTTATATGCTATATTGTATTGTGAGTTATGATTCATCATTTATGGATTATTATTATCGAGATAGCGTACAAATTGATTTGATTACTGAACTGCGGAAATCTTAGAAGATACGTATCAACTGATGAAACAAGAATGCCATGAGAGAGCCAACCTGATTTTAGTACTTTTGCTGTGAAAATTATTGCATAAAAGTTTTCATTACTGTATTAACATTAGGGTCATTTTTTTTAGCATATTGTTTTAAAATGGCACGTATATAATACGAAGTAATCCACGTTGATAGTGCTCTTTACAAATTTTGGTCTACTGAATGATAGACTGCTGTGGAAAAATGTACATGTAATAGGAACCCCCACAAACTGGAAAAAGATGCCACCGCTCGCCAGATAACGTAAAGTGCACAAGTGGGGTCAACTTGAATTACCTTCTGTTATCCGGGACCAACTGCCCAGCCCCGGGCCCCTACGCTTCTCATGGGGCAGTGTAGGATTGGATGATGGATGGATGGGTGGATATACAATTTTTGTGTTACTTTACTGAAAATAGGATATTTATTGATTTATTTTCATATAATACTGGAGAAAAAATTTTCAAAATATAATAGAAACGGAAGAGTGCGTCCATATCGGTTTAGGGACAGCCTACATGCGAGTATTATATTGCCTGTGCATTGATCACTGTCATGTTTTGGGGTGGTGAATGTACAGTTGCGGACATATCAAACAGAAACACCCCGTCCACCAGCGAGGTGCTGTAATGCTCTCCGCATCTGGTAACACTGACAGGTATGGAAGTTCACCAGGTTTCATTCGGTCGCTAGGACGAACCGAACGCCGTGATCATTGCCTCTGTCCATAGTTATCGGTGGTAATATAATATATAAGCAATATTCCGCCAGAAAATATACAGATAATAGCATGTCATGATTATAAGTTTCTTAAAAATGTCACACAATACACCCTCTACATAATAGCTGTTATTATGAATGACATGGCTTTCATGAGTGGTTTAGTTTCGTGTCATGAACCGTGCAACTGTTAACAGTTCATCATATGTCATAGTTATCAGCCTCCAACAGCTATCAATGGACAGAGAATTATCGTAATGTCCATCCTCCCTACCGTGAACGTGACATTGGTAGGCCTCTGAAATCGAAGCAAGTTCACCACATACAGGAGGTTGCGCCACAGGAGGCAGCGGGGAGGAAGTGGGAAACCTGGGAGACAGGAGGAGGGAGCTGGATGAAGTTGGGGGCAATAGTGGTCGAACTGGAGGCTAGAGAAGAGGGGTGATGGGGTAGGGTACAGTGGACCTTAGTAGACGACAGGAACTACAATGGGAGAGATTGATTTCATGGTGATGACTGGGCCAAATCATTGTTTCATGGAGAATGTGGAACTTTACAGTCAGACCAGGAAACGTTATGTTCACGTTGCCATGTGTTGTAATTGAACGTCATGGTTTGTAACAATTCACGACACACTGTCCACTGGGTGGCTCAGTATTCCTGTAATATGAGTATGATGACTATTTGTTAATTCGCAAATATATGATCGTTCCTACAGTTTGTCAGATGTTACAGCTGTTGTAATAGTGATTGCGAATTACTCTTGTAGCCTGTTGCTTAGTATCATCATTGATGACGACTGATATCGCATAGTAAGGATAGGCCTCTGTAGATTTTTCCTTTATCACCAATAAATATGAACGGTCTGACAGTAATGATGGTCCCTATAGTTTTCATTAATATATGTATGGCACTGATTAAAAAAAAAAAAGAAAAAAAGAGTGGATTTACTTAACCCAGGTTTATTTTACCGTTTTCGGTATGCCGTGTTTGACTGTTGATTTTGCACATTGCCTGTGGTTATTAGCGATATTTAGGTTCCTAATGAGCAACTGCCGTATGCCCCAAGCATGCCTTCACAAATCCTTGGGCTAATAATGGTGGAACAAGGTTGTAGTGTCTGCAGTTACCCAGTCTGAGCACGTGCATATTACATCAACAATGCCATTAGTTACAGAAATCGCTTGTGTTATATGTAAGCACATACTTTATCTGCAGTGTGTTTTGTTATGGTAAACAACAGAGTACCGTTCACACTGTGTGAAATTAACAGAATAGAGATAAATATGAAGACAAGTGTCCATTACCCTGTTCACGGAGAGCAACTACTGAGCCACACATCTCGGCTGTGTCCGAACATGGAGCTGTTGCCCTGGCTGAGTAACGATATGCAATCCATTAAAGAAGACAGGTAATCCACTTTCACTGATGTATAAACACGTGATCCGCTGTTCGTGGTGTTGCAGTCATTACGGCCTTCTCCCCTCCCCATCATAACCATGTCTGAGTGCACGCAGTTGTCGGGAAGAGGGAGGGACGGACAGTGAAGTGGATACTGGGCTAATGAATAAGATTGCTTATGTTACACGTCCTTCATACCACGATTTACTTTATCAATGTAGGGTTTACAGTAATCCAACATAAAAATCATGCAGTACAGCTGATAAAGCAACTCTCTACCCACCTATTAGCTCTCTCCAGTATCGCCACCTATGTTCTGGGACCCAGTCCCTCCCTCTCTAGTAAATCACGTTTTCGTTTACATCGGTGCCATACAGATGTTAACGAGAACCATAGGCACGAAACATTACTGTTAACTATTATTTATAGTGGCAAGAGAAAATTCCTCTCTCCCTCTCTTCTGCTTTCGATATCACAGTCGTCATCCATGATGTTACTAAGTAAACGCAGCAAGAATAGCTCCCAGTTGCTGTGACAACAGGTGTGACATCAGACAAACATTCTAGGGGTGTTTTATATACCACCATCTGATGAGATAGTAATCACCATACAGAAATAATGCAGGGTTTGTGTAATGTGCCACCCCGTGGGGAGTCGGTCATCCTATAGACGATATAACAAAACATTCTGGTCGACTGGTAATGTGCCAAAGTCTGCATAACGTTTAACGACCTGACCATTTGCAACCCTGTGGAACCACAACAGGGAAGTTTGCCTCCTATCAACTGTTCACAGCCCCCTGATGCACCGCACAGACTCCGTGGATCACCGTAGCGAGAGGAGGCACAACGTATGGAAACCAGAGCCTGTACTTGCCTATAATCTGAACATGAGGCAAGTTGATCAGTCAGACTCGATGATTTCAAGTGTTGACTGTGCCAGGACCACGATGAAGTGGTACAAGAAACTCTTTTTCCACTTGCTCGACATCACGGTCCTGAACGCCCACTACCTGCACGCAATGACCACCAGAGTATCCGAGACCTTTGAGGGGTTTGTGAGGGAGCTGGCACGTGAAATAATCGTCAAGCATGCCCAGGAAAGACCCCCACACCGCCCCCGCGCCCCCCGTGCTGCTCAGACTCCCCTACGTCTTGCAGGCCGCCACTACCCCAGCGCAATCCCTTCCGAACCAAACCGTCGTAAACTCCAGCGTCGCTGCCATGTATGTAGGCACTCGACAGTCAGACCATCCACGCAGAGAAAAGACACAAGATACGAGTGTGTCGAGTGCAATGTTGCGTTGTGCCTTCAGCCTTGTTTCAAGGAGTATCATAATTTCCTACACTACTGAAACTGTGTGGGAAGGCGAAATGACGCTCATGATAATGGTAAGGCCAGTCAGTAGGTGCTAAGTCAAATATAAAGTTGAAACGGGTGTTATTTTTTCAGAAAAGTAATGTATAAGTTGAGAATTAGTGTAAGTGGAAAGAATTGTTATCAAAACTACACCCACTGTGTAAATCTGGTCAGTAAATATGTGATAACAAGGAAATAAAGTGGAAACGGGTGTAATGTTAGCATGAATAAAACGTATAAGTTGAACAATAGTGTAAGTTGTAATAATTGATGTCACGAGTACACCCACATTCTGGTCAGTAAGTATGTGATAGGAATTATATACAGTGGAAGATGTTGTAATATTAGTAGTAAGGTATTTTATAAGTTGAATATTAGTGTAAGATGAAACAAATGATATCGCGATAACACTCCCTGTGTAAGTACGCGCAAATATGACGCTCAGTTCCATCATAAGTTCAGAAATGATGTAATATCAATTATATCAAGTGTTTACATGTGCAATGTTAGTGGAGAATTATTATATAAGTACAAAAATAGGTTGTAAGTTGAAATAGTTGTCATAGCGACTTCACCGTGTGTGTTATTATGCGCTATTATTACGCTATATATTTACGTAAGGCTTGAAATAATCTCAAAACAGTTCTATAAAGTTGAAGAGTGTATAATAATATTAGAAAAGTATTATGTAAGTAGAAAAAGCACAATACGAGTTGAAACAACAGTCACAGCGAGTTCACTCACTACGTAAATAAGCGCTAACATTACGCTAAATGTTATCAAAAGGCCTGTGAATACATAAAAACAATTCAATAAAATGTAAAATGGTATAATGTTATTGTAGAAGTATTATATAAGTAAAAAAAATTATATGTATCATGATTTTAGAATGTTAGCGATTCATCGTGACCAAGTTGGCCGATTTTGCTCGTTTCGCACGATGGTACAATGCTTATTTCTGCTCTATTTTTGTATAAAATCCAATATACTCTTTTATCACATGTTTTTATGTTTGTAATAAATTCATTTCTACTTACTTTCATTGGTTTCCCAGACTTATAATACCATAGAAAACGTTTGAGGCTCAGACCGCCTAGGGAGAACACGGGGCCAGGTGGGACCAAGGCATACCTGGTTAAGCTAATTAGGGACCCCGGGGACCAATTTCTTTGCCACCGACCATTGTTTCTGACCAAAAGCGAAAGTTTAAGCAAAAAAAAAAAATGGTCGAAAAATGGTCGGGATTGGGGGGTACCAGTGGTCGAAAAGTGGTCAGGACGGGGCGGGTTAACAGGAGGAGAGTGGTCCGGTGGGTATGGATGGTGAGAAGAGGACAGAGGTACCTGAAGGTCTGTTAAGTTTTACCCAAGCTTTGTGGTGAGGTGGAATGGTGATTGAGGAGGCGATAGTGGCAGGAAAAGATGGGGAGGGGTCCAGACGATGTGTAGTGGGGGGTGATGATGGAGGGGGATGAAGCGAGGTGTTGAGTGAGGTTGGGTTGGGGTCAGATGTACAGGTGGGTTGGGGCAGGTGAGTGTTCGGGGGTTGTGTGTGTCTGCGTGGTGTGTGGGGGGGGGTGTTCTTCCTTTTTCTTCTACTAGATTTTTTTTCTTGTTAATTGATGCTTGGCTGGGGCGGGCTGGACTGAAGTGGAGGCGGCGCTAATGGCAGTCAATGGTGGCGTGGAGTTTTTGGAGGAGGTCCAGCCCAAGATATCCATCATATTGATTACATGTCGAATCGAATATGATGAATGGGTGGTTGGTGGATACTCGTTGGTGAGTGTTGGTTTGAAGGGCCCGTGTTTCCCCACGGATAGGGAGGGGGCCATCCCCCGCGTCGACGAGGTTGGCTGAAGTGGGGAGAAGGGGGCCAAAGGCAGAGGTGTGGTGGGAGTAGAAGTGGGAGTAGAGGCACGATCTGGCTGCTCCCGTATCTACTGGCAATCGTGCCTTGACCCCGTTCAGCCAAATCTTGTTGTACACTGGAGGTCTGTAGCTGTGTGAGGTGGCCGCCGCCACCGTGGGGAGGTGCGGGGGAGGGCCTAAAAAATCCATCTGCTGAGGTTGGGTGTGGTCGTCGTGTTCGTCGTCGTCCGGTCCCGGGTAGAGTATTGGCGGTGCGTCATCTTCCGGGGCGTCGTCGTCTAAGGAGGAGACTTTCTTGCGCCCCTGGTGAATGTTTCTGCACCTGCTTGCCTTGAGCTGTTCTCTTATGTCATGCAGGGGGCAGGTGCGACTGCAGGCCGTGAACTCCCAAGGATTAATGGTAATCAGGTTGCCTTGTTCCTTGGGGTTGGGGCGTTTTTTCTGCGGGTAAGCCCTGGGCACCGTAGGAGTCGGCTCTGTAGGTGGCTGGTGAGGTGGCGGCTTGGTTTGGGTGGAGGGTTGTGGTTCGTCGGGAATCTTGTCACCGTGTGGAGTGGTTGTGGTATGGGATTGGCGGCGAGGAGACGTCTGACGAGTTGCAGGTCCTGGTCCATGTCCTCTGAGGGATCATAGATCGAGAAGTGCTCCCTGACTGTGCTAGGGAGAATTCTCAGCAGGGCATTAAATGTGTGTGTATCTCGGGCATTTGTAGTTGCCTTGGGATAAGCGGCGCTGACGAGGCGCCGAGCCTGGACGAATGTGTAGTCTAGGTTACTGTCGTAGGTGAGGGCGTCGAGTTGAGAGAGGGCGACAACTCTGCCTATTGATGGTGTGAAAGCCTGTCTCACGATTTGTGAGAATTGGTCCCATGTCAGTTCTGGGACGATTTTTGATGCGAAAGTGGCAATTATTTTTCCCAGGTTAGGCAATGTGACTGCAACTTTTTCTCTGTCCGAGTCGAACCCTATGTCTAGGAGGGGTTTGACCATATCTAAATATACTTCAGTGTCACATTGGTCTGGGTTGAATCTCGGCAATTGGATGTGCGGTTTGGCTGCCATTGTGCTAGTTTCCTTTTATCGTTCCTCCATGCTTTTACTCGGATCCAGAACCATCGCTTGCCACCAGTGTTATGCTGGTGTTTTTAAGGCGACTTCTCGTCCTAAAAACACTAGCAACTGAAGCGGGGTCCTCTTTCTAGACCGGAAGTAAAGCACCAACAAAGGAACAGGACATAAAAACCAGGTAGTATACTTAACACATCTATTACCTTAATGCTAACCGTTACAGTACAACACAGAGTGATATTTGAGATACAGGGGAACAGGGACACAGAGTTAACATTCAGCACCACAAAATATAGTTACACTTAGTACACACTACAATGCTCATACAGGGATATCTTGAATTATATATGTTATTGTCTAGGTGTCACTTTTAGGCAGGATATACACTGAACTGATCACAAAGGGGATAAGCAAGATTGGGAGTCTGTAGGGGAAATATTACTATAAATAAGGTAGGGTGCGGATAGCGACACTTGACACAGTCACCTGGTCACGGCGACACTCACACTCAGGCTTTTGACCGGCCCACGCACCCTAGCCTTATGCGTTCACAGAAAGTTCTTTTATTGGGGGGACTTGGATAATTACTCTAAGGTTCATTCTCTGTCCTGCTGACACTGAGTTCTTTTGGACTATTGGTAACTGCACTGTTCTTCACTTAGTCACTGTTCACTGTTCTTTTCCCCAATTTGTTCTCAACACAAGGGGAGTCACTATTTACCTGTATCTCCTGGGTAATGTTCACTCCGTGACAAGGGCGTGAGGGTAGAGCCCTAGGGGGACCCGGCCTGCGGAGGGCAAAGGAATTACCCGCAGGGGAGTCACTGCCCGGGTCACACTCGTCGGTGGGGTGCAGGGAGGCCCTCCCGTCTGGGGCCTCGACCTGAGAGGTGGCCCTCGAGTTGGGGCCTCGTTGGTGTGGTGCAGGGAGGCCCTCCTGTCTGGGGGCCTCGACCTGAGAGGTGGCCCTCGGGAATGGGGCCGAACAACTGGAGCAGTCGAGCCTGTCGTCTCTGGCTCCGTGGAGTGAGGGAGCCGGGGTCGCCTTCGTTGGGAGCCGGTGGGTCTGGCCTGGGTGTCCTGGGACTGTGGGCGCCTAGGGGGAGAGGCACCGACAGGGCTGGGCTCGGCAGCTTCTCCTTCGGGACTCGGGCAGGAACAAGGATCTCCCAGGTGTGGGAAGTAGGTCCGATATCGAGCCTTGCCACCACTCTAGTGTCACCTCCGGGGCTATATTCCCGGGTGGTGATGAAGGGCTCCCACAGGGGGAAGAGGCTGGAGAATGACTCACGTCACTCGTGTCCTCTCTGGTACGTCCTGAGGCCGGAGCCTTGGGTTGCCTCACCCTGGTATGTACGTTGGCTGTGGCCATGAGCTTACCCAGCATACAAGGAGCAACTGAAGGGCGTTGGGCCGCTCCTTCCCCGCCATGTATAGAGACCGTCGGCGCAGTGTTGCTCCCGTAGTAGGGGATAAGCCGGAGTGAGGGGCACAGAGGCCACACTTTCTCCAGTACGTACTGAGGCTATCTTCAGGGGCTTCTCTACCCTGGTACATGCCACAGCCGGAGCCGGATGCCTACCCATCTTACAGAGAGCAACTGAAGGGCGTACAGGGCCGCTCCTTCCCCGCCACGTATAGAGACCGTCGGCGCGGTGTTGCTCCCGTAGTAGGGAAAAGCTACACGTAAAATAGCAGGGGCTCTTTACCCTGGTACGTACTCTGGCCATAGCCGGGAGCTGATCTTTCCGACCAGAAGCAACTGAAGGGCGTACAGGGCCGCTTCTTCCCCGCCACGTATAGAGACCATCGGCGCGGTGTTGCTCCTGTAGGGGAGAACAGCAGGAGAGGGATGCACTGGAGCAACTCTCTCTCCAGGGTGTACTAAGACCAGAGACTTGGGTCGCCTTACCCTCATACACTTTATTAGGCCGTAGCCTTGGGCCACCTGCCCTTGGTCCTCCTGCCCTAGAGGGTGTAACAATTGCCGTCAATATGGTGTTACTTGGGACTGAAGCTAGTTCAGTCCCACCCTTTTTCTGACGACGGTTGTTCCGCCCGCAAGGTAGTTGCCTTTCCCTGGTCACCTGGTGTTGGGGCAGTTGTGGGGAACAAGGGCCCAGGACCATAGTGTCCTGGTGACCCTCTTGATCGGGGTCACTAACCCCACCATTGTGTCCTCCTGGGGTGGTGGTGCAGTGGCGGCCCGGTGGTGGGGTGGGGGGTGGTGAGGTGGGAGGTCCGGCGGCAGGCACGGCGGGCATTTTACAAACTGTGCCAAAATACAAGACTGAAATCTGTAGAAGTAGGTGAAAATGGAAAAACCAACGTCCTCCGCTGACACACTTTCACCCAACCTGTCCAAACACAGTACTCTGCAAACAGGTGAGCAGATACCCTAAGACATGTCACTTTCATGTCTCGCCAGGATAACGGCTACATCATTCATGTTCTACCAGTGAAATAGTGTAATAGGTTTTAGTTTCATTTCCTCGGGATAATCTGTCAGGATGGTTGTAGCATTTCAATTTTCTTTAGTGTTAAAGGACTGCGAGAAAATGGGATATTTTTGATTGAGGGAGGGGAGAGATTAGTTGCATTAGTTTACTGCGAATACCATAGCCACTTTACTCATATTTTCCATTTACTTAACCGCTTAAGAGACTACTTACTGCAATAAATCAGTCGTGATTGTATAATATCGGAATTAAATTTTTTGAGAATGTTACTTGCATTTTTTTTTTTTTCATTCATCAGATGAAGAGGAATTTTTGTAAGTGCAGAGGATGGCTCAAAGTCATGGACTGGATCTCTATCAGTTTGGTAAGTCATAGACAGAGAGAGAGAGAGTGAGAGAGAGAGAGAGAGAGAGAGAGAGAGAGAATCACACCAAACACTTATTTCAATAAGCAATGAGCTCAGGCCAGGTCTGTATTGTTAAGAAGTGAGATTTGCCAGTTAGGTAGCCGAGATGTTTCTCAATGTTTACCGATGTTTACAGTAGCCAGCTATGGTAAGAGTCAGAGTTGCCAGTTTGCCTGCTGTTTGTGAGCGTAGTTGATTCATAGGTTATGCATTAATTTTTGTGCACTTTTTCTTTATAATGTTTTATTTGTGATTGTTAAATTATGTAATTTAAGTCTGTATGCTAAATAATTTAAAATGTTATGTAAGGTAAGAAAACACTGGCACCGGTATGTTTTGATGTCTCCTAGTGAGTAACTGTTTTAACTGTTGTACCGTCCAGTGTGTGCTAGAAGTTTCTAGAGTAACGTAAGGCTATATAAGGCTTAGGAAGAGACTAGAACAGTTCAGCCGATTATCACTTCAGTTTGAGTGTAGTGCAGTGAAGTGTCATTGAAGTTTGTATATTTTAGGTATTTGTGAAATCAGTGAATTGTTGTTGGCAAACAGGGAAGTGTCACTGAAGTTTGTATATCATCGGTACTTGAGAAAACAGTGAAGTTTTGTCAAGCATTAAGTGTAATTGCAGTTAGTAGAGTTTGTATAGCTCCAGTGCTTGTGAGAATAGTGAAGTGAAGTTGGAAAGCATTCAGTGTAATTATCTGGAAAATAAAGACAGTGAACTTAAGAAGCCAGTGTTTATTTACAATGACTCAGTTGATCTTTGTACTTTACACCTAAAGGCTGACCATAGGAAGAACAACTCACTGGGTAGCGTCCTTCCTGTACTGAACTACTGCCATTGGAGCCTGTGTTATGGTGGGATGGGGACATAGCAGTGGTGTTAGTAGTGTGGATTATTAAGGGCTGCAGTGAGTCTAACCTTCGACATGGATGCAGAAGGTGTACATACAAGAGGCCAAGCTAGGCAAAAGGAAGCATTGCTGGTTGCAATTATGAAGCTGTTACAAGCACAACTACAGGCATAGGACGAAGGACAAAGAGCTCAAAGAACAATTACAGGCCAAGAACAAAGGACAGGAAGAACTCAAAGAACAATTACAGGCCCTGAATGAAGGGCAGAAAGAACTCAAAGAACATTACAGGCCCCAAGTGTATAATTACATGCATAGATCGAAGAACAGAAATGACAGTATGAACATCAGGAACAGGCATTACAAGAGCGACAGAGGGAGTTACAACTGAGGGTGCAAGGAGAGCTAGATGCTTTCATGGGGGAAATGAAGGAAGAACAGGAACAAGTGAATAAGGAAATGTATGATGAGCTACGGCAGCCGAAGTATGAGGTAAGCAATAATGTGATGGAGTGCAAACAGCATGTACTGTAGACTACCAGTTGAAGAAAATCAGTGAGGGAATTCTTATGCATGCAGACAGCATGTCAGATAGCCAATTGAAGCATGTAGTCAATCATGTAAAGATAATTAGTGAGAAAATTGAGGCTGTAGAGAAATATTACACTGCTGAGCCTCAGGCTAGTGTTTTTTTTTTTATGTGAGAAAGAAGGAACCAAAGGCCATGAGCCTACAGTAACAGTTCCCTCCAAGAGAAAAACAAAATACAATAGAGAGCCAAATTCAAGATCCGATCATTTTGAGATGCCTGGACACACTGCGTTTGAAAGACTAGAGATCATAGGCAGCAGGAAATACAGACAGAGGGAGACAGTTCCAGAGCTGACCTGTTGCATAAATGAAAGACTGGGAGTAATGGTTAACTCTTGCATTAGAGAGTTGGACAGAAAAGGGATGAGAGTTTGCTACCAGTCGGGTGCAGCACGCCCATTGTAGAGGTGGAGGAATGCAAGCAGACAGTTCAGAGGAGCAGTGACCATTAAAGTAGCGATAGAAAAGAGATAAAGATGCAACAGTACGGCGAAGAGACAGAGGTTGAAGGGAGTCAGTAAGAGGAGGAGAGTTAATGAGACGAAAAGCCTTTGACTCCACCCTATTGAGAAGAGCTGTATGTGGGGAGCCTCCCCACACAGGGGCGGATAAAACCCCTGTATAGAGTCAACAATTGTGCAGGGGTAAAGACAGAGCGGAGTCGGCTTAGCACACCCAATCTCTTGGAAGCAGATTTTACAAGAGATGTAATATGATCTTTCCAAGATAAGGCCCGAGTAAATGAAACCCCAAGCATGTTCAAGGATGATGCAGGATTAAGCTGAATATTATTAAACATTAGTGGGTATACCTGTGGAAGATTTTGTCGGGTTGATAGGTGTAAGAACTGAGTCTTAGATGCATTACAAACAACCATATTATTATTACCCCAGTCAGAGATACGAGCCAAGTCAGACATTAGGTGTGCCATAGCCTCATCCCTTATTTGTTGAAGTAACTGTTGAGATGGGCGTTGCGGGAACCGAATGGAAAGGTGAAGGGTGGAGTCATCAGCGTATGAGTTGATAGGGTTAGATGTACAGCTTAGAAGATCATTGATGAATAAAAGGAAGAGAGTTGGTGATAGGACAGAGCCCTGAGGAACACAACTGTTGATAGATCTAGGAGAAGAATGATGGCTGTCTACAACAGCGGCTATAGAACGACCAGAAAGGAAGCTAGCGATGAAGGCACAGATAGAAGGATAGAAACCGTAGGAGGGCAGTTTGGAAATTATAGATTTATGCCAGACTCGATCGAAAGCCTTTGAGATGTCTAGTGCAATGGCAAAACTTTCGCCAAAGTCCCGAAAGGAGGATGACCAGGAGTCTGAAAGGTGGGTGAGAAGATCGCCAGTGGAGCGTCCCTGACGGAACCCATACTGACGATTGGAAAGAAGGTTGTGATAGGAAAGATGCCTTAAAATTTTTCTATTGAGAATTGACTCGAAAACTTTTGAAATACAGGACGTTAAAGCAATTGGACGATAGTTGAAGGGTTGGGAGTGGTCACCCTTCTTTGGGACTGGCTGAATGAGAGCAAACTTCCAGCAAGAAGGAAAGGTACAAGTTGACAGACAAAGGCGAAAGAGTTTGCCTAGGCAGGGTGTAAGCACAGAAACACAGTTCTTGAGAACAACAGGAGGGTCCCCATCAGGCCCATATGCCTTGTTATTATTGAGGCCAGTGATGGCAGAAAATACATCAACTGAAGAAATTTTAATGTCAGCCATGAGGAAGTCAGAGGGGGGAAATGATGGAAGAACAGCACCAGAATCATCTAAGGTGGAATTGGAGGAGAAAGTCTGTGTGAAGAGATCTGCTTTATCAGTAGAAGCAATAGCTACAGAACCATCAGAGTAGAAAAGAGGAGGGATGGATGATAAGGTAAAGTTGTTAGAAAGATTTTTGGCAAGGTTCCAGAAGGAGCGGGAAGAATTCGAGTTGGAGAGTTGAGAGCATTTAGTATGGATGAAATTATTTTTAGTAGAGCGAAGAACAGACTTAGCACGATTCCGGGCAGAAACGTAAAGATGATGTGATTCAGGGGTGGGTTGGCTCCGGTACCTTTTGTAGGCCCTCTCCTTGTTGCGGACAGCATTAGAAGAAGCTTGATTAAACCAATGCTTTTTTGCGTTAGTCAAAGGATATGAGAAAGGAATGTATGCTTCCATGCCTGAGAGAATAACCTCCGTAATGCGCAAGGCACACTCAGATGGCTCACGGCCATGGAAGCAATAATCATTCCAGGGAAAATCGAAGAAGTACTGCCTGAGGGCCTCCCAGTCCGTGGCTCCAAAATGCCACAGACGACGTTTCCCTGGAGGGTCCACAGGCCGTGCTGGAGTGATAGGACAGGTTAAGGTAATAAGGTTGTGATTGGAGGAGACCAACGGAGAGAAAAGATTAACAGAGTAAGCAGAAGGATTAGTTGTGAGGAAGAGGTCAAGTATGTTGGAGCTCTCTCCAAGGCGGTCAGGGATACGGGTAGGGTGCTGTACAAGCTGCTCTAGGTCATTAAGGATAGAAAAGATGTAGACTTGTTCACCAGGTGGATCCGTGAAAGGAGAGGAGAGCCAAAGGTGGTGGTGAACATTGAAGTTTCCTAGAATGGAGATTTCAGAGAAAGGAGAAATGGATAGAATGTGTTCCATTGTAGAAGTAAGATAGTCGAAGAATTTTTGATAGTCAGTAGAATTAGGGGATAAGTAAACAGCACAGATATATTTAGTCAGAGAATGACAGGAAAGCCGAAGCCAGAGTGTAGAGAATTCAGAAAAATCGAGTTCAGGAACACGAGAGCAAGATAAGTCGTTGGGTATATAAACACAACAGCCGCCTTTGGCTTTGAAATGAGTATAGAGAAAGTAGGAGGATACAGAAAAGGGTTTGCTGTCAGTTGCCTCAGACAGCTGAGTCTCCGTTAGATAAAGAAGGTGAGGTTTAGAGGAGGAGAGGTGGAGCTCAACAGAGCAAAAGTTAGAGGAAAGGCCGCGAATGTTGCAGAAATGAAGAAGAAGAGAGTCAGACAGTGGTTCCAGGCACCTCGAGCCGTCATCGGGAGAGGGGCGGATGGTGGGGGCATTTATGGTCCCCACCCCCGGGGACTCCGAGGCTTGATGAAGACGCGCCATTTTTGTTGAATTTTGAATAGGAAGTGTAGTGTGTACTGTTTATGTAGTTTGGTGTAGATAGTTAGAGAAATTTGTACTGGAGAGCATGCTGGCCTACTCTCTGTGTAACTGAGACACTGAAAAAGTTCAGCAAAGGGGGATGGTCAGGAACTAGCCCTGAGGGCTGATGAAACGGGAGCTGCAGCAATCCCTGTCATCAGCTTTCCATCCACCTCTGGAGTACTGCCTTGCTCGACTGGTGCTACAGTCTACTCCTCTGAAAAACTCGACGTGGTTCAAGGTGTTAGCCTTGGGCTCAGGAGCGACTGATCCATGTCCAATTGATGTTCACATGGAACCCTTCTCCACATCGGCCTACAAGGGAGTCTCTCTCAATTAGTTGTACAGGGAGCATATGAAAAGAATGAGCAGTATATGGGGAATCTTGATGGATCCCAAGCATTTAAAGGTAACATTACATGGCTGAATAATCAGAATACAGAAGTTTTAAGTCCTGGCCTTAATTATGATGCCCCAGTTTTTAGGCTCAAAACCAGTGAAGTGTATGGCTATAATGGGGGTCCAATAAAAAAGATACCTCATGAAATTAATGGTAAAGTATCTTGAGAAGTTTACCATGCACTGTTTGAGTTACTAGCTGATCAGAATGGTTTGGATATAGGCAGAGGGCAGTGCAGCTTGCTACTAGCCTTAACCCCTAAAGTACTAATAGTATCCATTGATCCTTTTCCAGAATTTTGCTAGATGTCGAATGTGATCGACAGAGGAGCCTTTGTAAAAAAACTGCGGACACTAGGGTTCGGCTCAATGGTGACATACATTGATGTAAACCAATGAGAACTAAGTTCTGATTAGCGAGGGGGGAAGATCTGGGCCTCTACCTATGGTAGGGGGGTGATTCCCCCACTGTTCTCTTGCCACCCCAATACCTTTGTTCCCTCTCTCCCTTCCTCCCCCTCCCCCATCATACTCCATCAAGCCACCGTCGTTTCCCCCCTTTCCTCCCTCTCCCTGTCTCTCTGGGGAGGGTTATATCCCCCCTACCCACCACCCACACCCCTGTACTCCCTCTCTGCCTTTCCTCTTTCTCTTGTGGTGTCTATCTCCCACCTCTATACCCCTGTGCCACCCCTCCAGGCCCCACCCCACCCCTCCAGGCCTCTCCCCACCCCTCCAGGCCTCTCCCCACTCCACCACACCCACCCACCCCCTGTAGTATGCCATCCAATAACCTCTCCCCCCAGCGCCTAGAGTACTGTAGGTCATTGTTACTATTTATGTTGTGTGTTTTCATTCGGTACCAAGTTATTGTTTGTGCAATTGCATACACCGATGCATGAAACATAGAATGTGTTTTTTCGTGTTTTTAAAAATGAAATTCAATATTTTTTGCATGTTTTTTTTGGGGGAATTGTGTATTTGTTTGTTTGTCTTCCTCTTACAGCACTAAAATTATTTTGCATGCTTTAGCTTTTTCTTCCCCTTGAAATTCTTAGAGATACTTGATTTGACAGCTCTGAAGGGAGGGGATGGTGGAATGTGTAACACCAAGAAAAAGATTTTACATGCTTTGGCTCAGTTCCTTATTTATTTTGACTGTTACACAGCTATGAGGGAAGGGGACAGGGGGAGGCATGGTGGGGAGGGGAGAAGTGTTTGGGAGGATTGGTGTTGGGAGTGAGTGAAGAACACGGACATAATTAAGTGCATGCTTAAAAAAAATAAATAAATAAAATTAGCTGGAAAATTCTGAAGGATGGGGGTAGGGGGGGAGGGAGGAGGAAGAGAAGGGGGCGATGGGAATGGGTGAGAAAGGTAATGGGAGGGGAGGAATGAGGGTGGGATAGAGTGGGAGCGCATAGAAAACTGGAGTCGCCCCGCCTGGAAGGATAACTTATTTCAACTTTGACGGGCTATAGCTCATGAACTAGTTGCTCTAAAATGTTCTGGTTTGCGACATAAGGTGTGTAAATACAAGCTCTAAACCTTTGGCATAAAACTTTTTACTTCTATAAGAGTTGAAAAACCGGCCCATATGCAGGTTTTCAGGGAAGTTTGGTCGATTGAATTGCGCATCCTAAGGGATAAGGGTGCTGCGATGGAAATTCTGGGCCATGTGTCAGTAGAGGAGAGGAACAGTTATCAGTCCTTAGTAGAAGTACTGGAGTGCAGATCTGGTACCATGTACCAAACAAAGGTTTACAGAGCAAGATTCCAGAGCCTTGTATTAGCTCGAGGCGAATCCCTACAGCAGCTTGCTCATGACCTGGAGAGTATGGCATACAAGGCTTACCATGGAGCAGCACCTAGCCTATTAGCTATTCTTCTGAGGGACCAGTTCATCGATGCTCTTGATAGTGTTGAGTTGAAAGTGAAAGTGAAGTAGGCACAACCTACAAGCATGCAACAAACATTAGCCAGGGCTCTAAAATTCAAGTCCTCCCTGTGGCGGTGGGGGTGGGGGGACACAATCTGGCCACATTATGGGGTGGTACTGCTACTCTGCAGCCAGGTTGTGTTAGGAAGAATACTGTTACTGTATTCCCTGCATGTCGTAAAAGGCGACTAAAAGGGGCGAGGTTAGGGGACTAGGGACCCCCTCCTCTATTTTTTTTTTTACTTCCTAAAAAGAGATAGACCAGAGACGGGGATGGGGGACTGAGTTATCCCCATACCCTGAAGATTGGGTATATGAATATGCGTGGATGTAGTACGACTGAGGCTAAACGGAAGGAGATTGGGAGAATGTTTCTGAGAAGAAAGTTGGATGTGTTAGCTTTGATTGGAACGAAGATGAAAGGGAAGGGTGAGTCTATGTTTGGAAGTGTGAATGGAAGGTTGTCAGGTGTTGATAAAGGAAGGGCAAGAGAAGGTGTGGCCTTGTTAGTGAGTCCGGAAGTACAACAGTGTGTGATTGAATGGAAGGAGGTGTCATCGAGACTGATGTGGGTGAAAGTGAAATTTGAAAGTGAGTTGTGGGCATTAGTGAGTGCATATGGACCTGGTAGTGAAAGGGACAAAGAAGAGAGGGAGTCTTTCTGGAATGATGTTGATGAGTGACTGCAGAGTTTTGGAGCGAATGTGAATGTGGTAATATTGGGAGATCTGAATGCTAGAGGGGAAATGTAGCAGTTGAAGGTGTCGTTGGTATGCATGGTGTGCCTGGAAGAAATGAAAATGGGGAACGAATGATAGGGATGTGCGTTGAGCGAGAGATGGTGATTGGAAATACCCTGTTTGAGAGGAAAAGATATTTATAAGTGTACATGGGTGAGACAGGAGGGTGAAAAGGTTGTTGATAGAGCATTGATGGACTATGTAGTTGTGTCTAGGAATGTAATAGGAAGATTGTTGGATGTGAGAGTTCTAAGAGGGGAGGGTGGAGGTATGTCTGACCACTACCTGGTGGAGGGAAAGTTAAGAGTAGGTAAGAGATGGGTGAGAGCTAGGAGAATTAGGTGTGGCAAGGAGGTTTTGAAAGTGAGTTGGATAAAAGAGAGAAAATGATAGAGTATCAGAAGAAATTGAAAGATGAGTGGAATGCAGTGAAAGATCAGTAAAATGGCAGTGTGGAGGAGGAATGGCAGTTGTTAAGAGTGCTGTGGTGGGGCATGTGGAAGAGGTGCATTGTTTGAGACAAGTGGGTGGTGGTGTAAGAAAAGGAAGTGAATAGTGGTGCGAGAAAGTAAGTATGGCTGTGGCTGAGAAGAGACGTGCATATGAGGTGTGGCTGCAGAGGAAGGATGAGGTGTCATATGAGAGGTATAAGGAAAAGAAAAATAAGGCGAGAAGGGCTGTGCATGATGCTAAAGTGGCAGCAGATGAGAGGTGGGGTAGGCGGTTGACTGAGAATTTTCAACAGAATAAGAAAATGTTATGGAAGGAGGTGAAAAGGGTGCGAAAGGGAGAGTCTGGGAAGGAAGAGCAAGTAAAAGCAGAGGATGGAAGGATGTTAATTGAGATGGATGAAGTAAGGAAGAGATGGGCAGAGTATTTTGAAAGATTGTTAAATGTAGAGGAGGAAAGGGAGGCTGAGGTTGTGGCAGATGGAAGGGTGCAAGAAATAAATGTGTTGGGAGAATTGAATGATTCTTTGATCACGAAGGGAGAAGTACAGGAGGCAGTAAAGGAGATGAAAACAGGGAAAGCTGCAGGTATGGAAGGGTGTGCTGTGGAATACCTGAAGGGTGGCGGAGCGAGTATTGTTGACTGGTTAGTAAGATCGTTGAATGTGTGCTTTGTCGAAGGTATGGTGCCAATTGACTGGGCAAGTGCTTGTGTGGTCCCATTGTATAAAGGCAAGGGTGATAGGTATGAATGTACTAGCTTTAGGGGTATAAGTCTGTTGAGTGTTGTAGGTAAGGTGTATGGTAGAGTGTTAATTATGAGAGTTAGAGAGGGTGCAGATTGAGTGATTGGTGATGAGCAGTGTGGCTTTATGAGAGGGAGGGGATGTGTGGACCGGGTGTTTGCTGTAAGACAAGTGTGTGAAAAGTATTTAGTGAAAGGCAAGGATGTGTTTTGGGCGTTCATGGATTTAGATAAAGCATATGATAAAATTGATAGGGAGGCTTTGTGGAGTGTTTTAAGATTGTATGGACTTGATGGTAGGTTACCAAAAGGGGTGAAAAGTTTTTATGTAGGTAGTAGAGCGTAAGTAAGAGTGGGAAATACTGTGAGTGATTGGTTTCCCGTGAGAGTGGGGCTGCAGCAGGGATGTGTTGTGTCGCCTTGGTTGTTTAATATTTATGTGGATGATGTTGTAGGGGAGGTGAATGCAAGAGTTTTAGGTGGAGGTCTGAATCTGGTGAATGTTGACGGTAGAGAGTGAAATCTGATGCAGCTGCTGTGTGCAGATGAAACTGCACAGGTGGCAGATTCAGAGGAGAGATTAAGACAGTTGGTAGAGGAGTTTGGAAGGGTGTGTGAAATGAGGAAATTGAGAGTAAATGAGAATAAGATTGAAGTGATGAAGTGTACGAGGTCAGTAGATGATAGGAGGATGAATATAGTTTTGAACGGTGAGTTACTTGAGGAGGTAGAGTGTTTTAAGTATTAAGGGTCACATGTTGCTGTGGATGGAAGAATAGATGCAGAAGTGAAGTTTAGAATGAATGAAGTAGGAAAGGTGCTGGGAGGAATGAAGAAAGTGTTTAGATGTCGCTCACTTAGAATGGATGTAAAGAGAAGGCTGTATGAGAGTGTTGTGGTACCGACTGCGTAAAATGGGGCTGAAACATGGAATATGGGTGTAGTAGAAAGGAAAAGTTTGAATGTAATGGAGATGAGGTGTCTGAGGAGTATATGTGGAGAGAATCGTATGGATCGAGTGAGAAATGATGAAGTGTGATGGAGAACTGGAGTTGTTCGGGAGATGGCTGATCGAGTTGAGCAGAGGGTGTTGCGATGGTTTGGGCATATGGAGAGAATGGATAATGAGCGATTGGTGAAAAGTTAACTAGATCTGATGTGAGAGGTGTGAGGCTGAGAGGGAGACCACGAATAGGATTGATGGACAGTGTGAAGAGAGCAATGGATGCGAGAGGGATGTCTGTTGAACAAGAAAGAGTGGCTGTGCGTGACAGAAATAAATGGAGAGAAATTATGAATGAATAAAGGATGACGCAGCCCTGAGGGGATATTCTCCCGTATTTGGTCTAATCAACTGATCAGGTCAAGTGCAGGTAAGGGGATGAGTCTATTATGATGTGGCAGGGGTAAACCAGCTCTGCTGTCGGGACCTGCTACCGATGTCACTGATTGCACTGCGCAGTTGATCCTCGTGAGGTGTGACGTGGTGAGGATCTGCCCCTTCTCCCTTTTGGGGCTAAGCTGCGAATGAATGTGTTTGAGTGGATGAGTAAATTGGGAGTGTGTCGTCCTGTCTCGGCTACATCCCTTTCCTTGGAGGAAACAGCCTAGGTATATAGAGAGATATTGACATCAGGTCCAGTACATCCACTTTTCAGGCAGGTCATAGTGCAGGATTCAAGGCAAGTTAGGGGGAGGTACGTGAAGTGGAAAAACAGTTAGGAAGTTGCTGGTACTGTGAAAAGCCAGGACACAAAAATGAGAACTGCTACAAGTGGAAGAGGGAACAGAAGACAGGAGGAGGTTGCTGGTTCCGTGGGAAGCCGGGACACAAGAAGGAGGATTGTTACAAATGGAAGAAGGCAGAAGAACAGAGCAGTGCAAGGAAATCTTCAACTGTAACAAAAGTGTGTTGGACATGTAGTGAGATGGTAAACTTCAGTTCTGAGTGTCTGGAAAAGAAAATGACGATAAGGAGAAGGCTGCAAGAGACCAGAAAGAAGCAGAAAACTAGTGGAGGCTGGTGTTAAGGGGCAACCACCAGCCGGCTTTTCCCAAGTAGCCCCACCCCCGAGAAAATGCAAGAGAACAGCAATCGACAGTGTGCGAGCAGACAACAGAATAGACGGAAAGAAGTGTTTCCTGGTGATTGATTGCGTCAAAGCAGACTTCTGTGGGGTCTGATGCGTAACATCATTTGTATCTGCCTGAGTCATCAGAAAAACTGTGTGGCGTAACTGGGCACTGCGCAGAAATGAAGGGACCCCTGCATATCCGGATTAAAGTGACAGGGCAAGAGGGTACTCTTCCAGTCTACGTGGCCGACATGGAGGATCTTTTCCATGTGGGTCTGGGCTATCTGATGTCCATGGGATGTGAGCTGGACTTCTGCTCCATGAAGCTGAATGTTTGATGAAGGTCGGTTCCCCTCACGGCAGTGAAACGTAAAGTTCTGGTTGCAAGGTAAGGGCCCTCTGCACTACAGTCATATACCCAAAATCAGAACTGTGGCTTCAGTGTAAAATGAGCAGCTCTTTTGACAGCTGTCTAGGGATGGTAGACCCTGATGTACAGTGCAAAGCAAAGGTCGGAGTGATGGTGGAGAGAACCCTGGTGGAAAGAGGTGCACATGAAGTGCTGGTTGTGGTGGCCAATGTCTCCTGTGAGGCCCAGAAGACCACGAGGGAGAAATTGAGGGACTGTGCCAGGCGGTGGACCCTGAGTGGCACCAGAGGAAGGCCTGTAAAAGAAGTGTAGTCAAAGAAGATGGGTACCTGCCAGACCACTTACAAGACCGATATTCAAGGAGTTGCCAATGCCTCGATGGTTCACAAGTGCTGAAGTTGAGGCAGCTTCTGATGAAGTTTGCTGATGTCTTCTCCACTGGAGACCTAGACCTGGGATGCACTGATCTGGTGGAGGATAGTATAGACACTGGGGATCACCACCCAATTAAGCAGCCAGCTCCAAGGATAGCGCGAGCCCAACAGCAAGAAATGGAGAAGATGATGGAGAATCTTGTAAGTTAAGAAGTGATAGAAATCCAGCAGTCCTTGGGCGTCAGCAGTGATTCTGGTAAGGAAGAAGGATGGCTCAGTAAGGTGCTCTGTAGATTATCGAGCCCTAATGATGTGACAGTGAAGGTCGCATACCCCTTGTCAAGAATTGATGACACCCTGGATGCTCTGTCAGGTGCTAAGTGGTTCTCCAACCCAGACATGATGGCAGGATATCATCAGGCCAAGATTGCAGAGAAGGACAAAGAGAAGACAGCCTTTTCATATGGGTGGGGTTTATGGCAGTTTAAAATGATGCCATTTGGCCTGTATAATGCCCCAGATACTTTTGAGCATCTCATGGACCACATACTTGAAAGCCTGCACTGGCAGACAGCTCTCATCTATCTCAGTGATATAATTGTGTTTGGATGGACTTTCGAGCAGGAATTGGAGAGGCTGTTGGAGATGTTGAACAGGATTAGTGCAGCGCACCTTAAGCTGAACCCAAAGAAGTGCTACTTGTTTCAGAAGGAAGTAAAGTACCTGGGATACATCGTAGGTGAGGGCAGCATCCATAATGACCCAGAGAAGGTGGAAGCTGTGGAAAACTGGTCAGTTCCAACTTGCGTCAAGGAACTATGGAGTTTCCTTGGCTTGTGTAGCTACTACCGGCGTTTTGTCAAGGACTTTGCAACGATAGCTGCACCTCTGCACAAGTTGTTGGGGAAGAGGCAGAAGTTTGCGTGGACAGCAGAGACTCAGAAAGTCTTCTACGAACTCAAGCATGCATTGGCAAGCTCTCCAGTATTGCCGTACCCTGATCAGAGGAAGCCATTTATCTTGGATTGTGATGATAGTGACTATTGTACTGGTGGAGTCCTGTTGCAGAAGGATGAAAAAGAGTATGTGGTGACGTATTACAGCAAGCTTAGCCCACCAGAGCAGAACTACTGTGTGACCCATAAGGAGCTCCTGGCAGTGATGATGAAGAGCCTTGATTTCTTTGATCCTTACTTGTATGGGTCCTACTTCATCATCAGGACAGACCATGCAGTACTCAAGTGGCTGAAAACACTAAAGAATCTGAAAGGACAACTGGCACACTGGCTCGGGAAGCTAGACCTGCACAATTATGAGGTGCAGCACCGTCCTGAATGGGTACATGACAATGCGGACAGCCTGAGTCGAGGGCCTTGTGATCCAGGGTACTGGCAGTGTAGAAAAAAAGATCATAGCAAGAAATGCAGCCATACTGCAGTGACAGGTCCAGCGTCAGATGAAGGAAGCCTGAAGAAGCAAATTGAGGGTGCAGATTTACAACCAGTGCTAGAGTGGCTGCAGTGGAATACAGTGCGACCCTCTTGGGAAGAAGTTTCCAAGTTAAGCTGTGTGACCAAGAGCTACTGGAGTCAGTGAGACCTTCTTCGTTTGAACAGCGGGCTACTGGAGCATCAGTGGGAGACACCCGATGGCTTCAGGAAGTATTGGCAACTGGTGGTTCCAAAGAAGATTAAGTCCGAGATCTTGGATGAGTCCCATGACCAGATCACTAGTGAGCACCTGTGAGCGAAGAAAAGTCTACACTGGCTGACACAGAAGTTCTACTGGATTGGCATGCATCAGGATGTTGAAGATTGGTGTCGGGCCTGTGATGTGTACTGTGCCAAGAAGGGACCCAAGAAACGTGTTTGGGCCCCTCTTCAGTTGTACCAAATGGGTGCATCGCTGGAAAGAGTCGTGGTGGACATTGCTGGACCTTTGCCACTCACTGAAAGAGGAAATCGGTATATATGTGTCACCATGGACTATTTCACAAGCTGGCCAGAGGCCTATGCTATCCCTGATCAAGAGGCTGCGACTGTTGCTTAGGTGCTGGTTGATCAGTTTTTCTATTGTTTTGGGATGGCACAGGAGCTACATTCAGACCAGGGTAGAAACTTCGATTCTGCTGTGTCCCGTGGTACTGCATGTTACCGAGGATCAAGAAGACCCGGACGACCCACTAAGGCCAGTCAGATGGGATGGTGGAGAAATTCAACTGGACCCTGGAACAAGAACTGGCCAAGTATTGGGTAGAGGGACAAACAGAATGGGACCAGAAATTACCTGGATTGCTGATGACATATCGGTCTGCATCTCATGAGTCTTTTTTTTTATCATTATGCTAGGAAGAAGGAACCAAAGACCAGGAGCTCACAAACTGTTCCTTCCTAGAAAAAAAGAAAAACAATACAAGAGAGCCAAATTTAGGATCCAGTCATTTCGAGATGCTTGGACACACTGCTTTTGAAAGACTGGAGATCATAGGCAGTAGGAATAACAGACAGAGACAGTTCCAGAGTTGACCTGCTGGATGCATGAAAGACTGGGAGTGACAGTTAACTCTTGCATTATAGAGTTGGATAGAAAAGGGATGAGAGTTTCTTTTTTATGTGAGCAAGAAGGAGCCAAAGGATGAGCCCGCATAACGTTCCTTCCAAGAAACAAAAACAATACAAAAGAGGCAAATTCAAGATCCATTCATTTCGAGATGCCTGGACACACTGCGTTTGAAAGATGGGATATCATAGGAAGCAAGAAATACAGACAGAGGGAGACAGTTCCAAAGATGACCTGTTGCACAAATGAAGGACTGAGAGTAGCAGTTATCTCTTGCATTAGAGAGTTGGAGAGCAAATGGGATGAGAGTTTATTGCTAGATGGGTGCTACATGCCCGTCGTAGAGGTGGATGGATGCAAGCAGACAGTTCAGAGGAGCAGTGACCATTGAAGTAGCGATAGAAAAGAGATAAAGAGGCAACAGCGCGGCGAAAAGACAAAGATTGAAGGGAGCCAATAAGAGGAGGAGAGTTGATGAGATGAATAGCCTTTGACTCCACCCTATTGAGAAGAGCTGTATGTGTGGAGCCTCCCCACACATGAGAGTTGTACTCTAAACAGGGGTGAATAAAACCCATGTATTAAGTTAACAACTGTGCAAAAGTAAAGAAGGCACAGAGCCAACTTAGCACACCCAATCTCCTGGAAGCAGATTTTACAAGAGATGCAATATGATCTTTCCAAGATAAGTCCCCTGTGAATGAAACCACAAGTATGTTCAAGGATGATGCAGGATTGAGGTGGATATTATTAAACATTATTGGGTATTCCTGTGGAAGATTTTTATGGGTTGATAGGTGTAAGAACTGAGCCTTTGATGCATTAAAAACAAGATTACTTTTTCCCCAGTCAGAGATACGAGCCAAGTCATACATTAGGTGTGCCATAGCCTCATCCCTTGTTTGTTGAAGTAACTGCAGAGATGAACATTGCAGGAACCGAATGGAAAGGTGATGGGCAGAATGATCAGCGTATGAGTGGATAGGGTTAGATGTACAGCTTAGAAGATCATTGATGAATAAAAGGAAGAGAGTTGGTGATAGGACAGAGCCCTGAGGAATACAACTGTTGATAGATCTAGGAGTCGAACGATGGCCATTTACAACAGCGCGGTGGCTGAATCGGTAGAGAGGCGGCCTGCAGTCCTGATGGACCCAGGTTCGAATCCCGGCTGGGGCAGGGAACAGTTTAAGGATTTGAATTTCATAGAAGCAGACTTTCCTGATCTACCAGATGACCCGCCGACATGTCATAAAAGTACCCCCGCTAATACCAATACATCAGTCCTGTATGAGACAGCCCTAGCATGTATTCAATATGGACGGTGGGTGTTAGCGCCGAAGTGGTGACATGTGGAGGTGTAGGAGGACTACTCGGCCTTGGGATAGGCTACTGCCCCCGAGATATAGGCCCTGAAGCCTTTGCTCAGAGTCGGACACATAAAAAAAAAAAAAAAAAAAAAAAAAAAAAAAAAAGCAGCTATAGTACGACCGGAAAGGAAGCTACAGATGAAGGCACAGAGAGAAGGATAGAAACCTTAAGAGGGCAGTTTGGAAATGAAAGATTTATGCCAGACTCGATCGAAAGTCTTTGAGATGTCAAGTGCAATGTCAAAGTTATCACCAAAGTCCCGAAAGGAGGATGACCAGCAATCTGAAAGGTAGGTGAGAAGATCGCCAGTAGAGCGTCCCTGACGGAGCCCATACTGACGATCAGAAAGAAGATTGTGATAGGAAAGATGCTTTAAATTCTTTCTGTTAAGAATAGACTCGAAAACTTTTGAGACACAGGATGCTAAAGCAATTAGACGATAGTTAGAGGGTTGGGAACGGTCACCCTTCTTTGGGACTGGCTGAATGAGAGCAAACTTCCAGCAAGAAGGAAAGGTACAAATAGAAAGACAAAGATGAAAGAGTTTACCTAGGCAGGGTGTAAGCACAGAAGCACAGTTCTTGAGAACAACAGGAGGGACCCCATCAGGCCCATATGCCTTGTTAGTATTGAGGCCAGTGATGGCAGAAAGTACATCACCCAAAGAAATATTAATGCAGCCACGAGGAAGTCAGAGGGGGGAAGTGAGGGAGGAACAGCACTGGAATCGTCTAAGGTGAAACTGGAGGAGAAAGTTTGAAGAAATAGATCTGTTTTATTAGTAAAAGAAATAGCTACAGAGCCATCAGAGAAGAAAACAGGAGGGAAGGATAATGAGGTAAAATTGTTAAAAAGATTTTTGGCAAGATGCCAGAAGGAGTGGGAAGAATTCGAGTTGGAGAGTTGAGAGCATTCAGAACAGATGAAATTATTTTTTGCAGAGCGACGAACAGACTTAACACGTTTCCGGGCAGAAACATAAAAAAGATGTGATTCGTGGAGGGTTGGCTCTGGTACCTTTTATGGGCCCTCTCCTTGTTGTGGATAGCCTTAGAACAAGCGTGATTAAACCAAAGCTTTCTTGTATTCGTCAGAGGATATGGGAAAGGAATATATGCCTCCATGCCTGAAAGAATAACCTCCATAATGCGCAAGGCACACTCAGATGGCTTCCGGCCACGGAAGCAATAATCATTCCAGAGAAAGTCAAAGAAGTACTGCCTGAGGGCCTCCCAATCAACAGCTCCAAAGTACCACAGATGACGTTTCTTTGGAGGGTCCACAGGCCATACCAGAGCGATAGGACAGGTTAGAATAACAAGGTTATGACCAGAGGAGCCCAATGGAGAGAAAAGATTAACAGTGTAAGCAAAAGGATTAGTTTGTTGCTAGGCGGGTGCTATGCACCCGTTGTAAAGGTGGAAGGATGCATGCAGACAGTTCAGAGGAGCAGTGACCATTGACGCAGCAATAGAAAAGAGATAAAGATGCAACAGTGTGGCAAAGTCATAGAGGTTGAAGGGAGCCAATAAGAGGAGGAGAGTTAGTGGGACGAAAAGACTTTGACTCCACCCTATTGAGAAGAGCTGTACGTGGGGAGCCTCCTCACACACGAGAGTTGAACTCTACACGGGCAAATAGAACTCGAGTATAAAGTCAACAACTATGCAGGGGTTAAGAAGGTAAAAAACGTACGGAGTTGGCTTAGCACACCTAATCACTTGGGAGTAGATTTTACAAGAGATGTAATATGATCTTTCCAAGATAAGTCTTGATTGAATGAAACCCCAAGGATATTCAAGGATGATGCAGGATTAAGCTGGATATTATTAAACATTAGCGCGATACCCCTGCAAAACTGATGTTGGGCCATGAGTTACATTTACACCATGACTTCTTAACCCTTCGTTAGTCAGGTAGGGTGTTTTGGCACTTCAAATGTTTTTAAAAGCTCATATTTCCTTGCCGGTAATTCGAATATTTCTCTCCGTTCCAGCAATCTCCTGATTTAGTGAGGGGAAGGAGCATTTGGATTGATTTAGTCCTGCCTCTGCTGTAGTGAGAGAGAGAGGGGCACTTCCCCTCCCCAGGGGTGTCCAGTCACCCCATCAAACGAACCATTTAGATCATATTGTTATTTAAATTGTTTTTATCTTATTTTTGCATCTTGTTTATCAATATACTGATTATAAAAATCACAAAATGTACTTTCCTGTGCGTGTTTGCCTGACAAATGAGATATGGTCCATTTGTTACTTTTTCACTGATATTATAATTTATTGTATTTCATTATTATAAATAAATAAACACCACAAACAAGGCATTCAATCTTTTCATTAGTAATCGCAGAGATATGCTAAAGTGGCAGTATGAATATATTTTACATGTTATTAACACTACATGTATTTTTGTATTGGGGTGTTGTAACACCTCACTGGACTAACCAAGTTTGAATACCCCACAGGACTATCGAAGGGTTAATGGGAAGACCACCTGGTGAAGAACTGCCTACAGACACCACTGGCTATGCGAAGCATCTTCAGGAAATGCTGGCTGAGGTACATCATCAAGTGCAAGGAGCACTTAAGTTTTCAGGAAAAGTGATGAAGTGCAAGTATAATGCCAAGACAAGTGAGGTGAGCTTCAAGGATGGTGACTGAGTTTGGTTATATAATCCTCAGGGAAAGAAGGGACAGTCAACGAAGCTGCAACAGTGTGTTGGACCGCCTTTCAGACGTAACATACCAGATTCGGAGAAGCAGGAAATTTCGTCCAAAGGTGTTAGCCTACACGTGAACCGTCTTTGGCAGTACAAATGAGCCAGAACAGTACAGCTGGGCCGTCTCCGAGGAATCATGCTTTCCTGCAGCCAAGGATGTTGAGGAGGACCAAGGAACTGAAGTGCAAGAGGATGGTGACAGTTTCCCAAGAGAAGAAGTGAATCAGGAATAGGACCAAGACCTTCCTGGAGGAGTGGACTGTGTGGAGGAGCAAGGAAGTCGTCAGAAGCGGCATAGGAGAGGACCTGATAAAGTGAAGGATTATTTTGTGTATAATTAGATGTTTAGTTTATGAGTAAGGTTTATGGTTGAAAATATTGTGTAGTTTTGTCACAATGACAAAGAACTAGGGAGGGGGTAGTGTGAAGAAGTGGGATTTGGTAGTTGGGTAGTCTAGAACTTTCTCACTGATTCCCGATATTTACCATAGTTCCGGTACGAGTCAGACTTGCCATTTTGCCTGCTGTTTCTGAGCGTAGTTGTTTCGCACGTTATGCATAAATTTTTGTGCTCTTTTTCTTTATAATGTTTTATTTATGTAATTGTTTGTTAAATTATGTACTATAACTTGTAGGCTAAATAATTTACAATGTTATGTCAAGTAAGAAAATTCTGGCATGTTTTGATGTCTCCTAGCTAGTAACTATTTTAACTGTTGCCCCATCAAGTGTGTTCTCGAAGTTTCTAGAGTACCGTAAGACTATATAAGGATGGGGAAGAGACTAGAATAGTTCAATCGGTTTCAGTTCAATTTGAGTGTAATGTAGTGAAGTGTCAGTGAAGTTTGTATATTGTTGACACTTGTGAAAACAGTGAAGTGTTGTTGGCAAACAGTGAAGTGTTATTAAACTTTATAAATCACCGGTACTTGTGAAAACAGTGAAGTCTTGTGAAGCATTAAGTGTAACTGCAGTTAGTAAAGTTTGTATAGCTCCAGTGCTTGTGAGAATAGTGAAATAAAGTTGGAAAGCATTCATTGTAATTATCTGGAAAATAAAAACAGTGGATTTAAGAACCAAGTGTTTATTTACTATGCCTCAGCTGATATTGTGTACTGTACATCTAAAGGTGGACCATAGGAAGAACAACTTACTGGGCAGCGTCCTTCCTGTACTGAACTACTGCTCTTGGAGTCTGTGGCGCTGTGGGACGTGGACGTCACATCACAATTTAACGCTGCATGTTACCACCAGAAATGTTGCAGCTGTTTGAAATATGGGATGAACAAGCTTAATATGAAGGTGGCAAAAAAAAAAAAAAATCCCATGAATGTAGAATGCCATATTATTTGGAATGTGAATATAATTCATCAGCAACGAATACCCCCGAATTCCACATTTATAAAATCATTCAAATGCACTAATAAATATAAGCAGTCATTCATTTATATTTTTATTTACCAACTCAGCTGTTGACAATTCTTTCCTGAGTTGCTTCCCTTATTTTTAACTTGACACATATTTAGTAACGTAGATTCATGATTTCAAGAAAACTGACAATCAAACGTCTGATTTCTCCCCAAACCTAGACCGTAATGTTGGGTAGTAACCGTGCAGGCAAATTTAAATCTTTGTTCATATGTTTGTTAAGAGAGGAACATGGATGTAACAGCAGTGACAGCATAATTAAACTCCCATGGTTGGACCGTTGTATCATTACTGGTATGCTTTTAGGTATCCCGTCCACCAAATACTCTTGAGTAAGGAGCTCGGGTTTCTCCACAAGCAGTAATGACAAGTTGTGGTGTGAGACTACTTTCTGTACTACGATATGCATTAACTTTGGGAATTCTTTTCCGGCTTGGTTCAAGAAACGCCTCAAGACAGTGACTGTACATAATCATCAATGTGAATTTGATGACTAATCCCAGGGTTAGTTTCACAAAAGGCTCATTCATAAAGCAGAGTGTAAAAGTCACACTTCGTCCTGTTTGGTGACTATTGCCACTCCTACAGTATACATGCTAGGGAGAATTAGAATATCCATTGAAAGAGACTAGTCAGATTTTTTTTATTATCAGTATGGAAGAGAGTTCAAATGATATCAAACTTCGTAAAATTTATTTTGTAAGTCCATATATCAGATTCCTTGTCTGAAACAACATTCGCGGAAAAATATTGTATACCGAAGGGCAGACCTTTAAAATGTGAAGAGAAGGTATGGGAGAGTATGCACTATATTTACAAACTTTTCTCGTACGTATTATTCGGATATGGATCCTTTTTTTTTTTTATTTTTTTTTTTTTTATTTTTTTTAGAAACTGCTTGCCACATGATTATAGCGAAATGTGAGTAAGTGTGCAAAACCGCAGACATACAGAATGAGACATCTAGGGCATTGTGGATATGGTTAGGGGTTCATCGCTGTAGGTAATGAACACGGAAGGCATGGAACCCCATCAAGGGATTCACCAGGTTGCCTGATGGAAGCAAACCTCAATGTCTCCTTTATTTACAGTATGTGGTTAAACTTAGTCCCATTTGTAGTCAAACGAGAATCCCGAAACCAGGGAAGCAGACACCCAAGGGCATTAACTGCATCAACATTTTGCCATCAAAATGTCTAAGTTAACAGAGGTTTAGCAGTGTAACGGTGTAATGTGGTTTAGCTTATTTTTCCTTCGTTTGGTAACCAGAGACGTGCGTACCATTAATGTTTTTTTTTCTTTTTTTTTGTAAACCCACATTCATTTTCTTACATTCCCTCCACTTTACAGTCAAATTCCTTCGAAATTCCTCATCCACTTTCTTTATACTCTCTCTTATTAATATTTTCACATCTCTTTTTCTCTCTACATACAATGTTCTGGAAAGAGATAAAGAGAGACAGGGTGGCAAAGAAGTTAGTTGGTGAGTGAAAGATAAAAATGGTCGATTAGTAGTAGAGAAGGAAGAAAGAGTCACTAGATGGAGAGAACACTTTAACGAATTGTTGAACACAGAGAATGAGAGTAATGCGAGTATAAGTGGCTGGGGAATGGCTGGGTGATGGAGGGATGTGAGAAAATAGAAAGAAATCGGTATGATGGAAGTTGTGGAAGTAATGAAGGAAAGTCAAAATGGGGAAAGCCCCTGGAATTGATGGAGTGTGTGGTGAAATGCTGAAGCATGGGGGAGAGATAGTAGTAGAATGGATGTGGAAGATGTGCAGATTGGTCTGGGAGGAAGGTGGAGTCCCAGAGGATTGAAAGTCATCCATCCATCCATTCATCATCCAATCCTACGTTGCCCCATGAGAAGCGCAGGAGCCTGGGTCTAGGCAGTTGGTCCCGACATTTAAGATGAGAGTGACCAGCCTCACTCATCCCTGAGTGGCATTACATGAGCAATCGACCCCAACCATCCCTTGGATACAAACCTTCGCCGGCTCAATCCGATTGGAGCGCAATAACTACCCACTAAACCACCAGGCAACAAAATTTGGTTATATGGTTACCACCCAGCATAGTAAATGGTTTCCTGGAGTTCAGGAAACCATTTGGCATGTCACTCAGTGCAGAGTCACCCACAGGCAGAAGGAAGAGGAAAGAATGAAGGAAAGAAAGACAGAAGAGGGAGTGTAAAGTCACTCGTAGGCACAAGGACAAGGAAAGAATGTAGGAAAGAAAAAACAGAAGAGGCTGAAAGGAAAGAAGGATGGAGGAGAGGAAAGGGCAGACACCCGACAGCAGCGTTACATCGAGTGAGTGGATGGTGAGCGCCCCCACCTACCATTGAAAGTCAGGTAAAATTATTTCCCTGTACAGAGGAGAAGGGGAAAAAGAAGTATGTGGTAATCACAGGGACATTTGCCTTCTTAGTGTAATTGGGGAAGTATATGGTAGGATACTTATTGACAGAGCTAGGGAAATAACAGAGGAATTAGTTGGAGAAGAACAGGGAGGTTTTAGGAAGGGAAGACTTTATGTAGATCAGATATTGATTCTTAGATCTTTAATGGAAAAGTTTCTAGAGAAGGGAAAGAAGTTGTATGCAGCCTTCATGGATCTGGAGAAAGCATACGACAGGGTGGATAGATAAGGATTGTGGAAAGTAATAAGAATATATGGAGTAGATGTGATGTGGTTGAATGCTGAGAAGAGTATCTATGAGGGTGATAATGCTGCGGTATATGTGGATAGCGAACTGAGTGAATTTTTCTATTTGAAGGTTGGATTGTAACAGGGATGTGTTATGTCTCCGTGGTTGTTCAGTCTGTATATGGATGGGGTTATAAAACCGATAAAAGGTAGGGCAGTGGATGTTGGAGCGGACCTAATGAGAGGGCAGTGTTTGGCAACTCCCTGTACTGTTGTTTGGAGATGATACTGTGTTGTTAAGTGAAGACGAAAGGGAGCTGCAAGGCTTGGTGGATGAGTTTGGGAGAATGTGTAAGAAAGAATCAAAAGGTGAATGAAGATAAGAGTAAAGTTATGGTCTTCGAGAGAAGTGAAATCAGTGAATGTACAGTGAGGTTGGATGAGGACGAAATGGAAAATGTGAGTGCGTTTAAGTACTTAGGTAATGTGATGAGTAAGGTGGAAATTCAGAGGGCGAAGTGCTTGAAAGGGTACAACAAGGAAGAAAGGTTGCTGGTTCCTTGAAAGCAGTGATAGGAAACAGAGAAGTGGGTATGGAAGTGAAAAAGTTACTACAAGACAGTATTGTGATACCAACTCTAACGTTTGGTAGTGAAGCTAGGACCTTGTTGGAGGGACACAAGTCACGAGAGCAGTGGAAATGAGTTATCTGCGAGGAGCCTGTGGAGTCACATGGAGAGACAGATTGACAAATGAGGATGTGAAGGAGCATTGTGATGTGGATATGGATGTGATAGGAAGCTTTAGGAGAAAGACACTGGGGTGGTTTGGCTATGTGGAGAGGATGGAGAGTGATAGATTGACGAGGTGAGTGTATGTAAGTGAGGTGGAGTGGGGGAGAGTGAGGGGGAGGCCAAGGATGAAATGGAGGGATGGAGCGGAGAGGTATATGATAGAGGGGTGTGTGAGCTGGGAGCAGGGCAAATAAATGGAGGGGGACAGGGCGACATGGAGGCGTCTGGCAATAGATAGATAAATAGGCATTCAATTTCCGGCATTTCACATAAAAGGATTGAGCACACACACACACACACACACACACACACACACACACACACACACAGGGAGAGAGAGAGAGAGAGAGAGAGAGAGAGAGAGAGAGCGAGAGCGAGAGAGAGAGACTCACATATAATGGGACTTGGCCAGCTCTTCAGCTGTCTGGATACGGCTGGGGTAGGCAGGGATGGTGAGGACGGCCACCAGGTTGCCAGTGTAGACAACAGCCAGGATTTCCACCACCAGCCACCAGGATGTCAACCACACTCGCGCCCACCACATACGCACCTTCCTGTCATCCATGGCTTGACCCAGCAACACACCAGCCACCTGAAGCATCAGAACCCTTAGTATATATATATATATATATATATATATATATATATATATATATATATATATATATATTGTGTGTGTGTGTGTGTGTGTATCTATTGTCTGTCTGTCTGTCCTCTATGGAAGTCCATGGAGATAAAACTCTAAATAGCTCTAACGGTCGTAGCGTTTTACTGCGAATTTTGATGCATAAGTTACAGTACGTAAAATTCTGCGAAAAGCAAATTGGAAATATGTTTATTTCCCCCTGGTGTACCTCTGTTGGTACACATTGGATATGCCTGTGTTTCGGTGCGTCTATGAACAGTTTTAGGAGAGTCGGAGCAGAGTCAGGCAGGTGAATGATACAGGCAAAAAGACCAGAAACTCGTGTGTAAATCTGAGAGTTGTCAAAAAAAAATAAAAATAAATTGATGAATCATATAACTGTGTCTAACAAAGACTGTTCAAAATAAATAATGATTAATTTAACAAGACCGAAACTAAATTTAATGATTTACAGTCACGATACACATGTGGGTGAGTTGTCTATTGTAGTGCTCACTGGTTTTGGAATATGGAACTTTTGTGCTTGCTGCCTGATATACTGAACAAAATTTGACCGCGTAGCAAGTGAAATAGTTCAACATCCTATTAGCGGTGGACACAACAGTAGACAACGCGACTACATGTGTATCGGGACTCATGAACGCGACTGTACATAACAGTTGCTAATACTTTACGAAATGTTATTAAAATTGCAAATAGCTGGATTTCCTTAGTATCTCTTTCTTGGTCCAAACTAGAACTATAAGTTTTTCAGTGCATCCAACGAAACTTTTCAAAGATATGAAACGAAGCAAACCAGGTGAATGGTGCAGTCAGGGGGAGCAGAAACTCATGTAAAAATTTGAGGATTAGGAAAAAGAAAAAAAAATATCAGATTAATTGAAGCATATAATTCCCCCCCCCCCAAAAAAAAAAAAAATGTTTTTCTGTCTGATTGTCTCCTGTGGAAACCGAAGAGGAAGGAAACAGAATGCTATAACCAGCTCCAGCAATTGTAACTTTAATAATGAATTTGATTTGTACATTACATTTGCTAAGTGCCACCCTTGGTAGCCAAGAAAAGAGCTAATTATTAAGGATCAAGTCAGTGTGCTGGAAACATAGTAGCTAATTACCGTAGAGTTTTTTACTTCTGCACACAAATCATTAGTTGCTACAACAGGCCAGATGGGTGGACGGATTAGTGGGGTTGGTGGGTAGAATTAAATGGATGGGTGGGTGTGGAGGGGTAGGGTTTAGTGGATGTGCGGGTGTGGAGGGGCAGTGTTTAGTGGATGGGTGGGTGTGCAGGGGCAGGGTTTAGTGGAAGGGTGGGTGTGCAGGGACAGGGTTTAGTGGATGGGTGGATGTGGAGAGGCAGGGTTTAGTGAATGGGTGGGTGTGGAGGGGCAGGGTGCATGGATTGGATGGGAGCGTGGGTGAGTGAGGGTGAGAGGGCAGTGTGGGTGGGGAAGTGCAAGGTTGGGTGGGTGTGATGAGATAGCATGGGTGGGTGTGTGGACGAGTAGGATGCATTGATGAGTGGCTATGTGGACACAGTGGGAGGGAAGGTGATGGGTGGATGGGTAGGGTAGTAGGAGGGGGTGGGCTGGATTGAAGGAATAATGGTCCATAATACGAAAAGGTACGTCAGGAATAAATTCCAGGGTAAATGGGACCAAGGAGGAACATAGGTTCAATTGGGAAAATGGGACTCCAGGACTCATCTTGCACTGGAGGAGCGCTGATCCTGCCTCCCAAGCAATGCCAAAGAACGTCAGGTACCCCTGTGATTAGGGACACTAAATACTGATGAGATGAAGTATGGGTTGATGCCAGGCGACGGGAGCACTGATGCCATATTCCTTGTCATCAGCTTCAGGAAAAATATATAGAAAAAAAGGGAGCTGTACTTGAAAAATATATAGGAAACGGGAGCTGTACTTTTATCTGTTATTTCGGAAAAGGTCTTTGACAGAGTCCCTCGGAAGGTGATGAAGTGGAAATAAAGTTCTGTATCGAGGAATGGCTAGATAGTGTGGTTATGGCTATGTATGTGGGTGATTGCACCCAGATAAGAGTGGATATTTGAATGATGTGTTATCCGTGAATTTTGGCTTGCATCAGGGGCGGGTTTTGAGCCCCTCATTGTTTTCATGGTGCTTGCACTCTCACATGACTTCAGAAATAGAGTCACATGGGAGGTGTTGTGTGCTGATGACTTGGTGTTCACTGCAGCGAATAAAAGGCAGGTGAAAGAAGGATTTAGGAAAGGGAGAGACAAAATGAGGCACGAGTGTTTGGGGGTTAGTGTGAATGAAACAAAAGTGATTATATTTGGGGCTGGTGGCGATCTTGTCAAAGTAGAGGGAGAGTGGCTATGTGCGATTTGTCACGAGGGTTTGGGACGAAACTACATCTTTTGCAGAATTTGTGAGAAGCGGGAGCATAAGAGACGTAGTGGTAAAAGAGGTAAACTGGGAGATAATGCTGATGTCATGTGTGCGGTATGTTGAGGAAAGAAAGTAGATATTATCAGACATGAAATAATATTGCTTTGAGTTTCTTGAGTCAATGGAAGCGTTTTCTTAATGGGGGAACATGTTATGTGTTGGAGATGGGCCTGGAGCTAGCTCTGTGACTAGGGTAAGGAGTGGTTGGAGGAAGTTCAGAGAGCTGTTGTCTCTCCTGATCCTAAGAGGGTTCTCCCTCAGTGCTAAGGGATCTTTATATGCAACATGTGCTAGGTGTGTAATGCTTTATGGAAGTGAGACCTGGAGCGTAAAGGAAGGAAGATGATGGTAGGTTCAAACATACAGAAATGAAAATGATTTTGCGGATTTATAGTGCATCCTTAAATGTGAGGCCAGTGGGGACTAGGATTACGTTTGGAGAGTTTAGAGGAAGGATGGAATTGGAGTGTATATTTGCTATGATGAGGACAGGTAGATTGAAATGGTTTGGGAATGATGAGGATGGAGGATGACAATTGGGTACAAAATGTGAAAAGTAAAAATCGGGGTTTTGATTGTGAAAGACGGACCAAAAAAGACCTAGGACGAGATCATAGAGTGTGATCATAGGGTTAAGAGACTGAATAGAGAGGCTGCCAGACATCAAAACAGTGTGGATAGTCGCCTTAGGTGAACAAGGCTGATGCATGCAGGCATGATGGAGCCCTTATATATATATATATATATATATATATATATATATATATATAATATTGGCGCCTGGTGGTTTAGTGGGTAATTATTGCGCTCCAATCGGATTGAGCTGGTGAAGGTTTATATCCAATGGATGGTTGGGGTTGATTGCTCATGTAATGCCACTCAGGGATGAGTGAGGCTGGTCACTCTCATCTTAAATGTCGGGACCAACTGCCTAGCCCCGGGCTCCTACGCTCCTCATGGGGCAATGTATGATTGGTTTATATATATATATATATATATATATATATATATATATATATATTTATGTATAATATATATATATATATATATATATATATAGTCCTAACGGACCCGGGTTCAAATCCCGCTGGAGCAGGGAACAGTTTAAGGATTTGAATTTCATAAAATCAGACTTTACTGATCCACCAGAAGACCCGCCGACATGTCGTAAAAATACCCACGCTAATACCAATACACCAGTCCCGTATGAGACAGCCCTAGCATGTATTCAGTATGGACGGTGGGTGTTAGCGCCGAAGTAGTGACATGTGGAGGTGTGCGGTACGTAGGAGGACTACTGGGCCTTGAAAGCAGGTTGTGAAGCCTATGCCCAGAGTCGGTCACATAAAAAATATATATATATATATATATATATATATATATATATATATATATATATATATATATATATATATATATATATATATAATGTCATGCTCCCCTTACTTGCTTTACTCTTTATCTATTCTTCTTCTATGGAAGACTAAGTTCCGTTACGTTAAGTCCAGATCAGGTCAATCAGAGTTAATCAAGTTTCATTAGGTAGCGCTGGATAAGTCCAAGTGGGGAACCCGACATAACAACACATCAAGTAATCACAAGTCCATTTAAGGCCGGCACTACGTGGGAGCGTCTCGTTCCTTATTAAGAGGAAGGGATTCTAGGGTTACTGAAACTAATATTCTTTCTTTCGTTTATCTACAAAATAATTATGTACAATTTATACACTAAGTCAAAAGCAACAACCGATTTGGCAACTCTACGAACTCAAAGTTATACAACTGCTTTATGATCTTACTCTACAACAGAACTATTAAATCATGCCACCTTACAATGGTAATCAACAATACAACTAAGTCCCATTAAACAAGTAACAATTCACGAGTATTGTTCACGTAACACTTGAAATGTCACTACGATTTACTCGTCAACTGAAGATAATACTCTCCCTTACTGAAATAAAACCAAGAGTATTATGGCTAAATACAAGGTAATACTAAAGGTAATATTCTCTTACACATAGAGTAATACTAAGAACAATACTCTAGCATACCATCATCTCACCCTATCATTGTTACTACTAGAACATTAATCACCGTAACATTTTATTCTAGTATCACTTCACCTCAAGTTACTTCAATATATTTCTGTAGAATTAATACCACTCTTTAACACAATTATCTACCCTAACTCAATACTTCTCCATAAGGACACTTAACTTTTATATAATCTTTGTTCTTTTCACCATTGAGCAAATAAGTTAATTTAACAATCATACAAATTATCTGGCCCGTCCTGTTATACCCTACCACGGCTCTACAGTATACTCTCAATATATTTCACAGTGTATTTCACTTTCTTCTCCTTTCTCTCTTTCCTACTCTCAGTTCCACTTTCCTCTATGTCCTCTAACAAGAATATCTACTCACTGATACCGTAGAGTACCAAAACATCACCAGTATCATCGTCGTGGTAGGGTGCTCAGGCGGGCCTTCTAGTTAGGATCTTCCCCAAGTTCTTCTCGACTCTTTGCCCTCTCTGCTTCTACTGACTTCCAACCTTCTGTTTCTCTCAGGAAAAGTACAGGGGCCGGAAGTAGGCGTGTACTCTTCATATCCTTCGTTCACGTCTCTCAGTGTCCTTAGTCGGGTCTGGTCTGCAACATTTTGAAACAATGTCCATTGTATAACGTTAATTCACACTAGACATGGTTACTTTTTAGTTCTGAGTCACTTTTCTCTTATCTTGGTCCCGTATATAATAGGCCGTATCTAGCTCTTCCATTTGGGGCACATAAATTCAATTAAGTGTAGACAGTACAGGTAACTGTGGGCCTCGACACTCCCTCCTATTATCACTCACTTTTCATTCACTTTTCATTTTTCATTCTTCATTATTCACTGATCCACGGCTTCTTCCAGCTTTTCAAGGTGCCGCAGATAACGATATTTGTCGCGTAACGTTTTTCGATACCCTTTATCCCTTACTGAAGTCGGAACACCATGATAATCTTCATGGGTTGGCTGTTGTGGATGACGTGGTTGTGGTCGGATGGTGGGTGAGTCAGCTGTAGCCGCCTGTGTTGTGTTCCCACCGAATGCCTGGTGTAAGTCGTCATCACCATCATCAGCATCGTCAGCATCGTCGTTGCCCTCTGTGTTCGTGTAATTGTTGCCGCAGCTTGCTGTGTGACGACATTCTCCGATGCCAAGAATGTCACGTCCTCGTGGCATCTCCTGTCGACAAAACTCCTCGAAGGCCCATGATTCCGCACGTTGAAGAACTGGTAGTAGGAAGGTGGCTCGATGTAAGCGATAGCATAGGAAAGCTATCGCCGCGATGACAAGGATAACCACGCCAATAACAAGTACATAAGTCGTCCAAGGTGCAGGAGCGTTCAGGTGGTGACGGAGGGGTTGAATGACCTTAATGCGGTGGATAAGGGTCTGCAGTGGAAGTGAGTCACCCAGCTCGACATCATCTGCTGTACTTTGAAATGATATATTCAGTAATGCTGATTTTTCTAACGGCGTCAGAGATACATTAATGGGGATAGCTATGGGGGTGATCTTTAATTCTTGCTCTCGAATAACTGTGGCATAAGCAGGCAAAACCAATGCACTGCTATGAGCACTACATCCTTCACCTAGGGCAAGTAAGCCTGTATTTTGAGCTATATGCTCTGACTGAGACTTTACTTTATTAGGGCATGTGAGAGTGAAGTGAATTGGGTAGGGAGTAGAAAAAGCCCAACCAGTTTTATATCTGATGAAAACTGGGTTAAAACTCTTCAACACAATCTTTGAGCATAACTTACTAGCCTCAGGCTTAGCCAAAAACAATGCAGTTTCACACGTTAGAACAGAGGTATCATATATTGGCCTTATAGGCGGACATATTAATAATTGACCATGCTCTCTACACAAGTCAAATGACTCTAGTGTTACATAATGTCTTCTGGTTTGGCTGATCGCCAAATATTGAGCAACTCTATCATGACGAACAAAGTATGGTGTGTCTGGGACTCTGAAAGGTAGGGACGTTATCTGATACACATAAAAAATGTCATCAGGGTCACCCCTTAAGGGTACCAGTAGGTAGAAGTTTAATGTTTGAGAACTAGAAGATCTTCGTGGAACTACAGTTATAGGATCCTGATAAACAGCTAAAAATTCTAAGCGTGCAGGATATAACAGGCCAGGTTTTAACAAGGAAGCTTCTCTCAGAAGTGATAAAAGTACCGAATTGGGAACTAGGAATGATGAAAATTTACCTGCCAACATTTTCTCTAGACCTAACTTTAAACCAAAATGATCATTTTGTATATCTATTTAAGCAAGGGACAAATCATTCATAGCCTCTGTTATCCTTATTTCCTCATTCTTTAGTGTCAATAAGCTAATCCGTCTAACTAAATAGTTAGAGACATTAACAGCCTTTTCTAATCGTTGTATAGCTTTTTGCATGGCACACATGTCTAGTACAGTGGCATTTAGGATTTCAGAACGTAATTTAAGCTCAACTCTTTCTTCCTCTTTGAAAGACTCTATATTATCTAACTGGTGGTGTATAAGATCTATCTGCTCTTGTGTTGCTGTACCAAATAAAGCGTTAGAAATGGTTCCCAAGATATTAAAGGCTCCTCGCTTACTGCGAGATCCTGAAGGGGTGGTGGCATCATTTAATAAGGAAGACAAATAATCACTGAGAGAGTGAAACAGTTTAGCAAATTTCAAATCAAAAGATGTTAATGTCTCTCGTAAAACGTTAACAATAACTGATGAATTATCCATATGGTCTATTGACCATGCAACATCGGCAGGTAGTTTACGAGCTCGCATCAGGGGCTGATAAAACTCATCTATGTTAATAGCATATGGGATAATAAAAGAGTTTCCTGTAAAGTGGGCCTGACGCTGTGCGATGAATGCAAGTCCCGCTCTCACTGGTAGATTTTCCCATGCTTATCTTCCAAGTCCACTGATGATCACGGTCAGTAGGACCTGTAAAAAAGGTCAACTTTTATTTTAGGTATTCTATAGGCCTATCCATAATATTAGGTAATTCTGTTGCCTGTCCTTTAGATCTTAAACTATAGGTTTTTCTTCCTCCTTCGGCATTATCAATCGAATCGGCCACCGCACCTTCTTCTTGCTCTTCGTGCAAGCTCTGCACACTTTGAGTATTTTCCTCTGTTTCCTGCAATTGTGAGGCATTTCCTTCTTCCGCTTTTTCTACGTCTAAAATATCTCTCAATTCATAATTTTGCACTTCCTCTGGTGGTAGAGGGCCCTCATGAAGGGGATATGCTCTCCGTACATTACCATTCATTGTCTCGTCTAAATTATCTTCATGGGCTAGCCTGACTCTGTCTGTGTGGACTTTCATGTCTCTCCCCGTGTTTATGTCTACCAGTTTTACTATCACATCACTATTTTTTCCTTTCACACGAAAAGGTCCATCATATAGAGGTTGAAGTTTCTTAGCCTCTCCTGGCTTGGGAATCTTTCGTACATAAACCCTATCTCCTGTACGAATCTCTTTTACTTTTGCTCTCGATGTCTGTTGCTTCTCCATGGCCTCTTGACTTTCCTCAATGTACCTTAAACATCTTCTAAAGGTACGATTAGCCTTAATGGCCATCTCATTTTTATAGTTATCCAGATCATAACAGATCGGTTCCTTTTCCACGACATCATATGGGACACCAGGGTCCCTTAGGAACATGAAGTAGAATGGGGATTCCTTCAACACTCTATGATATGCTGTGTTGTATGCCCATGTGGCAAAGCACAACATTGAATCCCATATTTGTGGATTATCCTCTACTAAACTCCTTAGGTATTTCGTTATCGTGGCATTGGCTCTTTCAATCACTCCATTGGCAGACGGGTGATACGCTGTTGTTGTTGTCTTTTTCGTCCTTAGCAACTCAGCTATCCCTTTAAGAGTTGCATTAACGAACTCTGTTCCTTGGTCTGTGACCATCCAGCGTGGTGCTCCATGAACACACGACGTTTTTAACGAACGCTCTGGCAACCTCATCAACAGTTTTCGTGCGAAGCGGGACGGCTATCAAATATCGTGTCATCACATCTATTACTGTCATAATATATATATATCCCTCTTCACTTGGATTTATGGGGCCGATCAAGTCCATATGAGTTCTCTCAAAAGGTACTCCTACCCTAGGGTATCGCTGCAACGGCGCCGGGGCGTCCCCCGACGGCTTGAAGCGGTTGCAAGTAAGGCACGCCTTGCAATAACTCTCAACATCTCTACTCATCCGTGGCCACCAACTAAATCGTTTTAGTCTTTCTAAAGTTACTTTGATTCCTCCATGACCTACAGTAGGTAATTTATGAGCTATCTCTAGAGCACTCTGTTTGCGTTCGTCAGGAGTTACGACTTGTTTTAGACTCACATCATACTCATTGGTATCGTAATGATAGAGTAATCCATCTTCAACTATGAACTCACTAGTACTAACTCCTAGTGTTCTATGTGCATCTTTAATTTCTTCTTTAGTCACTTCTACTTCTCCATCTCGTACACATTGAAGATATTGTTCCTTCATTCTTTTATACAATGGATGCGCATCCTGTCTGGGTCTCACTACCAACTCTCTCCATCTTATTATGTCTCTTTTTCTATCTTCATCGATTCTGGATATTTGATAATCTTCTTTTTCGCACTCATTATCATCATCATCATCATCATCATCTTTGGTTCTTTCTTTTATCTTTGGTTTTGTACCCGTAACTGCGAGAACTCTGTCCTCCGATAACACTTGGCCTCAAAGTCTAGATAAGGCATCTGCTACAACATTATCCTTGCCGGGTATATAGGTTATCTTAATGTTATACTTGGCAACCAAAAGTTGCCACCTTGCAATCCTTCCACTAGGGCTAGTTGTGTTCAGCAGCCAGACCAGGGGTCTATGATCCACACGAAGCTCCACCTCGTAACCCAATATTAAGCTCCTATTTACCTGGAGACCATATACTATAGCCAAAGCCTCTCTCTCTATAGTGCTATACTTCACCTCAGCAGAGTTTAACCGTCGGCTAAAATAAGTGATAGGCCGTAAATGACCTGCGTCGTCTTCCTGCTGTAATACTCCTCCTATAGCAGAAGAAGAAGCGTCTGTGGTCAGCACAAATTTCTTTGTGAAGTCTGGAAACTGCAAAGTCACTCCTTCAAGCAACTCTTGTTTCAGTGTTTGAAACGCAGTCTCTGCTTCAACACTCCATTGTATCGGGGTGTTACCTTTTTTTTTATTCTTTCTACCACCTGTCAATTTAATGAGTGGTCCAGCCTTCTCAGCGTAACCCTGAATATACCGTCGGCAGTAATTAGTCATTCCGAGGAAGGACTGCAATTCACAAACAGTTTTGGGAGTGGCTATATCACGAATAGCATTCACCTTTTGGGGTTGTGGCTTTATGCCTGTGGCACTAACAACATGTCCCAAATAGTCCACTTCTGATTTTAAAAAATGACACTTGGACAATCTTAGAGAAAGATTTACATCACTCAATCTTCCCAGCACTATATCTAAATTCTTTAAATGTTCCTCCCAAGTCTCGCCCTGAATGATTATGTCATCCAGGTACACATGTGTGATGGAGCCCGTAAGCCCAATTAACACATGGTTAATCACTCTCTGAAACGCAGCTGGTGCTTCTTTAAGTCCAAAGGGAAGCACATTGTACTCCCAGTGACCTTAAGGAGAGGAAAAGGCTGTCCTTTCCTTACAATCCTCTGATAATGGTATCTGATGGTACCCATGACGGAGGTCCAAACAGCTGAAATAACGACTCTTTCCCAGCTGTGCTTGATGTTCTGAATGTTAGGATGAGGAAATCGATCATCTCTGATATTAGCATTCAGCTTCCTAAAATCCAAATATAATCTTAATCCGCCCTCCTTCTTAGCTATAGGCACCAGGGGTGCGTTGTAAGGACTTCGGGAGGATCGTATAACTCCTTGTTCCAACATAGTTTTCAAGCTTTCCTTAACCTCTTCATGATACTTTACCGGAATGGGATAAGTTTATCTATAAGCTACTTCCGAGGTCACAGTTACTATTTCATGATAGTAGTAAGGGGTCACATTCAGGGGTTCATCCTCCAATGCGAACACTGTCGGATACTTCATTATCAGTGCTCTCAGAGCTTCATTCTCTCTACTCATCAAATGTGGGGAAAACATACTATCAACTAAGGCAAACAGTTTCTTTATTCGTGCTCTCTCGGTCATTCTAGTCTCTTTCATCATGACTCCTGATACAATTTCTCCTAGGCCTTTCTGTTTGTTTTCATTTATATCCCACGATACTCTACTACACGGCCTTATATGACCCAGACATGTACCTCCCTTGAGTTCGATCCTGTCCGGACTAGGATTGACGAACCTCGCCTTAAAATGAAATCGCGATTTCTCTCGTGCCTTCTCCACTTCCTCTTGCCCTTCTCGTTCTGGGATCCCAGCTTTCTCCTGTATTAACACTAATCCTGGGCACAATGTAGATGCCAACATGTTTCCTTCCTGAGGTTCAAAGATAGCCGCTTTGCTTGACCGCATTCTTACTTCTAAAATGACGGTACCGCAAGTCCAAGGACCTAGCTCCGTACTCGTCGGTATCACAGCTTTTGCTACCTCTACGTCCGCTTCTGACTCACTGTTCACTGGTGCCGCTTCTTTATACTCTAGAGGGACAATATTCACAGATTCGCCCTCTATATACAAGGTCAGAGGATTCGTTAGTAACTCCATTCTAGTGCTGAGCATAAAATCCATCCCAAGCAACATGGGTGCTGGTAAGCCTAAGCTTCCTACTATAATAAAAGAATGAGCATACCACTTATTTCCAATCTGAAGTTCAACCTTTATAGCTCCATCAGTCAATATCTCATCTCCACTTACGTTAAATAATTTAACCGTTTCCTCTGATTCCCAATCATCTTGCTCAACGCTCCTTTTTAACTGTTGATATATTTCTCTCGTAATCAACGACCTAGCAGCTCCTGTGTCTATCAAGGCCAAGACACTTTCATCTAGGCCTTTCACATTCACCATCATTGCGACTAGTTTCTCGCAGCCCACGAGTGAGGCGATCGGAATAGGGTCGGCGTTTTTTTTTTCTGAGTCTAAGGTGTAGCACCTGACTGTCTTTCCCCTGACGTCTGTCCCCATTGATCAATTCTCCCTCTTCCTCTATTATCTGACTGTCTCTCCCCTGACGCCTGTCCCCATCGATCAATTCTCCCTCTTCCTCTATTATCTTCTCTTTCCCACTCTTGCGCTCTCCTTCTGCTTACCCAACACTGCCGTGCCTGGTGACCAGGTCTATTGCAGTGGTCCTGATTACTAGTAGCGCCTGTCTGACTAGAAGTAGGGCCAAACCTCCAGTTGCATTCTCGAGCAATATGGCCTTTACCGTGGCAGTAATAGCACTCAGGCACTGGGCAATTCTTAGCAATGTGTCCTGTCTTTTTGCATGAATAACAAGTAATAGGTGGAGGCACTCTCACTCCTTGAGCTCCACCACTTTTGAGGCCAGTGCGAGGTTTCGGCTTTTCTGTTGTCACTGCATTTATATTTGGTTTATTTCTCTCTGTCCTCTCTAACAACTTTAACTTGGGGTGTGTTTGTCATATCTTAGCATGGCTGCCAAGATCCTATAAGGGTCTTCATGCTCCACATCGCTCAACATGTCTTGCATCTCCGGCGGTACACTCTTAAGTAACGCACCTGCAGCTACTTTATCAATAACATCATCATGACCTGGCTCTACCTCGTTCGCTTGAGTACTCAGAGTTTCAAGACGCACAAAGAATTGGTGAAACGTCTCCCCCGGAGAGCGAACAGCGGATCCCAGTTCACTTAAAAGTGTACTGGCTCGTGCATCAGCAGGATAAATTCTTAAAAATTCAGCTTTCAATCTGTCCAATCCGCACCAACTTTCTTAATCGTGTTGAGAAGATGTGAATAGGCAGCGTCTATACCTTCATCAGACCAAGGTGGTCCCACTGTCATATCATCTATAGTTTGTAACCAACGCCTCGTGCTTGTAATGCATCTATACTGAGGGAAATCCGGCGATATTACCTCTCCACCACAAAAACAAGGAAGACCCGTTATCTTAGCATAATTATTTACGGCGCTGCCAGTTAAAGTCCGACTCAATTTATCGGCAAGATTCTGCAAAGGGTCCAGAGCAGGAGCAGAGGCGGCAGCGGCCGCGCCTCCTACTGGAGAGTGTGGTCTGCTCATGTTAACTCCTCTAACTCCCTCAAAATAATCTAACAAATGGTCAGAAAACGTGGAGTCACACCGGGGTGGGGCTTGAATACGGAGATTCGCGAGATACTGATGTAATGCTTCCTCTGATGCGCACCTACGTAATCTAAACCACACTTCAAGACGCTGTATTAAACCACGAGACACTGGGGATGGAGAACGTGGAGGGCTTAGGGGACCAATATTCATAACTAATCTGAATAACGAGTTTTTTCACCTTAGAATCCCACTGCTGCCACCAGTATGTCGTGCTCCCCTTACTTGCTTTACTCTTTATCTATTCTTCTTCTATGGAAGACTAAGTTCCGTTACGTTAAGTCCAGATCAGGTCAATCAGAGTTAATCAAGTTTCATTAGGTAGCGCTGGATAAGTCCAAGTGGGGAACCCGACATAACAACACATCAAGTAATCACAAGTCCATTTAAGGCCGGCACTACGTGGGAGCGTCTCGTTCCTTATTAAGAGGAAGGGATTCTAGGGTTACTGAAACTAATATTCTTTCTTTCGTTTATCTACAAAATAATTATGTACAATTTATACACTAAGTCAAAAGCAACAACCGATTTGGCAACTCTACGAACTCAAAGTTTTGCAACTGCTTTATGATCTTACTCTACAACAGAACTATTAAATCATGCCACCTTACAATGGTAATCAACAATACAACTAAGTCCCATTAAACAAGTAACAATTCACGAGTATTGTTCACGTAACACTTGAAATGTCACTACGATTTACTCGTCAACTGAAGATAATACTCTCCCTTACTGAAATAAAACCAAGAGTATTATGGCTAAATACAAGGTAATACTAAAGGTAATATTCTCTTACACATAGAGTAATACTAAGAACAATACTCTAGCATACCATCATCTCACCCTATCATTGTTACTACTAGAACATTAATCACCGTAACATTTTATTCTAGTATCACTTCACCTCAAGTTACTTCAATATATTTCTGTAGAATTAATACCACTCTTTAACACAGTTATCTACCCTAACTCAATACTTCTCCATAAGGACACTTAACTTTTATATAATCTTTGTTCTTTTCACCATTGAGCAAATAAGTTAATTTAACAATCATACAAATTATCTGGCCCGTCCTGTTATACCCTACCACGGCTCTACAGTATACTCTCAATATATTTCACAGTGTATTTCACTTTCTTCTCCTTTCTCTCTTTCCTACTCTCAGTTCCACTTTCCTCTATGTCCTCTAACAAGAATATCTACTCACTGATACCGTAGAGTACCAAAACATCACCAGTATCATCGTCGTGGTAGGGTGCTCAGGCGGGCCTTCTAGTTAGGATCTTCCCCAAGTTCTTCTCGACTCTTTGCCCTCTCTGCTTCTACTGACTTCCAACCTTCTGTTTCTCCCTCAAGAAAGGTACAGGGGCCGGAAGTAGGCGTGTACTCTTCATATCCTTCGTTCACGTCTCTCAGTGTCCTTAGTCGGGTCTGGTCTGCAACATTTTGAAACAATGTCCATTGTATAACGTTAATTCACACTAGACATGGTTACTTTTTAGTTCTGAGTCACTTTTCTCTTATCTTGGTCCCGTATATAATAGGCCGTATCTAGCTCTTCCATTTGGGGCACATAAATTCAATTAAGTGTAGACAGTACAGGTAACTGTGGGCCTCGACACTCCCTCCTATTATCACTCACTTTTCATTCACTTTTCATTTCTTCATTATTCACTGATCCACGGCTTCTTCCAGCTTTTCAAGGTGCCGCAGATAACGATATTTGTCGCGTAACGTTTTTCGATACCCTTTATCCCTTACTGAAGTCGGAACACCATGATAATCTTCATGGGTTGGCTGTTGTGGATGACGTGGTTGTGGTCGGATGGTGGGTGAGTCAGCCGTAGCCGCCTGTGTTGTGTTCCCACCGAATGCCTGGTGTAAGTCGTCCTGACCATCATCAGCATCGTCAGCATCGTCGTTGCCCTCTGTGTTCGTGTAATTGTTGCCGCAGCTTGCTGAGCGACGACATTCTCCGATGCCAAGAATGTCACGTCCTCGTGGCATCTCCTGTCGACGAAACTCCTCGAAGGCCCATGATTCCGCACGTTGAAGAACTGGTAGTAGGAAGGTGGCTCGATGTAAGCGATAGCATAGGAAAGCTATCACCGCGATGACAAGGATAACCACGCTAATAACAAGTACATAAGTCGTCCAAGGTGTAGCAGCGTTCAGGTGGTGACGGAGGGGTTGAATGACCTTAATGCGGTGGATAAGGGTCTGCAGTGGAGGTGAGTCACCCAGCTCGACATCATCTGCTGTACTTTAAAATGATATATTCAGTAATGCTGATTTTTCTAACGGCGTCAGAGATACATTAATGGGGATAGCTATGGGGGTGATCTTTAATTCTTGCTCTCGAATAACTGTGGCATAAGCAGGCAAAACCAATGCACTGCTATGAGCACTACATCCTTTACCTAGGGCAAGTAAGCCTGTATATTGAGCTATATGCTCTGACTGAGACTCTACTTTATTAGGGCATGTGAGAGTGAAGTGAATTGAGTAGGGCGTAGAAAAAGCCCAACCAGTTTTATATCTGATGAAAACTGGGTTAAAACTCTTCAAAACAATCTTTGAGCATAACTTACTAGCCTCAGGCTTAGCCAAAAACAATGCAGTTTCACACGTTAGAACAGAGGTATCATATATTGGTCTTATAGGCGGACATATTAATAATTGACCATGCTCTCTACACAAGTCAAATGACTCTAGTGTTACATAATGTCTTCTGGTTTGGCTAATCGCCAAATATTGAGCAACTCTATCATGACGAACAAAGTATGGTGTGTCTGGGACTCTGAAAGTTAGGGACGTTATCTGATACACATCAAAAATGTCATCAGGGTCACCCCTTAAGAGTACCAGTAGGTAGAAGTTTAATGTTTGAGAACTAGAAGATCTTCGTGGAACTACAGTTATAGGATCCTGATAAACAGCTAAAAATTCTAAGCGTGCAGGATATAACAGGCCAGGTTTTAACAAGGAAGCTTCACTCAGAAGTGATAAAAGTACCGAATTGGGAACCAGGAATGATGAAAATTTACCTGCTAACATTTTCTCTAGACCTAACTTTAAACCAAAATGATCATTTTGTATATCTATTTAAGCAAGGGACAAATCATTCATAGCCTCTGTTATCCTTATTTCCTCATTCTTTAGTGTCAATAAGCTAATCCGTCTAACTAAATAGTTAGAGACATTAACAGCCTTTTCTAATCGTTGTATAGCTTTTTGCATGGCACACATGTCTAGTACAGTGGCATTTAGGATTTCAGAACGTAATTTAAGCTCAACTCTTTCTTCCTCTTTGAAAGACTCTATATTATCTAACTGGTGGTGTATAAGATCTATCTGCTCTTGTGTTGCTGTACCAAATAAAGCGTTAGAAATGGTTCCCAAGATATTAAAGGCTCCTCGCTTACTGCGAGATCCTGAAGGGGTGGTGGCATCAATTAAAAAGGAAGACAAATAATCATTGAGAGAGTGAAACAGTTTAGCAAATTCCAAATCAAAAGATGTTAATGTCTCTCGTAAAACGTTAACAATAACTGATGAATTATACATATGGTCTATCGACCATGCAACATCGGCAGGTAGTTTACGAGCTCGCATCAGGGGCTGATAAAACTCATCTATGTTAATAACATATGGGATAATAAAAGAGTTTCCTGTAAAGTGGGCCTGACGCTGTGCGATGAATGCAAGTCCCGCTCTCACTGGTAGATCTTCCCATGCTTGACTTCCAAGTCCACTGATGATCGCGGTCAGTAGGACCTGTAAAAAAGGTCAACTTTTATTTTAGGTATTCTATAGGCCTATCCATAATATTAGGTAATTCTGTTGCCTGTCCTTTAGATCTTAAACTATAGGTTTTTCTTCCTCCTTCGGCATTATCAATCGAATCGGCCACCGCACCTTCTTCTTGCTCTTCGTGCAAGCTCTGCACACTTTGAGTATTTTCCTCTGTTTCCTGCAATTGTGAGGCATTTTCTTCTTCCGCTTTTTCTACGTCTAAAATATCTCTCAATTCATAATTTTGCACTTCCTCTGGTGGTAGAGGGCCCTCATGAAGGGGATATGCTCTCCGTACATTACCATTCATTGTCTCGTCTAAATTATCTTCATGGGCTAGCCTGACTCTGTCTGTGTGGACTTTCATGTCTCTCCCCGTGTTTATGTCTACCAGTTTTACTATCACATCACTATTTTTTCCTTTCACACGAAAAGGTCCATCATATAGAGGTTGAAGTTTCTTAGGCTCTCCTGGCTTGGGAATCTTTCGTACATAAACCCTATCTCCTGTACGAATCTCTTTTACTTTTGCTCTCGATGTCTGTTGCTTCTCCATGGCCTCTTGACTTTCCTCAATGTACCTTAAACATCTTCTAAAGGTACGATTAGCCTTAATGGCCATCTCATTTTTATAGTTATCCAGATCATAACAGATCGGTTCCTTTTCCACGACATCATATGGGACACCAGGGTCCCTTAGGAACATGAGGTAGAATGGGGATTCCTTTAACACTCTGCGATATGCTGTGTTGTATGCCCATGTGGCAAAGCACAACATTGAATCCCATATTTGTGGATTATCCTCTACTAAACTCCTTAGGCATTTCGTAATCGTGGCATTGGCTCTTTCAATCACCCCATTGGCAGACGGGTGATACGCTGTTGTTGTTGTCTTTTTCGTCCTTAGCAACTCAGCTATCCCTTTAAGAGTTGCATTAACGAACTCTGTTCCTTGGTCTGTGACCATACAACGTGGTGCTCCATGAACACACGACATTTTTAACGAACGCTCTGGCAACCTCATCAACAGTTTTCGTGCGCAGCGGGACGGCTATCAAATATCGTGTCATCACATATATTACTGTCATAATATATTTATATCCCTCTTCACTTGGATTTATGGGGCCGATCAAGTCCATATGAGTTCTCTCAAAAGGTACTCCTACCCTAGGGTATCGCTGCAACGGCGCCGGGGCGTCCCCCGACGGCTTGAAGCGGTTGCAAGTAAGGCACGCCTTGCAATAATTCTCAACATCTCTATTCATCCGTGGCCACCAACTAAATCGTTTTAGGCTTTCTAAAGTTCCTTTGATTCATCCATGACCTACAGTAGGTAATTTATGAGCTATCTCTAGAGCACTCTGTTTGCATTCATCAGGAGTTACAACTTGTATTAGACTCACATCATACTCATTGGTATCGTAATGATAGAGTAATCCATCTTCAACTATGAACTCACTAGTACTAACTCCTAGTGTTCTATGTGCATCTTTAATTTCTTCTTTAGTCACTTCTACTTCTCCATCTCGTACACATTGAAGATATTGTTCCTTCATTCTTTTATACAATGGATGCACATCCTGTCTGGGTCTCACTACCAACTCTCTCCATCTTATTATGTCTCTTTCTCTATCTTCATCGATTCTGGATATTTGATAATCTTCTTTTTCGCACTCAGTATCATCATCATCATCATCATCATCATCTTTGGTTCTTTCTTTTATCTTTGTTTTTGTACCCGTAACTGCGAGAACTCTGTCCTCCGATAACACTTGGCCTCAAAGTCTAGATAAGGCATCTGCTACAACATTATCCTTGCCGGGTATATAGGTTATCTTAATGTTATACTCGGCAACCAAAAGTTGCCACCTTGCAATCCTTCCACTAGGGCTAGTTGTGTTCAGCAGCCAGACCAGGGGTCTATGATCCACACGAAGCTCCACCTCGTAACCCAATATTAAGCTCCTATTTACCTGGAGACCATATACTATAGCCAAAGCCTCTCTCTCTATAGTGCTATACTTCACCTCAGCGGAGTTTAACCGTCGGCTAAAATAAGTGATAGGCCGTAAATGACCTGCGTCGTCTTCCTGCTGTAATACTCCTCCTATAGCAGAAGAAGAAGCGTCTGTGGTCAGCACAAATTTCTTTGTGATGTCTGGAAACTGCAAAGTCACTCCTTCAAGCAACTCTTGTTTCAGTGTTTGAAACGCAGTCTCTGCTTCAACATTCCATTGTATCGGGGTGTTACCTTTTTTTTTTTATTCTTTCTACCACCTGTCAATTTAATGAGTGGTCCAGCCTTCTCTGCGTAACCCTGAATATACCGTCAGTAGTAATTAGTCATTCCGAGGAAGGACTGCAATTCACAGACGGTTTTGGGAGTGGCTATATCACGAATAGCATTCACCTTTTGGGGTTGTGGCTTTATTCCTTTGGCACTAACAACATGTCCCAAATAGTCCACTTCTGATTTTAAAAAATGACACTTGGACAATCTTAGAGAAAGACTTACATCACTCAATCTTCCCAGCACTATATCTAAATTCTTTAAATGTTCCTCCCAAGTCTCGCCCTGAATGATTATGTCATCCAGGTACACATGTGTGATGGAGCCCGTAAGCCCAATTAACACATGGTTAATCACTCTCTGAAACGCACCTGGTGCTTCTTTAAGTCCAATGGGAAGCACATTGTACTCCCAGTGACCTTAAGGAGAGGAAAAGGCTGTCCTTTCCTTACAATCCTCTGATAATGGTATCTGATGGTACCCCTGACGGAGGTCCAAACAGCTGAAATAACGACTCTTTCCCAGCTGTGCTTGATGTTCTGAATGTTAGGATGAGGAAATCGATCATCTCTGATATTAGCATTCAGCTTCCTAAAATCCAAACATAATCTTAATCCGCCCTCCTTCTTAGCTATAGGCACCAGGGGTGCGTTGTAAGGACTTCGGGAGGATCGTATAACTCCTTGTTCCAACATAGTTTTCAAGCTTTCCTTAACCTCTTCATGATACTTTACCGGAATAGGATAATTTTTTCTATAAGCTACTTCCGGGGTCACAGTTACTATTTCATGATAGTAGTAAGGGGTCACATTCAGGGGTTCATCCTCCAATGCGAACACTGTCAGATACTTCATTGTCAGTGCTCTCAGAGCTTCATTCTCTTTACTCATCAAATGTGGGGAAAACATACTATCAACTAAGGCAAACAGTTTCTTTATTCGTGCTCTCTCGATCATTCTAGTCTCTTTCATAATGACTCCTGATACAATTTCTCCTAGGCCTTTCTGTTTGTTTTCATTTATATCCCACGATACTCTACTACACGGCCTTATATGACCCAGACATGTACCTCCCTTGAGTTCGATCCTGTCCGGACTAGGATTGACGAACCTCGCCTTAAAATGAAATCGCGATTTCTCTCGTGCCTTCTCCACTTCCTCTTGCCCTTCTCGTTCTGGGATCCCAGCTTTCTCCTGTAATAACACTAATCCTGGGCACAATGTAGATGCCAACATGTTTCCTTCCTGAGGTTCAAAGATAGCCGCTTTGCTTGACTGCATTCTTACTTCTAAAATGACGGTACCGCAAGTCCAAGGACCTAGCTCCGTACTCGTCGGTATCACAGCTTTTGCTACCTCTACGTCCGCTTCTGACTCACTGTTCACTGGTGCCGCTCCTTTATACTCTAGAGGGACAATATTCACAGACTCGCCCTCTATATACAAGGTCAGAGGATTCGTTAGTAACTCCATCCTAGTGCTGAGCATAAAATCCATCCCAAGCAACACGGGTGCTGGTAAGCCTAAGCTTCCTACTATAATAAAAGAATGAGCATACCACTTATTTCCAATCTGAAGTTCAACCTTTATAGCTCCATCAGTCAATATCTCATCTCCACTTACGTTAAATAATTTAACCGTTTCCTCTGATTCCCAATCATCTTGCTCAACGCTCCTTTTTAACTGTTGATATATTTCTCTCGTAATCAACGACCTAGCAGCTCCTGTGTCTATCAAGGCCAAGACACTTTCATCTAGGCCTTTCACATTCACCATCATTGCGACTAGTTTCTCGCAGCCCACGAGTGAGGCGATCGGAATAGGGTCGGCGTTTTTTCTTTCTGAGTCTAAGGTGTAGCACCTGACTGTCTTTCCCCTGACGTCTGTCCCCATTGATCAATTCTCCCTCTTCCTCTATTATCTGACTGTCTCTCCCCTGACGTCTGTCCCCATTGATCAATTCTCCCTCTTCCTCTATTATCTTCTCTTTCCCACTCTTGCGCTCTCCTTCTGCCTACCCAACACTGCTGTGCCTGGTGACCAGGTCTATTGCAGTGGTCCTGATTACTAGTAGCGCCTGTCTGACTAGAAGTAGGGCCAAACCTCCAGTTGCATTCTCGAGCAATATGGCCTTTACCGTGGCAGTAATAGCACTCAGGCACTGGGCAATTCTTAGCAATGTGTCCTGTCTTTTTGCATGAATAACAAGTAATAGGTGGAGGCACTCTCACTCCTTGAGCTCCACCACTTTTGAGGCCAGTGCGAGGTTTCGGCTTTTCTGTTGTCACTGCATTTATATTTGGTTTATTTCTCTCTGTCCTCTCTAACAACTTTAACTTGGGGTGTGTTTGTGCATATCTTAGCATGGCTGCCAAGATCCTATAAGGGTCTTCATGCTCCACATCGCTCAACATGTCTTGCATCTCCGGCGGTACACTCTTAAGTAACGCACCTGCAGCTACTTTATCAATAACATCATCATGACCTGGCTCTACCTCGTTCGCTTGAGTACTCAAAGTCTCAAGACGCACAAAGAATTGGTGAAACGTCTCCCCCAGAGAGCGAACAGCGGATCCCAGTTCACTTAAAAGTGTACTGGCTCGTGCATCAGCAGGATAAATTCTTAAAAATTCAGCTTTCACAGCTGTCCAATCTGCACCAACTTTCTTAATCGTGTTGAGAAGATGTGAATAGGCAGCGTCTATACCTTCATCAGTCCAAGGTGGTCCCACTGTCATATCATCTATAGTTTGTAACCAACGCCTCGCGCTTGTAATGCATCTATACTGAGGGAAATCCGGCGATATTACCTCTCCACCACAAAAATGAGGAAGACCCATTATTTTAGCATAATTATTTACGGCGCTGCCAGTTAAAGTCTGACTCAATTTATCGACAAGATTCTGCAAAGGGTCCAGAGCAGGAGCAGGGGCGGCAGCGGCCGCGCCTCCTACTGGAGAGTGTGGTCTGCTCATGTTAACTCCTCTAACTCCCTCAAAATAATCTAACAAATGGTCAGAAAACGTGGAGTCACACCGGGGTGGGGCTTGAATACGGAGATTCGCGAGATACTGATGTAATGCTTCCTCTGATGCGCACCTACGTAATCTAAACCACACTTCAAGACGCTGTATTAAACCACGAGACACTGGGGATGGAGAACGTGGAGGGCTTAGGGGACCAATATTCATAACTAAATCTGAATAACGAGTTTTTTCACCTTAGAATCTCACCGCTGCCACCAGTATGTCGTGCTCCCCTTACTTGCTTTACTCTTTATCTATTCTTCTTCTATGGAAGACTAAGTTCCGTTACGTTAAGTCCAGATCAGGTCAATCAGAGTTAATCAAGTTTCATTAGGTAGCGCTGGATAGGTACAAGTGGGGAACCCGACATAACAACACATCAAGTAATCACAAGTCCATTTAAGGCCGGCACTACGTGGGAGCGTCTCGTTCCTTATTAAGAGGAAGGGATTCTAGGGTTACTCAAACTAATTTCCTTTTTTTCGTTTATCTACAAAATAATTATGTACAATTTATACACTAAGTCAAAAGCAACAACCGATTTGGCAACTCTACGAACTCAAAGTTTTGCAACTGCTTTATGATCTTACTCTACAACAGAACTATTAAATCATGCCACCTTACAATGGTAATCAACAATACAACTAAGTCCCATTAAACAAGTAACAATTCACGAGTATTGTTCACGTAACACTTGAAATGTCACTACGATTTACTCGTCAACTGAAGATAATACTCTCCCTTACTGAAATAAAACCAAGAGTATTATGGCTAAATACAAGGTAATACTAAAGGTAATATTCTCTTACACATAGAGTAATACTAATAACAATACTCTAGCATACCATCATCTCATCCTATCATTGTTACTACTAGAACATTAATCACCGTAACATTTTATTCTAGTATCACTTCACCTCAAGTTACTTCAATATATTTCTGTAGAATTAATACCACTCTTTAACACAGTTATCTACCCTAACTCAATACTTCTCCATAAGGACAATTAACTTCTATATAATCTTTGTTCTTTTCACCATTGAGCAAATAAGTTAATTTAACAATCATACAAATTATCTGGCCCGTCCTGTTATACCCTACCACGGCTCTACAGTATACTCTCAATATATTTCACAGTGTATTTCTCTCTTTCCTACTCTCAGTTCCAATTTCCTCTATGTCCCCTAACAAGAATATCTACTCACTGATACCGTAGAGTACCAAGACATCACCAGTCTCATCGTCGTGGTAGGGTGCTCAGGCGGGCCTTCTAGTTAGGATCTTCCCCAAGTTCTTCTCGACTCTTTGCCCTTTCTGCTTCTACTGACTTCCAACCTTCTGTTTCTCTCAGGAAAAGTACAGGGGCCGGAAGTAGGCGTGTACTCTTCATATCCTTCGTTCACTTCTCTCATTGTTCTTAGTCGGGTCTGGTCCGTAACATTTTGAAACAATGTCCATTGTATAACGTTAATTCACAGTAGACATGGTTACCTTTTAGTTCTGAGTCACTTTTCTCTTATCTTGGTCCCGTATATATTAGGCCATATCTAGCTCTTCCAGTTGGGGCACATAAATTCAATTAAGTGTAGACAGTACAGGTAACTGTGGGCCTCGACACTCCCTCCTATTATCACTCACTTTTCATTCACTTTTCATTTTTCATTCTTCATTATTCACTGATCCACGGCTTCTTCCAGCTTTTCAAGGTGCCGCAGATAACGATATTTGTCGCGTAACGTTTTTCGATACCCTTTATCCCTTACTGAAGTTGGAACACCATGATAATCTTCATGGGTTGGCTGTTGTGGATGACGTGGTTGTGGTCGGATGGTGGGTGAGTCAGCCGTAGCCGCCTGTGTTGTGTTCCCACCGAATGCCTGGTGTAAGTCGTCATCACCATCATCAGCATCGTCAGCATCGTCGTTGCCCTCTGTGTTCGTGTAATTGTTGCCGCAGCTTGCTGTGCGGTGACATTATATATATATATTAGTGTGGTCTATGATCATATACTGAAATTTCACATAGCACACATTGATTCATTCACAAGATGCCCTGAATCCAATTCACTGCCTTAGTAATTCGTAAAAAAAAATGAGGCCGATCTGACAACGTTTAGGAGTGGTTATAAACGTGAACTTTTAAGATGGCATACAGTCTAGACGGTTCAAGAGAAATGTATACCGTAGAATGTTGTAGAACATCTGGTGCATTCTACCAAGCCAGGTGGATGGGGAAAGCTATTTGCATTCTCAAGATATACCTGTTCAGGGCTCAATTTAAGCTTACTATTCAGGAAAGGCGTGCGATATGCAGTGTCGGGCTCTTTGTTGCACTCAGCTATGTCAAGTACTGGAACGAATCGATGATAGCGAAATATGCTCCCTCAAAAGACCTTGACTTCATGTGCCATCTCCTCAGCGGCCTACCTGAGCGAAGCCTTACCAAGACAGGTCTTGCAGCTTGGAAGTGGCATTTCTGGTGCGATCCAGAGGAGATCATCTGTTTGAACTATTTCGACGAACGGATTGATTTATCAAAAAAAGAATGTTATTATTCACAACCTGAAGAGGCGTCCAAAGAAAAATGCTCTGAAGCAACTTGAAAAGAAGAACTTATCTTCTCGCAGCCGCTGATTGAGTTCGTGACAGCCAAGACCATGAGCATTTTTGGAGCTCTGTTTCCAGATGAAGATGAAAAAGCTGACTGACTTTACAGAACATGTCTCAGGAATGGGATGAAGACCCCATCTACAAATGGTTCAAAGTGGCCTGTGATAAGATAACTGTTGCAAATGACTGTGCTGAAAGAGCAATTTCTCTTGTGACAAAATTCAACTCGACCTTCACAAAGGGCGAGAGACAGAAACAGTACATCTTGACCGTCGTGCATTCCACCAGCTACAAATACGTGCTTGTGGCTAAGGTGTGGAATGTAGTAATGGGTATACTGTAGGTCTCCAAAACTGCAAAAGACAAAAGTGCTGAGATAAGAAGTGAAAAAAGCACAGAAACAAGAAAACATTCAGGATGAGAGGAGATTTGGAGACCTATACCCATTACTACATTCCACACTTCAGCCACAGACTTGTAGCTGGTGGAGTGAAGTAATGGGTTTAGGTCTCTAAATCTCCTCCCATCCTGAATGCTCTCTTGTTTCTGCGTTTTTGTTATATTTTTTTTTTACCTCTTATCAGCACTTTTGCCTTTTACAGATTTGGAGACCTATACTCATTACTACATTCCAAAACGTAGCCACAAAAACGTATTTGTAGGTGGTGTAATGCTCTTGTTTCAGTGCTTTGTTCATCTCTTATATGTGCACTTTTGCCATCCCTATTTCTTAACAACCATTTGGAAAGAAAATGTTTGTCACTAGTTTACGATCCTTTTGTCAAAGTATAATTATGCATAAAGCAATTGTTAGATTTAGACTATTACTTGCACAGCATTATTTCAAAATTCCAAGCATGCATTTACATGTTTCATGTGATGTGATTTGGATACTTCTCTCTTACATGCATAGCATCATTCCAGTTTCGCAACTGAGCATGTATGAACATATACCACGTTCTTAGTTCTGGCGCCAATGTGAGAGATTGAGAGATATAATTATAGGTGAAAACAATGACAAATTAAACTGAATTAAAATGAAAAACAATAACATTTTTTTTTATTAATGACTGGATTAGAGAGTCCCATGATGCCTTGCTTCCTGAATGCTATTTGATAATATGAGAAGGTAACTTGGTCTGTAGCACTGTTATATCACACCTGGGGAAAACACTAGATATTATGCATGTATGCGCACGTGCATGCGTAACACTATGAACACATGCTCTTATGTGAAACGGAGACGTATCCTGAATTGTATCACTTAAGCTGAGTCCTGAAAGTCAGTAGAAAACTAGCTCGCCTCCCAGGATTGACTGGTATTCAAGGTAGTGTTTAACCTATTGTTAGCCTTCTGCACAAAAGCAGAAGGCACTGTTGTCGAAAAGTAGAGATAAAGTTGAGACCCAGACAATAATGCAATAAGGTTAGCTAGCTACAGAAGAGCAATGCTGTTTAGACTGCAGTTAACTCGTGGAACATAGCTCCATTGCTACTGAAAGACAAATACGAGGGTGACTTCCCTTGAAAACAGGTGTTTTGTACGTTTGTCTTCTGTAGGCGAACTGTAGCCAACCAATGTTGCACAAAATGACGTACTTACTGGTTACCGCCGTAAGGTCGTCCTTAATTTTCAGCTTGAAAAAATTACTGTATTTCAGCTGCTGCGGGACTTCGTTCCTATTGGTTAAAAAATTAAACATGCAAATCTTCATGCTTATTAGATAACATCAAATGGTGTCGCATCATGATCACAATAATACTATTATGGCGCAATGTTGATATGGCACCGGGTTACCTAGGTCCCCCTCTTTGCAGAGTATCAGCCCCTCACTGGGGGCGGTATCGTGGGAACTCAACTCCCACTCATTGTTGCCTAGTTTTTTGGCTTGTAATTTGCCGGCAGCTGTAGCTTTCTTCGCATCTGGATACACTTGCCTGCGTTGTTCACCAACCTGGAGATGAAACCGCCATTGATCTACGTTCTTGGTCAACACTGGAGTAAACTCTTGTACCGGTGCTACCCCTCTTTCAGCAAAGTCATTTGTTACCTGTAGTCCATGAACGATGCGCTCATTCCTTGTAATCCTTACAACTTTCCCATGTATGTGGATCGAATTCTAAAAATGAATGAGTATGGCGAAGCAGTGTGAAGATCTCTGTGTTATTGGTCACAAAACTTGAAAGTGTTTTCTGATTCAGCACTTTTAACCTCAATTTCAACTGCTGCTCTCTTTTAGTTGATCTTTGCTTCCTTCTCCGTTAAGATTCAGCACCATTTTTTGCTTCTCTTTAGGGCCAACAGTTGGATCAAAAAGGCCAATCCAACTAATTGCTGTGACAACTACCACAAGTGACAGCCAAATGCTTTCAAACAGACTTGTGAGATCCTTATCAGGTTAAAGTGACAATTCCTGGAGAAGCCTTAAATTGTTTGCTGGAGCTAGAGCTGCTTTTGTTGCCATCAAGCATAATTTCAGGTATTGCTTCATGATGAACACAACAAACCGCTTCAGTTCTCGGCCTTGAATAAGTGTGATGCTTGTCTGATGATGGAAAAGATAGACTTTGGTGCGGTATAGTACTTTAGGCATCCATCTGGCATGGTGGTAAGCACCAGGTTGCTGAAACCGTGTTCCACAGAGCGGTACACCACCCGAGACAGTAATGGACAATTCTAGCAATTCTCGATATTCATATCGAGGTTGGCTTTCTTGCAACTGTTTCATACAAAATGCTATGAGCTCATCACAGTGCTAACTATCAAACACCGGCATTTCCTCCTTGTTATTCAAGGTCTGAATGCATGTTGTGTCAATATTATTCCTCTTGGCTTTGAACTGCTTGCATATGTGAATGTCGGGACCGGAGGACTGTCTAAGGCAAATGGTGAAGGCGTTTTTTATTTTTTTATTTAAGATAATGAATGAAGGAAAAACAAAGGAAATTATATAAAAAAGTTCATGTGCCTAAAGGCATCCTCCATTCATAAAATATTTATAACAACTGGATTTAAAAAGTGGATTAAATGTTTGTGGGAAGCAACTCCCAGGAAATGAAATGCACAGAGTAGTAGTTCTGGGGATAAAATAATGAATATTGATAAGCAGAGATTCTGCATTGCGGGGTCATGGGCGTTCCCAGCTGCCCCAATATTTCGGGAGAAAATGTGAAGGTCAGGAACAACTGAAGCAAGTTCGTCAGAGCACTAACGGTCAAAATATCGGTAAAATAATGCTTAAGAAACAACATCTCTAAGTACTGATAATGGAGGAAGGTCCTGCGTAATGGCAGGATTTTGTTCAACTGCCTCAGTGCAACCGCTCCACATCCACTCCATACTGGTTAAGAGTATTCGATCTGAGAACGCACATGAATTTTGTATATTGTGCCCATCTGCTCGTCAGCGAAGAATTCACGATCTCTGTACGAAGTTCCATTTTTATAAAATCATTTTTAGCAAGGGATTCAACATAAGCTGTGCAGCTTAGGTCGGTGTTTAGTGTGACACCTAGGATATCAATTGGAGTGAATATGGGAATATTGACATCATTTAAAACTATTTGGGAGTCTGAGGGATTCTTTCTTTGGGGAAATTAATGTACTTTGTTGTCTGAGCCTTAAATGAGACCAGATTTGTTTGTCCCCATTAATAAATTTTAGAAAGGTCCTGGTTTTCAGAAACTGCTGTGTTTATTTGGGAATTTATAATATCAGATTGTGTAAAGGAGGTACTAAATATGAAAGAATTATGAGGTGTCGAGTCATCAGCATAAGAGTGTATTGGGCTGTGGGTAACAAATAGGAGGTCATTTTTATGTGACAGGGGGTTGGGGCCAAAACTGATCCCTGAGGTACGGCAGCATTTATGGAATTAAATTATGAATAAATTCCATCTACCATGACCCGTATTGTTCTATTATGAATGTAAGAAGAAATGAGAGGAATTAGTGATGCAAGGCCATAGTGTGACATCTTAGACAATATGGCCCAGTATCATACTCTGTCAAATGGATTTGAAATAGCAAGTGCTATTGTGTATTTTTCACCATGTTGGTCCATTCTTTTGTTAATCTGATGGGTAAGAAGGCAAAGAATGTCTACAGTTGAACGTTCTTGCCTAAATCCATACTGCCCATCAATGATTAATTTATTGATTTCTAAGTTCTTGACTATGTGTTTGTTTATTGGTGTCTCAAACACTTTATCGAAAACGGAAGTTATAGTGACAGGTCTATAGTTTGATGGATCAGAAGTGGCACTGTTTTTAGGAACAGGAAGGATATTTGCTTCTTTCCATGAGGCTGGAATACTTGAGGTACAGATGCATAAGCAGAAACATTTTGCCAATACAGGAGCCAACACTGGGGAGGAATTGTTAAGTGCTATTGAAGGAATTTCATTAATCATATAATCCCCATAAATAAAAAAAAAGTTGATGTTTATCTGTCCGTTTTTCCGCTATAGAAACCAAAGAAGAGGGACACAGAACCCTATAAACAGCTCAAGCAAATACAACTTTAAAAATGAATTTAATTTGTACATTATGCTTGCTAAGTGTCGCCCTTGGTAGTCAAGAAAAGAACCAACCATAAAGGACCAAGTCAGTGTGTGGGAAACATGGTAGCTAATTACCGTAGAGGTTTTTACTTCTACACACTTACCATTATTTGCTACAACAGGCCAGATGGGTGGACGGATTAGTGGGGTTGGGGTTTAGGATTAAATGGATGGGTGTGTGTGGAGGGGCAGTGTTTAGTGGATGGGTGGGTGTGGAGGGGCAGGGTTTAGTGGATGGGTGGGTGTGGAGGGGCAGGGTTTAGTGGATGGGTGGGAGTGGAGGGGCAGGGTTATAGTGAATGGGTGGGTGTGGAGGGGCAGGGTGCATGGATTGGATGGGAGGGTGGGTAAGTGGGGAGGAAGGGGCAGAGTGGGTAGGGTAGGTGCACAAGGTTGGGTAGATGTGATAAGGTAGCGTGGATGGGTAGGATGCGTTGATGAGTGGCTGTGTGGACAGAACGGGAGGGAAGGTGGATGGGTAGGGTAGGTGGAGGAGGTGGGCTGCTTTGGAGGAATAATGGTCCATAATACGAACAGGTACGTCAGGAATAAATCCCAGTGTAAGTGGGAACAAGGAACATTGGTGGATATATATATATATATATATATATATATATATATATATAGAGAGAGAGAGAGAGAGAGAGAGAGAGAGAGAGAGAGAGAGAAGGAAAGTGTATGCTGCCTTCATTGACTTGGAGAAAGCTTATGACAGAATAGATAGGCAAGGAATGTGGAAGGTATTAAGAATATATGGAGTGGAGGGGAAATTGTTGAGTGCTGTGAAGAGTATGTACGAAGGAGCTAGGGTTACGGTGCGGGTGGATGGTGAGCTGAGTGAGTTCTTTGATCTCAATGTGGGACTGAAACAGGGTTGTGTGATGTCTCCATGGCTGTTTAATATATACATGGATCGGGTTGTAAAGGAGGTGCAGGGTAGGGCAGTGGATGTGGGGGTGGCTCTAATGAATGAGGGTGAGATTTGGAAGCTTCCGGTGTTGCTGTTTGCTGATGATACAGTACTGTTGAGTGAAGATGAATGGGAGTTGCAAGGTTTGGTGAATGAATTTGGGACAGTGTGTAGGAGGAGGAATCTGAAAGTTAATGTAAACAAAAGTAAAGTTATGGTGTTTGAGAGGACTGAAGTCACAGAGTGTGCAGTGAGGTTGGATGGTGAGGATATGGAGAATGTGAGTGCATTCAAGTACTTGGGTAGTGTGATGAGTAAGAATGGAACTTTGGGGGATGAAGTGCGTGAAAGGGTACAGCAGGGAAGGAAGATTGTTGGTACACTGAAAGCAGTGATGAGAAATAGGGAGGTGAGTATGGAAGTTAAGAAGTCACTGCATGATAGTATTGTGATCCCTACCCTGACGTATGGAAGCGAGGCATGGACCTTGCAAGAGGGGAACAAGTCAAGAGTGAGAGCAGTGGAAATGAGTTACTTGAGAGGAGCATGTGGAGTGACGTAGAGGGACAGGTTGACGAATGAAGAAGTGAAGGAACGCTGTGGGGTGGATGTGGATGTGGTTGAAAAGATTAGGAGAAATACACTGAGGTGGTTTGAACATGTGAAGAGAATGGAGAATGAAAGACTGACTAAGAGGGTGTATGTAGGTGAGGTGGAGGGAGGGAGAGGGAGAGGTAGACCGAGGATGAGGTGGAGGGATGTAGTTGAGAGGTATATGAGGGAGGGGGTGAGATGGGGGGAGGGTAGTCAAATAGTGGGTGACAGAGCAACTTGGAGGCGTTTTGTCTGCGGCCACCCTTTGCGGGATTAGAGCGTCGTGCTCTATATATATATATATATATATATATATATATATATATATATATATATATATATATATATATATATATATATATATATTGTTACCTTGTATTGGTAAACGGACTTGAATACCGGTACTGCTTCGTTCTAGTACAGGAAGACTAGATATGGGGCAACAATGCTAAAAGGTCCTACAAGCAGCACTCATATTAAGAACGTCTCCCCACCTGAGTTGGAACCAGACAAGATGGATGGAATAACTCTTTTTCCCCCCTCACCTCTCCTTCAGGAACAGGGGCAAGGACAGCATAAACAAAGACAAGGCAACTGCGTCCCCCATCTCCCACTAGATCCTCATAAGGCTAGTTGCCGGTGGTCCTTAAGGGCCCAGGGGAAGGGATAGGATGGGTATGGAGGAGGATTGCAGGTCACCTCTACTCCCACCTCCTCTGAGTCCCTGCTGAGCCTAAGTCCACCCGGAAGAGGTGGTGTGGGCTTGTGAAGGGTAGGGAGGAGAGAAGCACTGAGGAGGTCAGTCAGAGCAACTTATACCCCACCCCTCGTTACGGTAGGAGATGAGTCTGTTACTGGAGAACCACCATACAGTGAGGAGCAGGCTTGTGTACTGGATCGATCTAGTAGACCCTGACTAGGTGAGTGCAACTCATGCTAGAAGTGACTGGAAGCAGTAAAATGAATAAAAGCACTCTCCCCCTTTTGAAAATAAAGCCAGCATGGATAGTTAATATTGACTGATTTTCCCCCCAAACAAAACTATGGACAGAATCCTAAGACAAGGGCTCCCAATACCCGACAGCAATAGAGCTACTGTTTCTACTGGCAATCAGAATAACTCTGAAGCAGACGGTGCTAAGAGTCTCCTGGGAAGAGGATAAGGCTACCATTTGTTATCCCTTCGTCCTTCAGATCAGAAAAGTAATTGGTAACTAAAGGGTTTTAGTCTCTACAGGTCACGAGGTATCTGATTACAGTCAGCTGAGTGCGTATCATGCAGTGCCAGTCACTCCCTTGCCTCCGTGTCGAGAAATGTACAAAGTGGCATCGTTCCATTCCTTGCCCGCCACATCCATCCCTGCCAACACGCCCAAGAAAGGAGCTTAGAGATAACGCCATAGGACGTGAATTAGACATAATATTCTCTCCTCTATCGAGTCAGATTATGTCGTCACCGACAGACGAGAGAGAACATGACACCACACTGGCTCCCCTCCTTTCATAGTATGTCTTGCCACCCACCCTATCCTTTTCTCATACAATGTCTTGCCACCCTTCTTACCATCCTCTCGTACAACAGTATGTCTTGCCATCTTCGCTAACCTCCTCTCGTACGATGCCTTTCCTAGGCGACAGTGATTTGCTTGTTTGTTTGTTTATTTGTTTCATGGTTTTAGCTCCCACCGAGTAAACACTGTACGACAGCGACTTAAGAAAGCACTTAGCTCCAGTGACATTAGGAAATGCTGTGCACAAGTGACTTTCAGACAGCAGGTGATGTGCTTGGAATGTGAGCGACAGTGACGTGAATTTCCCGATAATGACGTGGTAAAATGTGTGCGGTAGTGACGTGTATATATTTACGACAGTGACGTGTCTATATTTTACGGCAATAACCTATGTGTAGTCTTTGTAAATATTTGTTTCTAGTTAAATAAACCATACATATAAGTGAATCTTCGATTTCTTTATTAAATGTCATGAACAGAAAATAACTGCCTTTTCAAATGCTGTTTACAGATTAAGACAGAAATAAAAAATATGTAGAAAAAGAAAGCATTTAGCACAGTATAAGATAAGTGTACTAATTTATCACAATTAAAGAAGGTGAAATATTACATACTTCGCGTCAGTAAGATGAATAATTTACGACAGTGACGTGTGTGTATTTTTTGACAAGGACGGACAGTGACGTGTGTATACATTTGTAAATATTTATTAAAAAAAAAAAAAGAAAAAAGAAGCTTAGATGTAAGTGAATAAAAGAGTTCTTCAGTATTTAGCATGGACAGTCAATAACAGCCTGTTCACAGGCTATTTTCAGAGTGACAAATAAGAATAACACATTTTCAACTATAACTATTTAGCACCGGATGCGACATGCTCACTAGGTTATAATAGTGAAATGTGGTGAAAATATAGTATATTTGACGACAGTCACGGGTATACAATATACGACAGAGACGTGTCCATATAGTATTTGTAAATAATTGTTAAAATAAAAGCCGTACACATAAGTGTATCATTGATTTCTGCAGTAATGACAGTCAGGGTTGCCACTACTTTTAGCGATCGTACCAAATCAGGCTACTGAAAAGTATCACATCAACACAAGATGTGCTAAAATTAATGAATACATATGTACTTACTTCGTTGACTTAAAATTGTGTACCCTCCTCTTCCTGCGAATCTTCCGTAGTTGGCGTTGACCACTTCCTGTTCATTTGTCTACTAGCTGCTGGAATGGTTGCCATGTTCTACAGTTCACAGCATGTAACAAATTCTTGCTTTGAAGTAATCCATTGAAGGTTTCTGTCTTCAATCGATATCTATTTTTTGTCTTTTTATTTGTCACCAGAGGGAAAATTAAGATTCTCTGCAGCAGCAGACGAATCAGGCAAAGACATCAAGTTTAGCATCAATCTTGAAATATTTGGCTCAGGAGACTCTTAGCACGGCCTGCTTCAGAGTTATTCTGATTGCCACTAGAAACAGTAGCTCTTTTGCTGTCATGTTCTGCTTCCTCATAACTGCAACATTGCGCCCCCTCACATTTCCCTAGTCGTGAAGCATATTTCATTGACACTGTACAAGTAATGCTTACCATTTTGCCCGTTTTTCAACTATTCCAGAGTGACACTGTGACCAGTAGTGTTCAGGGTGTAATAATCTTACGAATAAATAATCCCTGAATGAAAATCAGAGATTCTTATTCTAAAACCTTTTTTTTTTTCTTTTTTTTTTTTTGCAATATTTCACTATAACTAAGGGCACGCAGTCCTTACATATTTTTCTTTATCTCTCTCATTATTATTTCTTACTCAATTAAAAAAGAAATGAACAAGCAATTATTTTCTATGCATGGTCAGTCGGCCATTACTGAAGAAATCACGAATTCACTTATGTGTACGGCATTTCAAGTACTGTATACACACTTCACTGTCGTAAATTATATATCCGTGATTGTCATAAAATATATATTTTTCACCTTATTTCACTGTTATAACTTGGTAAGCTTATCGCTTCCTGTGCTAAATATTTATTTTTCATAAAGTTCTTATTTCTCACTCTATGAAAATAGCCTGTGAACAGGTTGTTATTCTCTATCTACGCTAAATCCTGAAGAAATCTTTTATTCAATTTTATGTACCCCTGGGGAAGGGGGGATAGAATACTTCCCCAATATTCCCTGCTTGTCGTAAGAGGCGACTAAAGGGGACATTTTTATCTACATTCTTTTTGCTCTCTTTCCTCCCCTTGTACTTTGTCTGTCCAAACCCTCTGCATTTTACTTTAACTTAGTTAATTTCCTCTCTCCACTGTCTGGTTCCTGCGAGTCACTGGCATTGGCTCCAGGGTAAAATATTTTTTTGCCTAAGAAATCTTGATGAACTCTGGTGACGACGCAATGGCCCTCAGTTCCGTGCAGCCCTTAAGTGGGCAGGGGGTGCTAAGAATCACACGGTGTAAAAATAAGTTTATACATCCAAAAAGAACCTTGAGAATAGGAAACTGGAATGTTCGAACTCTTAATCAGGCTGGCAAAATGGAAGAGCTTATTTCAGTGTTCAAAGAATACAAGATGGATATTTGTGCTCTAACAGAAACGAGGTTGGTTGGAGTTGATAAAATGAATTTGGAAGATTGTATTACTATGTTGGTTTCTGGTAGGAGTGATGGAAATCATTACCAAGCAGTAGGCTTACTGCTGAGTAGAGATGCTTGTAAGGCAGTATGTGAGTTTGAGCCAATTACCGAGAGCTTGCTTAATGCTCGTTTAAAATCTGACCATGGTAATACCAGTATGCTTGTAGAGTACGCTCCGAAAAATGAGGCTGCTGATGAAATGAAGGATGACTTTTATGAGAAGCTGCAGGATGTAGTGAATAGAGTGGCAAGATATGATGTGTTAGTTTGCACTGGTGATTTTAATGCGACTATTGGCGGTAGTAGGGATGGCGGTATGGGTAAGGAGGGTGTTGGTATAACAAACGAAAATGGGGTGCGATCTGGAAGCTTTTGTTTGGCATATGACCTTATAATTGGTGGAACTATCTTTGAGCATAGAAAAATACATAAGATTACTTGGATTTCACCATGTGGTAAATATTGTAACCAAATGACCACATTGCAATTAGCAGAAGGCGTAAGAGTTATTTGCAAGATGTTTGCATAAGGAGGGGGGCAGATATATGTAGTGATCATCAACTTGTTGTGTCAAAGATTAAAATAAAACTTAAGAGAAACGTTAATGGTAATTGTACAGGAGGTAATAATTATGATTTTGATGAGCTGAGAAGTGATGAGAACACGAAGGAAAAGTTTCGGTGTGAATGTAGGAACAGGTTTCTAGTCCTGCAGACTTTGACAGAATCTGAAGACAATGATATTAATCAATTGTGGAGAGAAGTAAAAGAGGTTTTGCATGAGAGTGCTAAGGTTACTATTAAAAAAAAGGGAAAAGCGAGAAGGAAAAGTGGATGTCAGATGAAACATGGAATGCAATTCAGAAAAGGAAAGAGGCTAAGTTAAGAAGTGAAGAACAAGATGTTGATGGCCAGGTAGTTGAAGTACTTAAAGCAAAGTACTGAAGTTTACATTCTGAAGTAAAAAGACTCGTTAGACGTGATAAGAGGAGGCTATATGATGAAAAGGCAACAGAGACAGAAAATAAATTAAGTAAAAATGACAGTCAGAGCACGAGAGCAGCGTATCAGGCCATAAAGGAGTTAACTGGGACTGAACAGAGAAGGAAAGAAATACCTGTTCTAGATAGAAATGGTAACTTGATGACTAAAGATTAGGATATAAAAGGAAGGTGGAATGAGGATTTTGAATCTGTTCTAAATAGACCAATCCCAGCTGAAAAGGACATTTTGCCAGCCAAGAGAGATTTGCAGATAGAATCTATCTACCTATCTATAGCCCGACGCCCTAAACCCACAAAGGGTGGCCGCAGACAAATACGCCTCCAGGTCGCTCTGTCACTCACCATTTGACTACCCTCCCCCCAAACTCACCCCCCCCTCCCTCATAAACCTCTCAACTCCATCCCTCCACCTCATCCTCGGTCTACCTCTCCCTCTCCCTCCCTCCACCTCCCCTACATACACCCCCTTAGTCAGTCTTTCATTCTCCATTCTCTTCACATGTCCAAACCACCTCAGTGTATTTCTCCTGATCTTCTCAACCACATCCACATCCACCCCACAGCGTTCCTTCACTTCTTCATTCGTTAACCTGTCCCTCCACGTCACTCCACATGCTCCTCTCAAGTAACTCATTTCCACTGCTCTCACTCTTGACTTGTTCCCCTCTTGCAAGGTCCATGCCTCGCTTCCATACGTCAGGGTAGGGATCACAAAACTATCATGCAGTGACTTCTTAACTTCTATACTCACCTCCCTATTTCTCATCACTGCTTTCAGGGTACCAGCAACCTTCCTTCCCTGCTGTACCCTTTCACGCACTTCATCCCCCAAAGTTCCATCCTTACTCATCACACTACCCAAGTACTTGAATGCACTCACATTCTCCATATCCTCACCATCCAAACTCACTGCACACTTTGTGACTTCATTCCTCACAAACACCATAACTTTACTTTTGTTTACATTAACTTTCAGATTCCTCCTCCTACACACTGTCCCAAATTCATTCACCAAACCTTGCAACTCCCATTCATCTTCACTCAACAGTACTGTATCATCAGCAAACAGCAACACTGGAAGCTTCCAAATCTCACCCTCATTCATTAGGGCCAGCCCCACATCCACTGCCCTACCCTGCACCTCCTTTACAACCCCATCCATGTATATATTAAACAGCCACGGAGACATCACACAACCCTGTTTCAGTCCCACATTGAGATCAAAGAACTCACTCAGCTCACCATCCACTCGCACCGTAACCCTAGCTCCCTCGTACATACTCTTCACAGCACTCAACAATTTCCCCTCCACTCCATATATTCTTAATACCTTCCACATACCTTGCCTATCTATTCTGTCATAAGCTTTCTCCAAGTCCATGAAGGCAGCATACACTTTCCTTCCCTTCTCTAGATACTTCTCCACTAAACATCTTTATAAGCTCCCCCCTGGGGGTAGGGGGATTTCAAGAATACTCCCCCAGTATCCCTGCTTGTCGTACGAGGCGACTAGAAGGGTTGGTGGTGGGTTAGTGCCCCACCCCGTAAAAAGAACTAACTAAAAAAGCGAACAAAGCTGCAGATAGTAACAGAGGATATAACCTTGGAAGAGGTAGCAAAATCTTTAAAGGTGATTAAGAATTTTAAGGCCCCAGGAGATATTGCAATACTTTCTGAAATGCTTAAGGTATAAAATGATGAGTTGATGAATGCGCTTTTGAAACTTTTTAATGTGGCTTGGGATAATGGTGGAATTGCAGCAGAGTGAGAAAATGGAGTGATTAAAAAAATACCAAAAAAGGGAGATTTAAGTATGTGTGGCAATTGGAGGGGGTTAACTTTGACACCTGTAGTTGCAGAAGTCTTTTCCAAAATCTTGTTGAACAGAATAGAGCCAGTAATTGATAAAAATTTGAAGAGAAGAACAAGCGGAATTTACAAAGGATCGAGGTTGTAATGATCATATCTTTATTGTAAGGCATCTAATGCAACAAGCTAATGAGATGAAAATGCCACTTAGTATGTGTTTTGTGGATTTTGAAAAGGCGTTTGATAGTGTTTCACGTGGAGCTATGTTGAAAATTATGAGATTCTATGGTATACCAGAAAAGTTTGTAAATATTATTAGATGCCTGCATGAACGTACTTTTTGTAAGGTAATGGTGGGTGGTTCTTTGAGTGATCCATTTGAAGTTAGGTCAGGAGGAGTTCTTTCGCCATTGCTGTTTGTTTTGGTTATGGATTATGTTATGAGAATGGTTGTAAGGAGAACAGGTGCAGAAATTAACTGGAAAGAAAATAAGAAGCTGATGGATTTGGACTATGCTGATGATATTGTACTGATTTGTGGAAGTATTTACGAGATGCAGAGGGTGCTTGATTGTCTGGTGGAGGAAGAAGAAAAAGTGGGATTGGTAATAAATTGTGGAAAGACTGAAATTATTAATATGAACGTGGAGAACCAAAACGATTGTATAATTGGGAATAATGTGGTGAAGAATGCAGAAAAATTTAAATATCTGGGAACGATTGTATCATCTAATGGATCATTAAACAATGAAATTGAGGAGAGGATTAGACAGGCTTGGTGTGCTGTTGAAATGTTGAAATCTGTTTGGAATAATAATATGCTTTCTGTATATACTAATTTATGGGCATGAGTCATGGTACAGTACAATTGCAACAGATCAGAAAGTATTAGGATTTTAGAACAAAATACTGAGAAGGATTCCTGGGGTAAAGTGGCAAGACAGAGTTACAAATGAAAGAGTAAGGGATATCACGAGAGTGGAACCAGTTAATGAATACGTGAGACTATCTCGCTCGAAGTGGCTGGGGCACATATACAGAAAAGAAGGCAGCTTAATACAGGATGTGCCAGAGTGGACTGCTAGAGGAAGAAGAGGTAGAGGTAGGCCGAAGGAAACCTGGTTGAGGACAATGAAAAGAGAAGCAAGAGAGGGAGTGTTGGTGGGACCTGCAGGAGATGGCAAGGGACAATTATTGGTGGAGAGAGTTCATCGAGGCCCTATGCATCCTGTGGGGTACCACAGGAAATGATTGATTGATTGACTGGTTGATGAACAGTAAGCCTCATTTTCAAAGAAATAAATATTTACAAATATATATACGTCACAGTCGTAAAATGCACACACATCACTGTCGTAAATTATTCATGTTACTGTCATAAAATATGTATTTTTTTCATCTTCTTTAACTATTATCAGTCAGTACGCTTACCTTATATTGTGCTCCACATTTTTTTCTATAATATTTGTATTCTTGTCTTACTTAATGAAAGTAGCATAGGAACAGGCATTTATTTTCTATTCATGATAATTACTGAGTAAATCACTTATGCACTTATATGTATGGCTTATTTCTCTAGAACCAATATTTACAAATACGTCAGACACAGGTTATTTCCGTGAAATATATACACGTTACTGCAGCACACATTTTACCACGTCACTATAAGGAATTACAAGTCACAGTTGCTCACATTTTAAGCACACCACCTGTTACTTGCACATCACTTGCACACAGCATTTTCTAAGGACACTGGTGTTAAGTGTTTACAGAAGTCGGTGCCGTACACTATTTAACTGTGTGATCAAAATCCATGAAACAAACAAACACACAAACAAATCACTGCCGCCCAGGAAAGACATCGTGCGAGAGGAGGTTAGGGAAGATGGCAAGACAGAACGAGAGAAGGGGGAGGGAGGGTGGCAAGACATTTATGCATGGAGGGTAGGGAGGATGGCAAGACATCGTACAAGAGGATGGGAGAGAGGGTGGCAAGACATTGTATGGGAAGAGGATAAGGAGGGTAGCAATACATTGTATGAGAAAAGGGTAGGGAGGGTGACAGGAGATCGTACAAGAAGATGGGAGGGAGGGTGGCAAGGCCTAGTATGAGAGGAGAGGAGCCAGATTCGTGTCTTGTTCTCACCCATCTGTCGGTGACGACATAATTTGACTCGATAGAGAGAGAAGAAAATATTATGTCTAAATCATGTCCTATCACGCTGGCTCTAAACCTCTTTCTTGGGTGTGTTGGCAGGGATGGATGAGGCAGGCAAAGATTGGAACGATGCCACTTTGTATATTTTTCGGTACAGAGGCAAGTGTGTGACTGGCACTGCTCGATCTGCACTCAGCTGACTGTAATCAGATACCAAAGGACGCGCTCTTCAAACTATGGCATAACAGTGATTGCGTGATAACCTCGTGACCAGTAGAGACTAGAACCCCTCAGTCATCACTTACTTCATTTAACCTGAAGGAGGAGGGGTTAATATATGGTGGCTCAGGAGACTCTTAGCACCGCCTGCTTCAGAGTGAATTTGATTGCCACTAGAAACTGTAGCTCTTTTGCTGCCGGGTACTGGGGGCCCTTGGCTTAGGTTTCTGTCCACAATTCTGTCTGGGGGGAAAATCAGCCAATATTAACTATCCTGACTGGTTTCTTATTCAAAAGGGGGAAAGTGCTTTATTCATTTTACTGCTTCCAGTCACTTCTAGCATGAGTTGCACACACCTAGTCAGGGTCTACTAGATCGATCCAGTACACAAGCCTGTTCCTCACTGTATGGTAGCTCTACAGTAACAGGCTCATCTCCAACCGTAAAGAGGGGTGGGGTATAAGGTGACCTGGCTGACCTCCTCAGTGCTCCTCGCCTCCCTATCCTTCACAAGCCCACACCACCTTTTCCGGGTGGACTTAGATTCAATAGGATCTCAGAGGAGATGGGGGTTGAGGTGCCCTTCAGTCCTCCTCCATACCAGACCTATCCCTTCCCTCGGGCCCTGAAGGACCACTGCCGGGTAGGCTGATGAGGATCTCGTAGGAGGCATGGGATGCGGTTGCCTTATCATCCTTGTTTACTCCCTAGTCGTCGCAGTTCCTGAAGGCAAGGTGAAGGGAAAACTTGGATGGTGGTTTTAAGGGTATTCCCATTAACTTCATGAACCTGATAAGCTGAAAAAGTTCTGGCATGCTGTTTCACAAGAAAGATGTTGTAATCAGACAAGATTTCCAAATATTTCAAGATTGATGCTAAACTTGATGTCTTTGCCTGATTCGTCTGCTGCTGCAGAGAATCTTAATTTTCCCTCTGGTGACAAATAAAAAGACAAAAAATAGATATCGATTGAAGACAGAAACCCTCAATGGATTACGTCAAAGCAAGAATCTGTTACATGCTGTGAACTGTAGAACATGGCAACCATCCCAGCAGCTTGTAGACAAATGAACAGGAAGTGGTCAACGCCAACTACGGAAGATTCGCAGGAAGAGGAGGGTACACAATTTGAAGTCAACGAAGTAAGTACATATGTATTCATTAATTGTGGCACATCTTGTGTTGATGTGATACTTTTCAGTAGCCTGATTTGGTGCGATCGCTAAAAGTAGAGTGGCAACCCTGACTGTCATTACTGAAGAAATCAATGATACACTTATGTGTACGGCTTTTATTTTAAGAATTATTTACAAATACTATATGGACACGTCTCTGTCGTATATTGTATACCCGTGACTGTCGTCAAATATAATATATTTTCACCACATTTCACTATTATAACCTAGTGAGCATGTCCCATCCGGTGCTAAATAGTTATATTTGAAAATGTCTTATTCTTATTTGTCACTCTGAAAATAGCCTGTGAACAGGCTGTTATTGACTGTCCATGCTAAATACTGAAGAACTCTTTTATTCACTTACATCTAAGCTTTTTTTTTTTTTTTTTTTCAAACAAATAAATATTTACAAATGTCACTGTCCGTCCTTGTCAAAAAATATACACACGTCACTGTCGTAAATTATTCATCTTACTGATGCGAAGTATGTAATATTTCACCTTCTTTAATTGTGATAAATTAGTACACTTAGCGTATATTGTGCTAAATGCATTTTTTTCTACATATTTTTTATTTCTGTTTTAATCTGTAAAACAGCATATGGAGAGGCAGTTATTTTCTGTTCATGACATTTTATAAAGAAATCGAACATTCACTTATGTGTATGGTTTATTTTACTAGAAACAAATATTTACAAAGACTACACATAGGTTATTGCCGTAAAATATAGACACGTCACTGTCGTAAATATATACACGTCACTACCGCACACATTTTACCACGTCATTATCGGGAAATTCACGTCACTGTCGCTCACATTCCAAGCACATCACCTGCTGTCTGAAAGTCACTTGTGCACAGCATTTTCTAATGTCACTGGAGCTAAGTGCTTTCTTAAGTCTCTGTCGTACAGTGTTTACTCGGTGGGAGCTAAAACCATGAAACAAACAAACAAACAAACAAGCAAATCACTGTCGCCCAGGAAAGGCATCGTGCGAGAGGAGGTTAGCGAAGATGGCAAGACATACTGTTGTACGAGAGGATGGTAAGAAGGGTGGCAAGACATTGTATGAGAAAAGGATAGGGTGGGTGGCAAGACATACTATGAAAGGAGGGGAGCCAGTGTGGTGTCAAGTTCTCTCTCGTCTGTCGGTGACGACATAATCTGACTCGATAGAGGAGAGAATATTATGTCTAATTCACGTTCTATGGCGTTATCTCTAAGCTCCATTCTTGGGCGTGTTGGCAGGGATGGATGTGGCGGGCAAGGAATGGAACGATGCCACTTTGTACATTTCTCGACACGGAGGCAAGGGAGTGACTGGCACTGCATGATACGCACTCAGCTGACTGTAATCAGATACCAAAGGACGCACTCTTCAAGCTATGGTATAGCAGCGATTGCGTGATACCTCGTGACCTGTAGAGACTAGAACCCTTTAGTTATCAATTACTTTTCTGATCTGAAGGACGAAGGGATAACAAATGGTAGCCTTATCCTCTTCCCAGGAGACTCTTAGCACCGTCTGCTTCAGAGTTATTCTGATTGCCAGTAGAAACAGTAGCTCTATTGCTGCCGGGTATTGGGAGCCCTTGTCTTAGGATTCTGTCCATAGTTTTGTTTGGGGGGAAAATCAGCCAATATTAACTATCCATGCTGGCTTCATATTCAAAAGGGGGAGAGTGCTTTTATTCATTTTGCTGCTTCCAGTCACTTCTAGCATGAGTTGCACTCACCTAGTCAGGGTCTACTAGATCGATCCAGTACTCAAGCCTGCTCCTCACTGTATTGTAGTTCTCCAGTAACAGGCTCATCTTCAACCGTAAAGAGGGGTGGGGTATAAGTTGGCCTGGCTGACCTCCTCAGTGCTTCTCTCCTCCCTACCCTTCACAAGCCCACACCACCTCTTCCCGGTGGACTTAGGCTCAACAAAGTCTCAGAGGATGTGGGGGTTGAGGTGCCCTTCAATCCTCCTCCATACCCATCTCATCACTTCCCCTGGGCCCTTAAGGACCACCGCCGACTAGGCTTATGAGGATCTCGTGGGAGATGGGGGACGTGGTTGCCTTGTCTTCTTTGTTTGCACCGTCCTTGCCCCTGTTCCTGAAGGAAAGGTGAGGGGGGAAAAATAGTTATTCCATCCATCTTGTCTGGTTGCAACTCAGTTTTTTTTTTTTTTTATGCGAGGAAGAAGGAACCAAAGGCCATGAGCCTGCAATAAGAGTTCTCTCCAAGAGAATAACAAAATACAAGAGAGAGCCAAATTCAAGATCCATTCATTTCGAGATGCCTGGACACACTGCATTTGAAAGACTGGAGATCATAGGCAGCAGGAAATACAGACAGAGGGAGACAGTTCCAGAGTTGCCCTGTTGCTTAAACGAAGGACTGGGAGTAACGGTTAACTCTTGCATTAGAGAGTTGGACAGAAAAGGGATGAGAGTTTGCTGCTAGACTGGTGCTACATGCCCGTCGTAGAGGTGGAGGAATGCATGCAGACAGTTCAGAGAAGCAGTGACCATTAAAGTAGCGATAGAAAAGAGATAAATATGCAACAGTGCCACGAAGAGACAGAGGTTGAAGGGAGTCAGTAAGAGGAGGAGAGTTAATGAGACGAAAAGCCTTTGACTCCACCTTATTGAGAAGAGGTGTATGTGGGGAGTCTCCCCACACATGACAGTTGTACTCCACACAGGGGCGGATAAAACCCCTGTATATTGTAGAGTCAACAACTGTGCAGGGGTAAAGAAAGAACGGAGTCGGCTTAGCACACCAAATCTCTTGGAAGCAGATTTTACAAGAGATGTAATATGATCTTTCCAAGATAAGTTCCGAGTAAATGAAACCCCATGCATGTTCAAGGATGATGCTGGATTAAGATGAATATTATTAAACATTAGTGGGTATACCTGTGGAAGATTTTGACAGCTTGATATGTGTAAGAACTGAGTCTTAGATGCATTAAAAACAACAAGATTATTTTTACCCCAGTCAGAGATACGAGCCAAGTCAGACATTAGGTGTGCCATAGCCTCATCCCTTGTTTGTTGAAGTAACTGCTGAAATGGGCGTTGCGGGAACCGAATGGAAAGGTGAAGGGTGGAGTCATCAGAATATGAGTGGATAGGGTTAGATGTACAGCTTAGAAGGTCATTGAAGAATAAAAGGAAGAGAGTTGGTGATAGGACAGAGCCCTGAGGAACAACACTGTTGATGGATCTAGGAGAAGAACAATGGCCGTCTACAACAGTGGCTATAGAACGACCAGAAAGGAAGCTAGCGATGAAGGCGCAGATAGAACGATAGAAACCGTAAGAGGGCAGTTTGGAAATTAAAGATTTATCCCAGACTCGATCGAAAGCCTTTGAGATGTCAAGTGCAATGGCAAAGTTTTCGCCAAAGTCCCGAAAGGAGGATGACCAGGAGTCGGAAAGGTAGGTGAAAAGATCGCCAGTGGAGCGTCCCTGACGGAACCCGTACTGACGATCAGAAAGAAAGTTGTGATAGGAAAGATGCTTTAAAATTTTTCTATTGAGAATTGACTCGAAAACTTTTGAAATACAGGACGTTAAAGCAATTGGATGATAGTTGGAGGGTTGGGAGTGGTCACCCTTTTTTGGGACTGGCTGAGTGAGAGCAAACTTCCAGCAAGAAGGAAAGGTACAAGTTGACAGACAAAGTCGAAAGAGTTTGCCTAGGCAGGGTGTAAGCACAGAAGCACAGTTCTTGAGAACAACAGGAGGGACTCCATCAGGCCCATATGCCTTTTTATTATTGAGGCCAGTGATGGCAGAAAATACATCAGCTGAAGATATTTTATTGTCAGTCATGAGGAAGTAAGAGGCGGGAAGTGATAGAGGAACAGCACTGGAATTGTTTAAGGTGGAATTGGAGGAGAAAGTCTGTGCGAAGAGATCTGCTTTATCAGTAGAAGAAATAGCTACAGAACCATCAGATTAGAAAAGAGGAGGGAAGGATGATGAGGTAAAGTTGTTAGAAAGGTTTTTGGCAAGGTGCCAGAAGGAACGGGGAGAATTCGAGTTGGAGAGTTGAGAGCATTTAGTACGGATGATATTATTTCTAGCAAAGTGAAGAACAGACTTAGCACGATTCCGGGCAGAAATGCAAAGATGATGTGATTCAGGGGTGGGTTGGCTCCGGTACCTTTTGTAGGCCCTCTCCTTGTTGCGGACAGCATTAGAACAAGCGTGATTAAACCAAGGCTTTCTTGCATTAGTCAAAGGATTTGAGAAAGGAATGTATGCTTCCATGCCGGAGAGAATAACCTCCGTAATGCGAAAGGCACACTCAGATGGCTCGCAGCCATGGAAACAATAATCATTCCAGGGAAAATCAAAGAAGTACTGCCTGAGGGCCTCCCAATCCACGGCTCCAAAATGCCACAGGCGACGTTTCCCTGGAGGGTCCACAGGCCAGGCTGGAGTGATAGGACAGGTTAAGGTGATAAGGTTGTGATCGGAGGGGACCAACGGAGAGAAAAGATTAACAGTGTAAGCAGAAGGATTAGTTGTAAGGAAGAGGTTAAGTATGTTGGAGCTCTCTCCAAGGTGGTCTGAGATACGGGTAGGGTGCTGTACAAGCTGCTCTATGTCATTAAGGATAGAAACGATGTAGGCTTGTTCACCAGGTGGATCAGTGAAAGGAGAGGAGAGCCAAAGGTGGTGGTGAACATTGAAATCTCCTAGAATGGAGATTTCAGAGAAAGGAGAAATCGATAGAATGTGTTCCATCGTAGAAGTAAGATAGTCGAAGAATTTTTGATCGTAGAATTGGGGGATAAGTAAAAAGCACAGATATATTTAATCAGAGATTGACTTGAAAGCCGAAGCCAGAGTGTAGAGAATTCAGAAGAATCGAGTTCAGGAACACGAGAGCAAGATAAGTCGTTGCGTATATATATACACAACAGCCACCTTTGGCTTTGAAATGAGTATAGAGAAAGTAGGAGGATACAGAAAAGGGTTTGCTGTCAGTTGCCTCAGACAGCTGAGTCTCCGTTAGAAAAAGAGGGTGAGGTTTAGAAAAGGAGAGGTGGTGCTCAACAGAGCGAAAGTTAGAGGAAAAGCTGCGAATGTTGCAGAAATGAAGAAGAAAAGAGTCAGACAGTGGTTCAAGGCACCTCGAGTCGTCACCAGGAGAGGGGCAGAAGGTGGGGGCATTTATGGTCCTCCCCCTGGGGACTCCGAGGCTGGATGATAAGACGCCATGATTTTTTTTTTTTGTTGAATTTTGGAAAAGGAAGTGTAGTGTGTATTGTGCATGTAGTTTGGTGTAGATAGAGAAATTTGTGTTGGAGAGCATGCTGGCCTACTCTCTGTGTAACTGAGACACTGAAAAAGTTCAGCAAAGGGGGATGGTCAGGAACTAGTCCTGAGGGCTGATGAAACGGGAGTTCCAGCACTCCCTGTCATCAGCTTTCCATCCACCTCGGGAGTACTGCCCTGCTCGGCTGGTGCTACAGTTCTTAATATGACTGCTGTTAGTAGGCCTTTTTAGCACTGTTGCACCATATCTAGTTTTCCTGTACTAGAACGAAGCAGTACCGGTACTCAAGCCTGTTTACCACTACAAGGTAACAGTATCTATCTATCTATCTATCATCTATCTATCTATATATATATATATATAAATATATATATATAAATATATATATATATATATATATATATATATATATATATATATATATATATATATATCCACCAATGTTCCGTGTTCCCACTTACACTGGGATTTATTCATGACGTACCTGTTCGTATTATGGACCATTATTCCTCCAAAGCAGCCCACCTCCTCCACCTACCCTACCCATCCACCTTCCCTCCCGTTCTGTCTACACAGCCACTCATCAACGCACCCTACCCATCCACACACCCACCCACGCTACCTTATCACATCTACCCAACCTTGTGAACCTACCCTACCCACTCTGCCCCTTCCTCCCCGCATACCCACCCTCCCATCCAATCTATGCACCCTGCCCCTCCACACCCACCCATTCACTATAACCCTGCCCCTCCACGCCCACCCATCCACTAAACCCTGCCCCTCCACACACACCCATCCACTAAACCCTGCCCCTCCACACCCACCCATCCACTAAACACTGCCCCTCCACACACACCCATCCATTTAATCCTAAACCCCAACCCCACTAATCCGTCCACCCATCTGGCCTGTTGTAGCAAATAATGGTATGTGTGTAGAAGTAAAAACCTCTACGGTAATTAGCTACCATGTTTCCCACACACTGACTTGGTCCTTTATGATTGGTTCTTCTCTTGACTACCAAGGGTGACACTTAGCAAGCATAATGTACAAATTAAATTCATTTTTAAAGTTGTATTTGCTTGAGCTGTTTATAGGGTTCTGTGTCCCTCTTCTTTGGTTTCTATAGCGGAAAAACGGACAGATAAACATCAACTTTTTTTTATTTATGGGGATTATATGATTAATGAAATTCCTTCAATAGCACTTAACAATTCCTCCCCAGTGTTGGTTCCTGTATTGGCAAAATGTTTCTGCTTATGCATCTGTACCTCAAGTATTCCAACCTCTTGGAAAGAAGCAAATATCCTTCCTGTTCCTAAAAACAGTGCCACTTCTGATCCATCAAACTATAGACCTGTCGCTATAACTTCTGTTTTCGATAAAGTGTTTGAGACACCAATAAACAAATACATAGTCAAGAACTTAGAAATCAATAAATTAATCATTGATGGGCAGTATGGATTTAGACAAGAACGTTCAACTCTAGACATTCTTTGCCTTCTTACCCATCAGATTAACAAAAGAATGGACCAACATTGTGAAACACACACAACTGCACTTGCTATTTCAAATGCATTTGACAGAGTATGGTACTGGGCCATATTGTCTACGATGTCACACTATGCCTAGCATCACTAATTCCTCTCATTTCTTCTTACATTCATAATAGAAAAATACGGGTCATGGTAGATGGAATTTATTCATAATTTAATTCCATAAATGCTGGCGTACCTCAGGGATCAGTTTTGGCCCCAATCCTCTTTCTCATATAAATGACCTCCTATCCGTCACTCACAGCCCAATACACTCTAATGCTGATGACTCGACAGATCATAATTCTTTCACATTTAGTACCTCCTTTACACAATGTGATATTATAAATTCCCAAATAAACACAGCAGTTTCTCTGAACCAGGATCTTTCTAAAATTAATCAATGAGGACCAACAGATCTGGTCTCATTTAAGACTCAGAAAACTAAATACATTAATTTCTCCAAAAGAAAGAATCCCTCAGACTGGGGTAGGCGGTGGCTGAATCGGTAGAGAGGCGGCTTGCAGTCCTAATGGACCCAGGTTCGAATCCCGGCTGGGTCAGGGAACAGTTTAAGGATTTGAATTTCCTAAAAAGCAGACTTTCCTGATCTACCAGATGACCCGCCGACATGTTGCAAAAAGACCTGCGCTAATACCAATACACCAGTCCTGTATGAGACAGCACTAGAATGTATTCGATATGGAAGGTGGGTGTTAGCGCCGAAGTGGTGACATGTGGAGGCTTAGGAGGACTACTGGGCTTTAGGATAGGCCACTGCCCCCAAGAAATAGGCCCTGAGCCTTTGCCCAGAGTCGGACACGTCAAAAAAAAAAAAAAAAAAAAAACATAGTTTTAAATGATATCAATATTCCCATATCCACTGCAATTGATATCCTAGGTGTCACACTAAACACCAACCTAAGCTGCACAACTTATGTTGAATCCCTTGCTAAAAATGATTTTTAAAAAATGGGACATATGTACAGAGATCGTGAATTCTTCACTGACGAGCAGATGGCCTCAATATACAAAATTCATGTGCGTTCCCAGATCGAATAATGTTCGCCACTTATAGTGGATGTGGAGCGGTTGCACTGAGGTAGTTGAACAAAATTCAAAATGAAACCATTAGATTAATCACTACTCCTGCCATTACGCAGGACCTTCGTCCATTATCAGTACTTAGAGATATTGTTTCTTTAGCATTATTTTACCGATACTTTTACCGTTAGTGCTCTGATGAACTTGCGTCAATTGTTCCTGACCTTCACATTTTCTCTCGAAATATTGGGGCAGCTGGGAACGCCCATGAACTTACACTTTCTCCCCCGCGATGCAGAATCTCTGCTTATCAATATTCATTACAGTATTTTATCCCCAGAACTACTACTCTGTACATTTCATTTCCTGGGAGTTGCATCCCACAAACATTTAATCCACTTTTTAAATCCAGTTGTTATAAATATTTTATGAATGGAGGATGCCTTTAAGCACATGAACTTTTTTATATAATTTCCTTTATTTTTCCTTCATTCATTATCTTAAAAAAAAAAAAAAAAAACTCCTTCACCATTTGCCTTAGACAGACCTCTGGTCCCGACATTCACATATGCAAGCAGTTCAAAGCCAAGAGGAATAATATTGACACAACATGCTTTCAGACCTTGAATAACAAGGAGGAAATGCCGGTGTTTGATAGTTAGCACTGTGATGAGCTCATAGCATTTTGTATGAAACAGTTGCAAGAAAGCCAACCTCGATATGATTATCGAGAATTGCTAGAATTGTCCATTACTGTCTCGGGTGGTGTACCGCTCTGTGGAACACGGTTTCAGCACCCTGGTGCTTACCACCATGCCAGATGGATGCCTAAAGTAATATACCGCACCAAAGTCTATCTTTTCCATCATCAGACAAGCATCACACTTATTCAAGGCCGAGAACTGAAGCGGTTTGTTGTGTTCATCATGAAGCAATACCTGAAATTATGCTTGATGGCAACAAAAACAGCCCTAGCTCCAGAAAACAATTTAAGGCTTCTCCAGGAATTGTCACTTTAACCTGATAAGGATCTCACAAGTCTGTTTGAAAGCATTTGGCTGTCACTTGTGGTAGTTGTCACAGCAATTAGTTGGATTGGCCTTTTTGATCCAACTGTTGGCTCTAAAGAGAAGCAAAAAATGGTGATGAATCTTAACGGAGAAGGAAGCAAAGATCAACTAAAAGAGAGCAACAGTTGAAATTGAGGTTAAAAGTGCTGAATCAGAAAACACTTTCAAGTTTTGTGACCAATAACACAGAGATCTTCACACTGCTTCGCCATACTCATTCATTCTTAGAATTCGATCCACATACATGGGAAAGTTGTGAGGATTACAAGGAATGAGCGCATCGTCCATGGACTACAGGTAACAAATGACTTTGCTGAAAGAGGGGTAGCACCGGTACAAGAGTTTACTCCAGTGTTGACCAAGAACGTAGATCAATGGCGGTTTCATCTCCAGGTTGGTGAACAACGCAGGCAAGTGTATCCAGATGCGAAGAAAGCTACAGCTGCCGGCAAATTACAAGCCAAAAAACTAGGCAACAATGAGTGGGAGTTGGGTTCCCACGATACCGCCCCCAGTGAGGGGCTGATACTCTGCAAAGAGGGGGACCTAGGTAACCCGGTGCCATATCAACATTGCGCCATAATAGTGTTATTTTGATTATGATGCGACACCATTTAATATTATCTAATAAGCATGAAGATTTGCATGTTTAATTTTTTAACCAATAGGAGCGAAGTCCCGCAGCAGCTGAAATACAGTAATTTTTTCAAGCTGAAAATTAAGGACGACCCTACGGCGGTAACCAGTAAGTACGTCATTTTGTGCAACATTGGTTGGCTACAGTTCGCCTACAGAAGACGAACGTACAAAACACTTGTTTTCAAGGAAGTCACCCTCGTATTTGTCTTTCAGTAGCAATGGAGCTATGTTCCACGAGTTAACTGCAGTCTAAACAGCATTGCTCTTCTGTAGCTAGCTAACCTTACTGCATTATTGTCTGGGTCTCAACTTTATCTCTACTTTTCGACAACAGTGCCTTCTGCTTTTGTGTAGAAGGCTAACCATAGGTTAAACACTACCTTGAATACCAGTCAATCCTGGGAGGCCAGCTAGTTTTCTACTGACTTTCAGGACTCAGCCTAAGTGATACAATTCAGAATATGTCTCCATTTCAAACAAGAGCATGTGTTCATGGTGTTACGCATGGACGTGTGTATACATGCCATCTCATCTCATCAGCTGTGTGAGTGTCCACTGGAGGACTGGCCTATCTCGACCAAAGTGGGGATGATACAGCCGATATATCTCTACAAAGTTGTTTAGGCCGTCTGGTGGAGATTGTATGTAGGGTGAAAAGTGCTTGTAAGTGTAATTGTAGTGTTGGAGTGGCTTTGGATGTGTATGTAGTCTGTGAACCAAGTGTAATTGGCCTGCACAAGCCAACTGGGGGCAAGCATACTTCATAGTATGTGACACTGATTTAATCACAGCACCCCTTATGTCCGCCAAAGCAGTACATGGCCGGAAGAACACACCCAAAGTTTATTACCCTGGCCGGCCATGAACCCTTGTTCTCCCACGTACGAAAACGCACACTTTACCACTGTACCACAAAGGCTCCATATATATATATATATATATATATATATATATATATATATATATATATATATATATATATATATATATATATATATATATATAGTAATCACTCCAGCATCCGATGTAATAGTGCCAAAGGCATGTCCAGATATTGGATTTGTCCAGGAATTGGGAAAATGCCTCCTGGACAAGTATATATAGACCCTAACCCAGTCTAACTCAGAAATGCACCTACAGAAGTCCCTACTGGACATGCATAGCACCTATTTAAGACCCTATTCACACAAATAAGGGACAGAAGGCATGAAATAAATGAAAAGGAACCAAAGGAAGAGGATTAGAAGTGAGTAAGGAAAATATTTAGCAGTGTACAGGGTACTTACAACACGTCCGTGGCCTTTCCAAAGATTAACCTACCTCCTCTAAGGCTCTTCCAGTGGTGAAAATGCTCTTGAAGCACGTAGAGTAATCCAGTGTTGTGCTACACTTAATCCTTTGCACTGTGAATTATGACTGTTTAACACTCCACCTTCTGTTCTTACAAGCACCACTCCAGTTGCAACAAGCCATTTGCATTCTGCACTTAATCCTTTGCACTCTGAATTCTAATTTCTTAACAATGCACAACTGTAAATTCCCATGTGGTCTAGTGGCGAGCTATAGCAGTTTATTCACTGTTTATTCACAAAAACGAGCACGTGTGGCAACAATTGCGATGAGCATCTAGTCACGACAGTAGTTAGGCGGGAAATGGCAAGAGGAGGAAGCAGGGAGCTCCGCGCAAACACAGTCGTTCGGCGCCACGTGCGTTGTTCAAAGTACGATTGAAAAAAAGTTGGATTTTTTTTGTGGTCTTTTACGTGTTTTTGGCCATTTCTGGTTCTGAAGGCCTGTCCCTAAAATAACCTGGAATTGGGGTGTCAGGGAATTGAACATCCGGTTATTATAGGGATTACAGTATATATATATATATATATATATATAAGAACTGCATTGGGAAACGCTTGCCTTATTAATCAAATGATGAAAAACGAATTGGGGTCATTACCCTTGCTGATTTCACCCTCTAAAGATAGGAAAAACGTTCATGTAAAATTATGAGCGTTATGTTCGATAATTAATTGTTACAAGAAAACATAGTGTTCCAACAGGACATTTTTAAAAATTCGATTTCATAGTGGAGCATATCAGGTTGAGGCCCCCAGTGCTTTCCTTTGGAACTCTTGGATTCCTATTATTTTTTTTTTTTTTGAGGGGGGGTCTCATGAGTAAATGTATAGCTAAATATTTTTTTTTTATGTATCTAATACCTGCTGATAGAATCTCTTATCAATTTCACATACTAGAAGAGTTACTAGCCCTTGAAAACCACTGAAATAGAAAATGGGGCTGGAGGTGAAAACGTAATCACTGAAGAAACAATTTGGCAAGATGGCAGATGGTGCAATGAGAGCTTGTTACCCATCCCCTCCCCGGAGGGACTCGGGGACGGGTATTTTTTCACTTGGTTTGTGTCTTTGTTTATTTGCTTGTTTGTCTGTCTGTATGCCTGTTAACAAATTTACACGAAAACTACTGAAGCAATTTTTGACTAAACTTACAGCAATAATGGGCTAAGACCTGATCACCTGAGTGAAATTTTGGCCAAATTGAGCCAAGGGCCAGACTGTACGCTGTACAGCTGTTAAAAAAAAAAGTGGATGGGTAAAAATCGTTTTATCGCCATAACTTCTTTCAAATTCGTCATATCAACATGAAACCAAAACCGAAAGGCGCATCTTTTAAATCTGCACCCTATAACATGCCTCATTACATCAGCAGGTGACCCCCCTTTTAGTGGTATGGGAGTCAGTGTTAGGTGGGTCAGGCTTAATATTCTAATGGGTATACTGTAAGATCATCAGTTTTCACCCAGTTTCATTCAAACTTGATATGTGACATCTTTGACTACATATCCTCTTATGTTTATACATCAGCACCAAAATGACTGCCAGAGACGGGTTTGCCGTGCCTTGGCACCGCCTCTTGTATTGGCATTTTCTTTGCATTTGAAATGGACAAAGCCAAGTCAAAAATCAGATGTTTAACAATTCCAGGCAAATGCGCTTCACACATGATTCAGGGGTAGGGATTTACCAGTGACTTTTGGAAACCATCTTGTTTTGAACTTCACTAAAAATGCTTGATAGAAAGATAAATTTTTCGCTTTAATGAGGGGGTGCGGAATGCATCCAGCTATGCCCAAGATGAAAATCATAGCACTACACAGAACACACCCAGGTGGAACTCGGCCGTGGAAGTGATAATCAATTCAAGTTACAGAAGTACTGCATAAGGGCCGTCAAATCAGTTGTCCCAAAATGTTAAAATTCTTTACCACTGCAGAGGCTTCCCACATTCAGGTCATCTCAAAACAGTAGAGTCAAAGTCTTTTGGTCTCATTAAGTCTCCTTCTTTTACTGGTTACCTTCAACCTCTGTCTCTCCTCCGCGCTGTTGCATCTTGATTTCTTTTCTATCGATACCTCAATGACCATTGCCCCTATGGACTGAGCATGCATCCCTCCTCCATTACGGCAGGCGCACAGCATCCGTCTTACAACAAACTCGCACTTCTTTCGTGTCCATCACTCGAATGAAAGAGTTAACTAATTCTCCCAGTTCTTCTTGCATGCAACAGCTTAACTCTAGAACTGTCTTCCTCTGTCTGTATTTCCTACTGCCTATGACTAATCTTTTAAACTCAGCATGTCTAGGAGTCTCAGTTGCATCTCTCTCTCTCTCTCTCTCTCTCTCTCTCTCTCTCTCTCTCTCTCTCTCTCTCTCTCTCTCTCTCTCTCTCTCTCTCTCTCTCTTTCTTGCTGGGAGCACTCTTGCGGGCTTGTACCGTGTATCTTGCTTTAAAAAAAAAAAAAATAAAAATAAAAAATCTCTTGGAAAGATCGACACGCACTTTTGGAGTGACAGGACAGTTTATTGTGATCATACAATTGTCGGTGGAGCTCAATGCCAGAGTAAGAGACCTATTTTTTAGAAAGATTTGTAATCAATATAATGACAGGTTGTGCTGAGCTATATCCAAGGCACTCAGGAACAAGGGTAGCCATATACTACTCTATGTCAGTGATAATAGAGCAAATATGACTGTTTATCAAGGAAATTGCTGAATGGAAAAGTAGTTCCGCATCGCACTGCACAGTAATGAGATGTAAAATGATGAGATCAAAGAATGTGAAGTAAAAACAATGTGTCCCATTGTATAAATGACATCAAAGAACTATTGGCAGCTGTTACAGTTACTGAACAAGTATATGACTCTGATATATCAGTCAGAGACTGGCACAATAGTTTTAGCTAGTGAGTGGATTTTCAGAAGTTTCAAGCTTGTGACAAGAACCACCCTGGCACTGCAAATCAGTGTAGGGGAGATAGAAGGCCACACAACGGGAGTGCTGCCAGTGGTTTCTGTCAGCTGGGTTGCAGTGAGGAAAATCTGAGGTTTAGAGGGGAAGCTGAGATGTTCAGCAGATATGAAACAGGAGGAAACGTCACGCATGCTACAATGATTGATAGAAACGAGTCAAACAGTGGTGCAGGGAAATCCAAACGGTCATCACACCACAAGGAACATGGGTGCGGGCATTTCTTGACACCTTTCTCGGGGGCTTGCCGCTATGCAATATGCTGCAATGTACTATTACGTAATTTTAAAGGATCATCCTTCCTGAAATAGACAGTGTACTGAGGCGTAGATGAGAAATGACCTGATGTATGTTTCATTCCCTATTAAAGGGCACTGTTAAAGGACAGCAATTTGTCTTCTGATGGAGTGCTGGGTACTTTAACACTTGCATATGTATCGAAATGTTTCATTTCTCCAACTTATGGCCAGCATACTCGTATGATAATGTCTTCCACTACATGTGTTTGTATGGTACTTTTTCACAATCAAATTCGACCGCTGCGACCCTATTTTCTTACGACTTGATGGGACACCTTCATCTATACTTTGCTTTACCAGTCAGTCATATCGCTAATTACCTCCGCCAACGAAGTTGGAGGAGGTTATGTATTCACCTATGTTTGTCTGTTTGTTTGTTTCTCCACATGATGTCTCGAAAAGTTCTTAATGAATTTCAATGAAATTTTGTGGAAGGGTGGTCCTTGGGACAAGAAAGAATTAATTAAATTTGGGAGCGAATTCGGTTCCGGATCCTGATCCTGCAATGGCATTCGCGGAGGTATGCGCTTTCTGAGTGCTTTCTAGTTTTGTGTGTGAAATACAAGCAGTAGGCTGCACTTTTTGCTATTAACAGTTCATCACAGTGTATATACAATAAACATAGCAAGGGGCATAGGTGTACTTGTAACAGAAATATGGCAGGTGAAGATGTTTTGCCTCAAGTGGGGTAATGCATATGCCACAGCAAAATGCAAATTGATCCCACTGATATCTAGTGAGTGCACACACTAAAACAGAAAACATATATGACGAAGAAAGAGTATTTTGTCACACTAGAAAGAATATTATGAACAGAGGAACAAAGCTAAAAAAAAAAAAAAATCGATGCTCGAGTAACAGAGGACGAAATATACTGTTACGCTATAAACAAACTATAGTTTCCTGTCAGACATTATGATGTAGACACAATGAGCATAAACAGTACTTCTGTAATACGGGTAGATAAGAGCAGTGATGACAAATGCAAAGTGCATACCAGTTAATGAAGGATGAGTGTTATGGTGAAAGAGGGAAAGAAAGTGCGGGTTGTGTCTATGTGATTCGTCACCTTGAGAACGATACCAGTAGGGTCGCTGATGTGATGGAGTCTGTGAAGAATGAAAGCCAGCGGAAAGGAAATCGCCACCGTGGTGACAAACACCAAACCCCATATTAACGGGGAGAAAGGATAAAGGATGTTCCTCCACTGGGGTAATGGCTGAGGCACTTCCAGGACGATTCCATAACTACTTTCCCAATATGGGTAAGTCGAATCAAAGTCACTTACTGAATCAGGAGCGATGTTCAGTGCGTTTATGACCAGATCCCTATCTTTGTACATCAGCTCACCATACATTCCCTTCCATGTCCCATTCCGTTTGCCTCCCCACACTATTTCATCCATGTAGTCAAATTTCATATGAAAGTTAAGTTTATTACCAATAGTCTCTGCAGCATCTACGTTGGCTCCAATACAATCACCTGCCATATTTTCCCTGTCAGAGTAGATGAAAGGTTCATCAAAGCATATCATTGGCACCCTCATAACTTGATCTCCAAAGTCGTGGAATCGGGGAGGGAACAGTGCCTCCCGACTGTGAAATTTGGCAGGACTCCAGACTCCTAGTGTTGTCTTTTTCACTGAGTGGCGTACATCTGTAGGTCTGGAGGTGAAGGCAAGAAGGCGGGGTCGGCTGGCTTTGGCAGCTGGCTGGAGCAGCAGAATGAACCTGGATCGCTGGACGACAGGCTGGCTGAGGACGGTGGTGGTGTTGAGGTGCGCGTCCAGGCAGAAGAGGACGAGGTAGCTGGGGTTCCAGTGTTTGTTGTTTGCCAGGAGGAGAAGGAAGGCGGTGGGGTCGTCATGCAAGATAAGGATGGCAGTGAGGAGGGAGCCGTGGGTGTGGTGGGCGGGATGGGCAGTGTGGAGCAATGAGAGTTGGGTGAGGAGAAGGACGGGCTTGTGGGAGGCTCCGGCTGCTGCCACCACTCGACCCACATCCAGCAGGAGCTGACTATCGTCGTCCGTGACCAGCAGGAGGTCATGGCCACACAGCGACTCGGATGCTAGTGTGCTGAGAGCGTCTTGAGCCAGGATCATGTTTTCTGGGGGAGAAGAGATTGAAATTAGTGGCTGTTATCAATCCTGCGGTGTGGCAGACGGGGGAAGGAGTTCCATCACATTCTTCTCTTTCTCACAAAAAAACAACAACATTGACTTACTTTTTACTGAAAACATATTGGAGACAGGTTACCCAAAATAAGTTGTTGACTGCAAATACGAAATACGTGACAATGAATGCTTAATCTGTGTACGTTTAGCACAAATGTTGATAAGTAAAAAAAAAAAAAAAGGTGGTATATGGAGGGTGGACAACCAGGAATTAAAAAAAATGGGTGAATTGGCTGCCTTGGATGACAGAATGTAGTTCTAGTAAAATGACGATGGAGTTTAGTGAGAATGAAAATTTATGAAGGATATGGTACAGAAGACAATGAATGCAAAGTAGTAGTAGCAGCAGTAGTAGTCGTAGCTCCAAGTCTATCTGAAACGTGATCCTGGTGGACTGCTGATTTAAGCTGCTCTTCTTTGACAGTTTATCATCCCCCAGTCGGAGGACAGGAAGTTGAGGGATGTGTATAATTGGGAACAGAACCACCAAGTTACACTGATGACATAGCACAAATACGTCCCTCTCCAGCACCACTAAGTACCCTGAAATAATGAAATAAAGTTTATAACGGAGTTTATAAAAAAATGGAATTAAAAAATGCAAAAGGTGTAGTAGAAAAATGCAAACAAACGGACGACAAATAAGGAAGAAATGGATGTGACATTCTGAGAAACTGGAGAGTAAACGGGACTCGACTTGGTGGTACAAAAAGAGGGAAAGGGCACCACAGAATAACAGAACCGCAGAAAAGAAGAATATTGCGAGGAGCCTGACGAACAGGAAAGCAGTAGGTATAAGTGATGGCGTAAAGCCTTTTTACAGAGGCGTATATGGTAGGTGGGGGCGCTCGCCATCCACTCACTCGATGCAGTGCTGCTCTCGGGTGTCTGCCCTTTCCTTTCCTCCATCGTTCTTTCCTTCTACCCTCTTCCGTCTTTCCTTCATTCTTTCCTCCTCCTTCTGCCTATGGGTGACTTTATACTCTCTCTTTGCCTTTCTTTCTTTCATTGTTGCCTCTTCCTTCTGCCTGTGGGGGACTCTACACTGAGTGACAAGCCACAAGGTTTCCTGTAGCTACACCATGAACCCATTTACAACGCTGGTTGGTAACCATATCACTAAATTTTGACGCCTGGTGGCTTAGTGGGTAATTACGGCGCTCCAGTCAGATTGAGCCTGTGAAGGTTTATATCCTAGGGATGGTTGGGGTTTATTGCTCTTGTAATGCCACTCAAGGATGAATGAGGCTGGTCACTCTCATCTTAAATGTCAGGACCAATTTGCCCAGCCCCGGGCTCCTACGCTGCTCATGAGGCAATGTAGGATTGGATGATGGATGGATGGATGGAACAAAATGTATTGGAAGGTTAGAGAGAAGTATGTGTGAGAAGTGCATGTAATAAGGTCACTACTGGGATTTGTATGAGAATGACTATAATACTCATATGGTTAGTCTGCCTGGAAAACTGGTTAAGTAAAGCACTAGATAAAGGTAAGAGCCTTTATATTTCCATATGTGTAACATTTCGCCTTGGTCCAGTCTTTATCAGACACAAGTCATTTGTACCACAGTACTGTCTGTATACAGAACCATCAGACCTAGTTACATCAAGGGGGAAGATGGAGAGGGATTTCGACTATGTGTCTACATGCGTGGACAAAATGTCTTTTACAATTATTGTGTAGCTATTATTATTATTATTATTATTATTATTACTACTACTACTACTACTACTACTACACTACTACTACTACCACTACTGCTACTACTACTACTACCACTACTACTACTACTACTCCTTATTACTTTTATTATTATTATTGTTACCTGTCCCCGCCCTCGAGAGGCTCGGGGACGGCAATTGTTTTCTCTCGGTTTGTTTGTTTGTTTGTCTGTCTGTCAACAACTTAACGAGAAAACTTATGGTGGATTTTGACTAAAATTACTGGAATGATAGGCTGTGAATTTCTGATCAACCGATTAAATTTTGGACCTAATTGGGCTAAGGCGCAGGCAGTAGCCCCCCCCCCAAAAAAAAAAATCGCCATAACTCGTCTCAAATTCGTTATATCGACATGAAATTAAAACCTAAAGGTGCAGCTTTCAAATCTGCATTCTGTACCATACCTCATTATTACATCAGGGGGTCATCCACCCAGTTAGCTGTAGGTGGATCAATGTCAAGTGGGTAGGGCCTAAAATTTCAGATGGGCATAAAATCGTCAATTTTCACCCGATATTCCAAATCTGATATGTGACATCTTTGATTAGATATCCTGTCGCGTTAATACGTCAGCGCTAATATGACTGCCGGGGATGGGTTTGCTGTGCGTTGGCACTACTTCTTGCTATTATTATTATTTTTATTATTATTATTATTATTATCATTATTATTATTATCATTATTACAAGGAAGATCTAAATCGCCGCCTTCACATACCGTTTGAGCTGCAGAAATCATTCCTCGCCATATTATGGTACTGGTTGGCTAATTCATCTGACCAAATATCCTCCTGATCTGACTACCGGAACCCAGATAGGATCCAGAAAATATAGGGACTAAAGCTTAAGAAGCACTTAAGTTAGAGGGATGAAATTTGTATGGCATACACCTGGGACATGGCCAGAATGCAGTGCTTAAAACAGTTCAGATCGGATCATTATTCTTCGAGATCACCTGTGGTCCAAAATTTTGGACTACTCCCGAAGACAGAGAAGTCAACTGATTTTACATGAAAGAATGAAGCTTGAGCCACCAGTCTTGGCAGACTTGTAGCTCGTGATGAAGGTGACATTCAGAAGTTCTTGACCTCAAAGTCACTTTATAGCTCGGCTTCTAGTAGACAATGCCTGTGACAATTTTCATTATCAAAATTGTCCTTAGACAGTTTAACGGTGTTGTGATTATTATTATTATTATTATTATTATTATTATTATTATTATTTTTATCTTTATTATTGTTATTACCCAACATTTAATTAAAACTATTATTATTATTATTATTATTATTATTATTATTATTATTATTATTATCATTATCAGCAGCTGCAGCAGCGACAGTAGTAGTAATAGTAGTGTCACTATTGTTTCTACACACCGAAAGCACACACAAAGACACTTAACCACGCATGTACACTCAGCTGCCCTACTGTACATCCTCCCACCGTCCCACCTCCGTAGCCAGGCCTGAGGGCACTGTACACTGGGCCAGAGTTAGGCTGAAACGTTAACATAAGATAATAAAAAGGCCATTACCTCCAAATGGAGCTTCAGTTAACCATATGACATTCATGGGTCTAGGTTAAATATGCGTATCACAAGGTGAATAATAGTAGGGCAGGATCCAGGACTTTGGAAAAGGGCGGCCGTGATAACCAACAGAATTTAAAGTTTGGGGTCATGCTAACTCACACTCAATCCTCCAGCTTTGTTGCCAAATCCTTCTTTGCACTGAAGTGATTCTGTGAAAAACATATAGTCAAGATGGTTTAGCATATATTATGGTAAATAACATTCTTCTTATATTACAAGTAACTATTGATTTCCCGCAAGCAGGGGAGCTACGCCCCCCATGCCCCCACCAAATCCGTGCCTGGAATAGAGATTATGGCAGGCGTTATCGATATATGGTGGACAGAGAAAAAGAAGTACTTCTGCTTCAGGTTTCTGTGATGGAAACGCAGCATGTGACAGGGTAGATGAACGTAATGAATGGTTCCGTGTTATGGACAGAAAGGGAAAGATATGTTAGGTATGGAAAACACCTTTAATTTCATTGCACCAGTGTACTTCTTTTAGGGTACATGAGAAAGGTTTATTAAAAGTATGTGAATTATTCCACTAAAACTGATGGAACATCACATATATTCAGAATTAATGGTATATTATCTAAATCAAAATATGCCCGGCATAAACAGCAAGGAAATTAACCATTTCAGTTTGATGACATTATATTTTTGCTGTCGATCAGACGACTCAAAACACCACTGTGAAGACCACTCGCATTGAAGAGGTTCATAAAAGCTTTATCGGCTGTCCAATTCAAATAATCTCTAAGCCTCTGTAAATTCTCCTGAAAGTACAGAAGCTGCACTAAAATCTGGATTCATACGACCTAATTCGTGAAGCACCAATGGCAGCTCAGACAACACTTGCTGCAATTGCATTTGATGAAGCCATGACCATGTCAAATAGTCAATAACGGCTCCGTGACACATATACGAGTATACTGTACCTCCTGAGACATATTCATCATTGGAAACTTCAAAAACTGTGTGCAGTGGCAAAGCTTAGACTTTCATTTCTGTTACCCGAAAGACAATTGTATTTGCATTCGCAAACTCGGCAGAAATGGAACAATTCCATTGTAATATATCAGTGCCGAATTAAATCAGTTCACAGACACAACAAAATAATGAATAATTATGTTTTCTTTTGAGTTATTTCGGTCAGTTTGATTGCCTATCATTCTATCACCAAGACAGCAACTGCATATATATATATATATATATATATATATATATATATATATATATATATATATATAATTTATTTTTCAGTAACAGCACTGGGTGAGGGCCTGATATTTTTTTCGCCTTTCAACACATTGCACTCAAAGTAGTTTTTAACTCCTTAACCGCGGGCTTGATTTGCTTTGCCTGGCGGCTCCCGCGGGCATATTTACGCTCCGACAGACTGTCTAAAAATATTTACCAAAAATCAGTTATTAGTCCTAGAATATTAAAATCACATATGCTTATGGCACATAACTTCAGCTTTCTTCTGGGGTGTTTGTTGAGCCTTCGTCGAGTACCGTAGGACTTGTGGAGACTTCTGAAGTTGGGTAACGAAGTCTCCAGTTTACACTTCCTGACAACCCGTAATATGATTACCACTGCCTGATATTATCACTAGAAATACTATTCTATGATTCTCATATAGTTTGGAATCCATACTCCAAAAAAAAAAAAACACTGTGAAAGCAATGAAAATTACAAGCGCGTATATGACCTTCCCACTTGCGATCGTTCGCCGCTGGTGTCCTGTCATTTATTATTTAAAAAAACACTCACAGTTTATATTTCTATTACTATATAACATTTATATATATCTACAGTCTTTATCCATAAGTTTTCTTCAGTAATAGTAGATTATTGTCACTGTAGGCATTCAATTTCTCTTTCAGTAAAATACGTAGCATTCACTTTCTCGTCCTGTATACTAGCATTGAGAGTGAATGTCACTTTTACCTTCACTCTCATAACTCATAGTATTCATACATGCTAGAGTGAAACTTTCACTCTCATTACTCCTAGTATATATATTCGTATTCTTATAATGCTACTCAATTACATTTCTATTTACGTTCTCTATTTTATTTACATTATTTACATTTCTATTTTATTTACAATGTGTTAGGCACTGTCACTTGCAGTAATTTATAAAACTATTTTCCAATGTTCACTTATATTTATAATCATTACTTTTTTTTTTTTTTTATGTGACCGACTCTGGGCATAGGCTTCACAGCCTGCTTTCAAGGCCCAGTAGTCCTCCTATGCACCACACACCTCTACATGTCACCACTTCGGTGCTAACACCCACCGTCCATACTGAATACATGCTAGGGCTGTCTCATACAGGACTGGTGTATTGGTATTAGCAGGGGTATTTTTACGACATGTCGGCGGGTCTTCTGGTAGATCAGTAAAGTCTGATTTTATGAAATTCAAATCCTTAAACTCTTCCCTGCCTCAGCGGGATTTGAACCCGGGTCCGTCAGGACTGCAGGCCAACTCTCTACCGATTGAGCCACCGCCTCCCCCTGTTTACACATTATTTACACATTATTTACATTTCCACTTGCACTGTTTTACTCAACAGAAAGATCGTAGTCATTCTCTATCATTTGTCAGCCCTTTACCTCTTTCCACACGAGGTTTCGTAGGGGGTAGAGGTCACAGTGCCCTTTGCATGGGGGTAAAAAGCGGCGTAATTTAGCAGGCGCGAATCCGACGTACTTTCACCTTGAAAGACGACAGTAAACTGATACTGGTGGCCTGCCTAGGGAGTGCAATACTGCCAACGTCAGGCTTGTGAGAGCTGCTAATATATAGCTATGAAATGATTGGCAGGAAATCTAGACAATACATAATAAACTAGGTAGATCCAAGTGAATGTAAATATCACTTAGGCTTCTCCCTTCCCTCCTTATATATATTTATATTATGAGAATAGATTATACGGCATATTTCAAGGGGAAATAAACAGCGAAAATTTGCGAACAAGTGCACGTGAGGTTTTGTCAGGTGATAATTAGCCAATTCCAGGTGTATGGCACTATCACTTACCTTATTTCTTTTTTGTATATATTATTTGGTATAAGAATAGGGCATAGGGCTTATTTCAATGGATTTAATCAGTGGAAAATTCCAGGGAAGATCTACTTAGCGTAGAATACAGTGTGGTGGCCTGCAATAATTGGGCAGTTCCAGGTGAATGTAAATATCACTTACGCTTCTCCCTTCCTTTCTTATATATATTTTTATTATGAGAATAGATTATACGGCATATTTCAAAGGGAAATAAACAGCGAAAATTAGCGAACGAGTGCACGTGAGGTGTTGTCAGGTGATAATTAGCCAATTCCAAGTGTATGGCACTCTCACTTACCTTACTTCTTTTTTGTATATATTGTTTGGTATAAGAATAGGGCATAGGGCTTATTTCAATGGATGAAATCAGTGGAAAATTCCAGGGAAGATTTACTTAGCGTAGCACGGCCGGGCAGGCAAGAGGAGAGGGTAATGGAGGGGAGGTAGGGAGGGGAGTCAAGAATGGGGAGAAATGGCTAAATTGTCAACAATAGATGGGAGTACAGATGAGATTAGGAGTGCTGACTAGTGTTGGACATCTGAGGTACTGCCAATGGCAGTACTTTCAAGCCGCCACTTGAAAGCCCGAGCAAATTCAAAATAACACAGAATCACAAAAGTGACACCCTGCGGTATGATCTCTTGCTCCCAAGCGTCACGAAAGTGACGCCCCGAGGTTAAGGGGTTAATGCAGGTGAGTAGCATCTGCTTCTGACTGGCTTCAAGCGCATTCCATCTTCTTGTTAATGTTATTTGTACTAGTATTTACACCCAGCTCCTGTGGTACTAAATCATCCGCAACATTTCATCGGCAGATTACATGGAGCAACACCAAAACCAAGGCTTCATTGGGCTCTCGTTTGGATTCATCGTGAATCGCTGTGTTTTGCGATCCAGTAAAACGCAGTTCATATGAACATTTTGAATTCTCGTTCCTATGAACATGTAGAATTCTTGTTTTTGAGCCAAAATGCAAGAATCACTTCAGTGTCTCTAAGTGTTTACTTTTCTAATTTTCTGCATTCTTACAACAACGTAATTATTATTTTTCCTAAATGACCAACAAGATTACAATTACCTTAGCCCCTTAACCCTGGGTGAGGACCATAGTCTGTCTAGTAAAACATGCTTTACACCCCGGATGTCCTCTATAGTCGATCTAGCAAATTGTGAAAAATCGCGGGTGTTTTCCTCCCCTCTGTCACCATCCACCCTTACAGTCAGTGAAGATATCTTAGAAAATAGTGTGTGTGTGTGTGTGTGTATATATATATATATATATATATATATATATATATATATATCAGTCCTGTAATTGATTATATAGTAGTCGTGGCCGAGCTGTAGTTAACAATGAGTAGATCTGTGAGATAACCTCCGTTCACTTGTAGTTGATGACGGGAGAAGTTAAAGATGAGTCTGGGGTTGTTTATGGTTTTATTACTCTTCAAAAAGGGAAAGCTCAAGATTAACACTGGGTGTATAACACAAGAGCGTTTTATGCTAGCCCACCTTCTCTCGTTCTCTCTAGACCCCCTTCTTTCTCTCTCCTCTCCAGTCTCCTAATTCCTTCTGTCTTCTCCTCCACTTACTTTCCGTATATAAGAACTTCCATCACGTGGGCTATATTGTCATCAAATGTTCTAGAAGCCTGTGTGTGTGTGTGTGTGTGTGTGTGTGTGTGTGTGTGTGTGTGTGTGTGTGTGTGTGTGTGTGTGGTAAAATCAGGCGTCACGAGGCACATTGTGATGTGTGTGACATACGTTCTGAGAGGGAATGCGAACGTCACTTCCTCTGGACCCTAGGTTTGATGTTGGCTTCACCCCTAGACTACCTATGTATGCCCTTAGCTATTACGTACTGTATTAAGATATTTTAGAGTGTTCACACACACACACACACACATATATATATATATATATATATATATATATATATATATTATGTGACCAACTCTGGGCATAGGCTTCACAGCCTGCTTTCAGGGCCCAGTAGTCCTCCTACTTACCATACACCTCTACACGTGACCACTTCGGCACTAACACCCACAGTCCATACTGAATACATGCTAGGTCTGTCTCATACAGGACTGGTGTATTGGTATTAGCAGGGGTATTTTTACGACATGTCGGCGGGTCTTCTGGTAGATCAGTAAAGTCTGATATTTATGAAATTCAAATCCTTAAACTGTTCCCTGCCCCAGCGGGATTCGAACCCGGGTCCGTTAGGACTACAGGACAACTCTCTACCGATTGAGCCACCACCTCCCCCATATATATGTGTGTGTGTGTGTGTGTGTGTGTGTGTGTGTGTGTGTGTATGAATATTGATAACGTCACCACATAGCCAAAGGTCTGTACTTTCATCTCTTTTTCAGTTTTTGACTCAAGGTTCATTATTATTTATTTGACAAATATTTGAAAACTGGGCAAAAATCACGGATAATCCCATGCTGGTAGGGTAAGCGGCAGAGCCCCGAGCCCTGGGTTAAGGGGCTAAAAAAGTGTAACGCTACTGAGTTGTTGGCAAAGTGGCCAGTCAGTTGGAGTTTCTTTAACAAAACGCAAAGTTTTACGTTATTATGTAAACAGTGAAGTCATTTTACAGACTGAACAGTTTTATAAGAAGGCTGTAGTATATATTTAGCTGGATTTGTAGAATTGTCAGGAGTTATGAAGCGTGGAGTGAATCTGGTGATAAGCAGTGAAAACAGGAGAGTTATGGATCCTTAGTATAGAGATGATGTGGTGCTTTCCAGTAGCACACGGGATTTTTACAGCTCGGCGCAAAGTTTTGTGAGAGCAATTCAGCTGAGGGTGTATATACCAGCTATGCGTGTTAAGATACAGCGATTCACGTTATAATAATCTAGTAAATGAGGAGAGAGGAAGTGATGAAATTTAAGCAGTTTGGATATGTTTTAGACATAAATGTCGAAGAGACCCCTAAAATGAAATTCCCAATGAAGAAAAGTGGTCTGGACTAGGAAGACCATGATGTATGGGAAAGATCGAGTATGAAGGGTAAAAGAGGCCCACATGAAGTTATGTTAATACCATCTGTAATGTACTAATGTGACATCTTCCTACGAAATGAGTCTGGAAAATGAGAAGACAGAGAAAGAGAGAACTGTAAACGTGATTGATAAGAATGCGAGTCGATTGTGTAGAGTGAAGAGAATAAGAAACAGTCGCAAGAAATGTGGAATAAAGAAGTCTGCCAATCAGTGGGTGGGAGCGCCTATGATTAACTCAGTCAATGTAGTGCTGCCTCTAGGTGGCTCTACATTGACTGTCCTATCTAATGGATTCATACAGGAAACCATTTACAACGCTGGGTGGCAACTGTATAAACAAAGAACGGGGTAATGTTGCTCCCTTTAACGAAATGGAGAGACGCAAATGCCTCATTCATCTACTTACCATTAGCAACTATAGTGCAAA